>NC_035448.2:198061919-198421085 GCF_002127325.2 Helianthus annuus | reverse complement strand
CCTTATAGTCAATGTAAAACTCAAATGATTGATAAAAAAGCGACAATTGATGTGGGTTTGGGTTCATAGTAGTTGAGCAAGAAGCCAACAATCCATACCTAATAAGTACATATATTAATCATCAAAACTTTGTCATATAAAACTTAGATGTCCACTTAAATGATATTATTGTATACTAAAATAACTTGTAAATAAATGTTAAAGATAGACAACCTTACCTCTATCCCGTAGGAATAGAGAGGCTGCTTACAGCGAGACCCCCGGCTCGATAGTAGTTTTGCATCAAGCCTTGGACATAAGGCACATAACACTCAGCAATCGGGACAAAGACCGATTAGTGCATGTACCCTTTTGTCTTTCAGCTATCAACGCCATTATAATGCATGATTAACCATCCTCAGCTTTCAACGTTATTTTAACAAAATTAGTAAAATAACGTTAAAATTAGAGCACTTTCACTTTTGCCCCCCGATGACCCCCCCCCCCCCCCACACACACACACATATACATATATATATATATATATATATAGGATTAGGTTCAAACGTGAACAAAATCCCAAGAGTGAACTGCGTGAACTGATCTGGACCCTTGATTTTTATGATCTTGAGATTAAAGTGAGTAGCATGATGGTAATTATTTAGTTAATTTTTTCCATTTAATTAAATACAAAAAGGGTATATGTGTAATTTCAATCTTAAATTGATTGCATAAATCTCTCACAAATCAAGTAATCAATTATCCTATTAAATTGATTGCATAAATCTCTCACAAATCAAATCAAGGATTAGGAAAGATGTAACTTAATTCAATTATTAAAATAATTATTTGTTTAAATGCGATGTACACATGTGTATTCTGATTATGCCCTCTTTTTAATGCGATGTACACATGTGTATATCGTCTGTTTTTGTGATATCTCATAATTTTCTTTGTATTGAATGTTGATGTACACCTATGAATTACTGTACACATATGTACGATGTTGAGTACACATGTGTACTGTTCTATTTATATCCAAGTACACATGTGTATACCGTTGAAATATGAAGGTTACGTGGATCTTAAAAATCAAAATTTGAATTCTGATGATGAAATCTAAAATAAAAATTAAAATTGAAATCTGGTGATTTGTTGTTTGTTTTGATAATTATCTTATTAATAAATAAACATAATGTGGATAATGAATTTAAATTAGGAAAGATGTAACTTAATTCAATTATTAAAATAATGATTTAAATCTAATTTTTTATATAATTACAATCCTACCCTTAACAACTAAAAAGGAAATCAATGGTCCATATATGTTCACGCAGTTCACTCTTGGGAGGTTGTTCACGCTGGAACCCTACCCTATATATATATATATATATATATATATATATATATATATATATATATATATATATATATATATATATATATATTATATGCGCATACCACAAGCGGGGCGTAAATTCAAACCAACAACAATAATAAAAAAAGTTTAGAAACTACAATTTTTTATTTGATGATAGTGGCGTTGAAGGGGTAAAAATCAGAGAACGAGTTCGAGCCTAAAAATCACAGTGTTTACCAAAATTTAACCATAAAAAGTAAAAGTTACATTTTTAGTGTTTATTAAAGGAGAAAACTTACTTCATAAAGATTTTAGAATCCAAATTACAAAAATAACAGAAGTATTTGAATCCAAATTACAACTAAAAGCATTTTATATGCTATTAGTAAACATCAAATGTGAACAAAATTGACATCTTTTTCTACTTAACAAACATAAAAAATTGCTTGCTATCTTTGAACCCCCATTGCATATGCATTAGCTTCAGGGTGATAATGCAACATTTCCTTCAACATCTCCTCCCTAATAACATCTTCACTCATATTCTCATCAAGATCCAAATTTATCGGCACACTGGCCGGCGGGTTTTTACTCGGGTCAAACAAACCCGCCATATACGGGTGGTGTAAAGCCTCCGTCACCGTTATCCTCTTTGTCGGGTCAAACACAAGCATCCTTTTTAGCAAATCTAGTGCCAAAGGATCCGCCATCGGGTACAACGAAGAAAGATTAATCCCTCGGGTGAACGGGAGACTTTTAATAAACCTTCTAGCTTTCATGTTATCGATAAATCCAAGATTATTCTCGGTTTGACTGCCGAGAATGTTGATTATTAGTTTTAACTGGTTGAGGCACTCGGTTCCCGGGAAAAGCGGTTTTCGGCCGAGGATTTCGGCAAAGATGCACCCGACTGACCAGACATCGATTGAGGTTCCGTAGTTGTCACAACATAGGAGAAGCTCAGGTGCTCGGTACCAACGTGTGACAACATATTCGGTCATAAATTGTTCACTACCTTGGCTTGTTCTTGCAAGACCGAAATCACATATTTTGAGCTCGCAGTTCGCGTTGACCAACAGATTTCCGGGCTTCAGGTCTCGGTGTAGTACATTAGCTGAGTGAAGATATCTTAGACCTAAAAGCAACTGTTCAAAAAAAAAACTTATTAATTGTTTGATTAACAAACAAATGCACAATTACAAAGCATATAACACATACACATTTTACTCATTTGACCCGTTTCTTTTTAAACTACTTTTCTACTTCTTTGACCCGCTAGAGATAATTCACAGGGAAAATTACGAAATTAACATTGTAGAGTTAATTACTGTTTTCGTCCCTGTGGTTTGTCAAAAATCACTATTTCAGTCCATTAGTTTAAAAATTGCGATTTCAGTCCCTGTGGTTTCACTTTCGTAGCCATTTCAGTCCACCTCGTAACCATTTCAGTCCCTGTACTTACAGAATAAATGGATTGAAATGGTTACGAAAGTGAAACCACAGGGACTGAAATCGCAATTTTTAAACTGATGGACTCAAACAGTGATTTTTGACAAACCACATGGACGAAAACAGTAATTAACTCTTAACTAATATATTACCAAAATGGCCATTAATAGCCATTTTAGTAAGTTTGTTACTCGACATTGCTAGTTTCGTGATTTTCCCTAATATATAAACGAAACGGACAAATTACTTGGAGTTAATTACTGTTTTCGTCCCCGTGGTTTGTCAAAAATCACTATTTCAGTCCATTAGTTTAAAAATTGCGATTTCAGTCCCTGTGGTTTCACTTTCGTAACCATTTCAGTCCCTGTGGTTTCACTTTCGTAACCATTTCAATCCATTTATTCTGTTAGTACAGGGACTGAAATGGTTACGAGGTGGACTGAAATGGTTACAAAAGTGAAACCACAGGGACTGAATTCGCAATTTTTAAACTAATGGACTGAAATAGTGATTTTTGACAAACCACAGGGACGTAAACAGTAATTAACTCAATTACTTGATTAAAATGGAACTTATTATATACCTGATACAAGAAGAATTTGCAGTGATCATTTGATAATGGCTGTGACGACTTAATAATATGATGAAGATCGGTATCCATCAACTCATAAACAAGATACACATCTTTGAAGCTATTCCTGGAGATCGGGAACATAACATCCTTCAATCCGATCACATTTTCGTGCCTAATGTGTCGAAGAAGTTTCAACTCCCTCAAAGTTCTTACTGCGTCAGTCGGGTTACCAAACACGTTATTGATCTTCTTGATTGCTACTTTCTCGTTTGTTTCGCGGTTGATTGAAGAACATACGACGCCGTACGCGCCTCTGCCTATTGGTTTGATTGGTATGTATTTGGTGTCGATTTCGAATACTGTTTGCCACATCGTGTAATAATGCTTCCCGGCTTGTCGAAATCCGTTCGGTGGTTCAACGTATGTTGCCATGTCTCTGTTTGTTTATATAAGGAACGAATGTTTTTTGTTAAACACAGAAGGTATTAAGTATATAATTGGCTAAAATGTAACATAAGTTGTTAAAATGTTTAAAATTTAGAGTTAATTGCCATTTTAATCCCTGTGGTTTGGGTCATTTTGCCAGTTTAGTCCAAAGGTTTCATTTTTAACATCTGGATCCAAAAAGGTTTCATCGTTGCCATTTTGGTCCAACTGACTTAACTCCATCCATATCTGTTAAGTCTGCCAAGGGCATTTTTGTCATTTCATTTTTCTTTTTATTAACCCTTTTTTCTTTATTGCTTTTTCTTTTAAATGAAATGACAAAAATGCCCTTGGCAGACTTAACAAATATGGATGGAGTTAAGTCAGTTGGACCAAAATGGCAACGATAAAATCTTTTTGGATCCAGATGTTAAAAATGAAACCTTTGGACTAAACTGGCAAAATGACTTAAACCACAGGGACTAAAATGGCAATTAACTCTAAAATTTACAACAAAAACAAACAAACAAACAGTTGAATATCAAGCAATAATGGAGAAAAGTTCAATAATTTACAAGAACCAATTAAAATATTAGCAAATAGTTGAATATCATCTGTAAAACCTGCAAAAACCCTCTTAAATGTCAAACAAATAATTGGATAAAATATTTAAAAAAAATAATTACAAAAACAGTCAAAATTCAAGCAAACAAAATTGATCAGCATCTGTAAAACTTACAAAATCTACTTAAAATCCAAACAAAAAATTAACAAACATATATGATCTTGAACAAACCACTTGAAAATAAGAACATCTTTGACCAAATATATACAAAATCAATTAATTAAAATAACTTGAAAACAAGAACAGCTAAAATCAATTAAAATAACACACACTTGAAACTAAAACAAATATTAACATTAATAATTAACAGTAACAAATATATACAAAATTGAACACACCACTCGAATTCAAGAACATACTTTGGCCGTTCAAAAAAAAAAAAAAAATATAAAAAATTCAAGAACATACTTCACAAGAATTTACAACCAATTAACTGATTAGATCACAAAAACTAACAGCACCCCAATTAATTAGAGTAAAACTCTCAAGAATATAACCAACGAAATAACAAGCATTAAATACATGTAATCTTGAGGTAGTGTGAAAACATTGAAGAGAATCAATACTTACTTGCTGTAGAACAATCTTCAACCCCTGAAAAAGCAATAATATTATAACACAACAAAACCCCACTTTGCTATTTCAACAATCTCGCAAACCCAGTTGCAAAAAAAAAAAACTTTATTTGCTTTTCCTTGACGCAAAGCAAAGGGGACTAACTGTCGGATTCCAACACTTTCGGCTCAAGATTTTCATGGGTTTTGTTCAAAATCAAATACCCAGATCAAATATATAAAAAAAGGTTATGAAATTTATGGGAAAATTGGGTGAATTTGAGAGGATAGGGGTGAGTTGTTTTATTTATAGAAAAAGTGGGTGTTTGTTAATGGAGGATCTGTACCCACTCAACTAGTTGAAATTAGGCATGGATAGATGGAAGTATAATAATGATCACATGAAAGTACGAAGGAAATTTGGAATCAAACATCAAATCGTCAAGAGATCGTTGCTGATTTTGCATTGGTTCGTTCATGCATATACCCAACTTATTTAAACACACAAGCAACAAGAAATTGTATCGGCTTGACAGCTCGGTTTGTAAAACCCTTTCCAAATTTAAAATATTCAAGTTACATATAGACCCTTGTTGTATTAAGGGGTTGTTTCAAAAGGTTACTTATCTTTCGAGGCCCCCACGAACGACCCCTTTAGTTGCAAGAGAACAAGTTGTTCCGTTCCGCCTATTGGTATATGTCATTGGTTTTGTTCTGTCATGAACTCATCAAAGAAGTGACCCTGGCTTCTAACTAGTGGTATGACTAGATGTGCAAGCATTTCTTGGGTATGTACATTTTCCGTTTGTTGATATCACTCCTAACGATTGCATGATTAGCCAGTAAACCCTAAAAAACCGAAAACAGAGAAAAGCGAAGGTTGTGGATGACCATGTTCAACAACCAAACGTGATTTAAGAGAGTGGGTCCCCTTTGTTGCTCGTCCAGACTAGTCCGTGCACAAGGACCAAACCAACTCGGACGCTTTAATTTCTCTAATGGTTTTCCGGTCTGAAAATTCAGACAGGTCCACCTAAAACCCTAGAGATGCTTTAATATATAAAATGTTAGATCATCTCTAATCACTAGTACAAAAGCAGTTTTTTGGTGTTGGGATTTATGCCTTTTTTGAGAGAGCACCAACAAATATACCACCAAATTTGTTGGTGCACTACGTCTGTCGACTACGTCTTATATCGAGTCTAGAGTTGTATAGGTTAGATATGGCACAAAATCCTAGAAACATGTGTTTGAATAGGTTTCGCTTATGTGTCATTAGATTAGTTTCGCTTTTGTGTCATCATCTAGGTCCGCTTATATGTCAAAGGTTAGGTTCGCTTGTCATGATGTAGGTTCGCTTATACGGACATGACCGTATAAGCGAAACCTGTTGGCCTATATAAGGGACACTTTCAAGCGGACTAAACATATAGTTAGAGGTGTATTCTTCGGATTTGTGGGTGCTGCTTAATAAGAGCACCATTAAACCTCTAAACATACCACCAAAAACTCAATAATAGAAACCAAATCAGTCCACCATTAAATCTCTAAACACCACCAAAAAATCAATGATAGAAACCAAATTAGTCCACTATTAAATATCTAAACACACCACCAAAAAATTAATGATAGAAACCATAAGTCTCTACTATGAACCGGTCCGTAAAAATATACATTATTTAAACAAATGTTTTTTAGTTTTTTGTAATTATAAAACATCCAACATCTAATATAAATGCAAATAAAAGAAAAAACTGTACAAACAAAAAAATGTATAAAATCTACAAGCATAATGAAATAAAATTACATGTTCATGGGAATCTACAAAGAATGAGATACAAACATGATTTCCATAAAGCCATTTCCTAAAATAACAATTTAAACACATACAATCAAGCCAAATCAACATAGTGTATAATTGTACATCCTTCGCACTTCAAAGCATAAATGACGTCCATCGTTGTAATAGTTTTCCGGTGAGTATCTTTGGTGTATTTGATGGTATCACACATAAAATCATCAAGAAAGATCTTCAAAAATCTCGTGTCTCTTCATAGATAAGGCCATTGATACGCTTTACGCCACATCGCCGGTTGCTTGATATCGTGGAAGACGGTTCCGGAAAACCTTCCGGTGATGCTTTGCTCCTCTTAACATTTTTCTCTCTCTAAAAAAAGATTTTGATTTTAACATTGTGTCTGTATATATGTGGGTATAAAGGTTGTGTTTTTGGAGGCATGATTTGATCCATTGATTGAATAGGATGACAGCAATTGAAAACCGTAGGATTATGATCCATGTGATACCTAACAAAATGTTTTAATTGGTTCACTTTGTTGGTGCTATTAACAACTTCACTCTCAAAAAATCTTGTAATCTATTTTTTTGGTGGTGTGTTTATCTATTAGTGTGGTAATCTTATTATTTGGTGCTTTGTATTTTAAGACACCACCAAAATTGAATTTAACACCAACAAAAAAAATGATTTTGTACTAGTGAATGTAAAAATATATAAACGTGTAGAAGCGTTTACAACCTATCAAATGCCTTTCAAAATATCATTTTCTCGATCCGTCCATCATCTTATACAAACATTCTTTTATTATCAAATATTTTTTAATCCATCCGTATCTTATACATTTTATTTCCACAAAATCACCCACTTCAGACTTGATTTAGGTACAGAGTATTTAAAACAATAAATATTTATTTTATTATATCATATTATTAAGTTTAATAAATTATGTTTAACTATTACGTATTAAAAGCTTTACAAAATATATAATTTCTTATTTAATTATTCTATAAAATGCTTACAGAGGTTTAGATTATTTTTTAAGTTTGTAACTTTTACAAATTCGTTGTACAAATTGTTAAATATGTACAAAAGTTGTGTAAAATTATTTAAGATATATATATATATATATATATATATATATATATATATATATATATTATTTTTCTTTATAAACTATTTAAAATAAGTGAAAAAAGGGAAAAAGAAAAAGAAACTTCATCTAACCCGCTACTCATGTTCGTACGAGTTTTTCACCGTGACGCTTCCAGCTCGAACGACTAAGGACAACGTCGTGCGACACATATGTCCGTAACGGTTGGCTGGCAGGCCCGAGGCAATCCTAGGCTTAGATCTATAAAAGTTCGGGTGATTCTATTTGCACTCAACTTTTTGTTATTTACATCAAGTGACATAACATTAAAAAATCATATTTGAGTTTTTTTATAACTTCTTATATATAATGTTATATTAAAAAACTAAATGTATTTGCGATGTACTTATTTTTATCTACGTTTTTATATAAAATTTATAAAAACGGAGTCGTATCAAATATAATGTTTTATAAGTCTTTATAAAATTTAATATTCCGTTTTTAATAAAATTTTTATCAAAATGTAGATAAAAATAAGTATATCGTAAAACCATATTTATTTTTTAATAAAACATAATATATCAAAAGTTATAAATCGAAAACATAAATATAAATTTGTTAATGTCACATCACTTGGTGTAAATAGCGAAGAAAAAAAAAATTGAATGTAAATAAAAGACCCTTAAAACTTCAGGTAAACTACTCTAACAACATATTATAGGGGTGTAAGTATGATTATCTGAAACATGAAGGTGGCAAAATAGCAATATAAGGAGGAGCTAGTGGATTTCGTGAAGGGATATCCTTTGTTCTGTTTAGTGTACACTTTGTAGTTACATCCCGATGAATGTCATTTATGATGTAAACCTCTTTCTATAAATATGTTATTTTATAGTATATAATATCAGTTAAGGATATTTTTATTTGACTAATGTTTTAATATCTTTTAGAGTAAACTGCCATTTTGGTCCCTGTGGTTTGGTTATTTTTGCCACTTTAGTCCAAAACATAAACCTTTTGTATCTGGGTCCCTGTGGTTTCAGTTTTATTGCCATTTTGGTCCAAAAATGAAATCAGGTCATATTTGTCTTATAAAATCCTGCAATTTTATCATTTTCCTCAGGAGCAAATCAGGTCATATTTGTCTAATAAAATCTGGTATTTATTTATAAAAAAGAAATGACCGTTTTGCCTCTGAGGAAAAAGAACAAAATAGCAGGATTTTATAAGACAAATATGACCTGATTTCATTATTAGACCAAAATGGCAGTAAAACTTAAACAACGGGGACCCATATGCGAAAAGTTTGAGTTTTGGACTAAAGTGGCAAAAATGATCAAACCACAGGGACCAAAATGACAGTTTACTCTATCTTTTATATATATATACTAGTTTTCCCCGTCCGTATTGCGGGACACTAAATCAAATATTTCTCACTCATAACATATACGTCTGTGTTTCGGTTATTTGTACATACTACTCATAACACGATCTCAAAAAAAATACATCGAGTCAACCTATTAAAACAAACACTACCATATCTTTGCTAAAAAAACTAAAACGATAGAAAACTACCGCTTGGCACGAATAAAATTTACACAGAGCCAACCAATTTAAACAAAACACTACGATAGTTTTGTTCAAGAAAACATTAAAATGATGACATGTCTGTAATTTTACATTGGGGTAAAATCGTAATTTGACAGAGAAAAAACAAAAACGATGGCAAAACTGTAAATTTGAGCCGAGGGCAAAATTGTAATTTAGCTAGGAGAAAAAAAAATAAAACCAATAACAAAACTATAAATTTAAACGTGGCAAAATTGTAATTTAACTGCACCAATGGAGAACCCGTCATGGGATTTGTATATATCTTGAAGTATACTACTAGTTATAATATTGGAAAAAACTACTTTTGATTATATGAGAACGTTATGATATTATAATATATCACGACTTCAAGTCTTCAATTATTCTAATATACATTACAAATACTGATATTTATAAGTTTACTGTTTACAATTTTTGGGGAAAATTATAAAATTGGTCATTGATCAAAACCATTTTTAGATTTGGCCATCTCATGCGTCCTTAGAGCGACATATTATGCACGGGATACGTCTTTGGGCACCTCATGAGTAATTCCGCCATATATTGTTTTCCCGTATGATACGGTGGTTTGGTTTGGAGTGCCACGAGTACAATACTGGTACTAAGTATAGTTTACGAACCAAATTTAAAAGGATAACAAAACGTGTTTTATATTTGATGGAATAATGAAAATGAATACCGGAACCGATGTCGGTATCGATTTAAAATAATAGTTCATTTGAATACAAATGTGTTTTCAACAAAGTTTATACTGAAATATCGAGGATAGTAAACTAAACACACCTACGTATTCAAAAAATTATAAGTTAACGAATACGGCTATTAAAGAAAAAATTTGAATAAAAACTAAATAGTTAAAAACCTATATTATTAAAAAGTATATGAGGAAAAATTGAAACTTAAAAGAATAAGTTTTGTTTTTAAATTTTCTATTTATAGTATATGCAAATTATAGTTTTAGGTTAAGAGATCGAAATAATAATATATTTAAAGTTAATCAAAGCATTGTTTTAAGACCGTGGGGTATGGTGGAGCGGGAGTTTGGGGTATAGGTTGACACGTGGAGTTCGAGCTCCCCCGCTGGTGAGTGACGTGTCTGTGGGGTATGGCGAGGCGTGGCTAGCCCGCGTGGCTTGGCAGGTTTATTAAAATAAAAATAAAAAAAACCAAAAATTAAAAAATACACACAATATTTAAAAATAAGCTTAAAATTTTATTAAATCCCTAAAAATTACAAAATTCTACAAAAAAAAGGATTACAAAATAAAAAAAAACCTAAAGCGTTAGGTAGATTTCGAAAAGGGCGAGCTTGTCGAACGGCTTCCGCTCCTTACCCCGGAACTCGATGTTGGCCACCGCCACCCGGCCTTCGTGACTTATCTCACCGGCCGGGACGCTGTCGTAGTGGCTTTAAAACAATCGAGCTTCGGCCGTAGCTCGCGCCATTTGTGTTGGCACGCGTTTAAATTGTGCAGGTCGTTTCCCACGTTATGCCGGTAGCTAGCAAAAGCTTCCGGCCGATAACGTGTCTCACCGGGTTGGCGGCCCTTCATTGCGTCAACGGCGCTCGTGACAAGAGCTAGCTCTTCCTCGTGTGTTCAAGAGGCCATCGATTAAGTGTGTGTGGGTAGCGGGTTCGATCAAGTGTGTTTGGGTTGGGGTAGCGGTGGACAGCCGGTGGTGGGGTTAGGGGTTATATATATAGCGATGTGGACAGTTGGGTGGGTGGGTGAACCGCTTGGCTTGGCCAAACGGTTATAATTTGAATTTTAAATGTAGCCCGCTATGACCTAGCCAACAAGTGAATAGGAGCCGGCCACGAAGGACCGCTAGGCATGCCCAACGCCCGGTCTTAAACTCCCGCCCCTTGGGCCGCGCCCAAAACCAAGCCCACCCGGGATGGTGGCTTGGGCATTTTCAGCCAACTCACGCCCCAACCCCCGCCCCATACCCCACAGTCTAATGTAATATAGATGAAGTTAATTAACTTACCAAAAATACATTTAAATTTGTATTTAACTAGTAAATTTCCTCGCACGTTGCGACGGGTTTAAATGTAAAGTAACTTAGATTTGTACCGTCAAAACCTAAATCATTTCACAACAAAAGTTACGCTAAAACATAGATAAACTAAGGATGTACAAAAAATAAGCACAAAAACGTATTATATATGACCCGACTTATGTGCGAAAGAAATTTACGTTGAACACCAACTCGAACTTATACCGACACGTACATAAAATAAGTATGAAACTATGCTTTTTAAGTTAAAAATGAAACTGCGCGTTGCGGTGACGCCGAAACATAAAGTAAGTCGAATTTATACAATCTAATAAAACATAGTATACTTGACCCAACTTATTGTAAAATAAACGTAGACCATATGAAATTGTAAAAAAAAAAAAAACATATTATATCTTAGCCTATCTATTTCTAAAAAAAACGTAATCAACTTTAATTTATACTGACACTTTTATATATATATATATATATATATATATATATATATATATATATATATATATATATATATGAGCACGTAGAAAATGATTATAGAGTTTTTAAAAAGTTAAAAAGTTGTAAATGTAAATATTAATTGAAGGATAAACTTTAAAAATGATATACTAAAAGACAAAAAAAAAGCCCCTACTAAAAGATAAAAAAACCCCTAAGCCAGCATGGCTCTGGTCATCTATCTTCATATTTATTTATCCTAAATAAAAAAAAAAAAAACAAATCAACGTCAATTAACAGGTCAAATATGCTAATTACACCTGTGGGTGTACGGGTGGAGCTTGGAATTATGTAGCTTTCACTCGTGACTAAAACTTTGACATGCTTATGAACAGGGCAAAGGAATTGGGATATCTAAGGTATTCGGTTGCCAAACGGAGGTCCGGTTATAACCCATCTTAGCTATGTTGGATATTATATCCGGTTTGATAAGTCAATGCTGCCGACCGGATCTTGACCCGTAAGAGTTACACCTTGGGCAACGAATTAAAAATCCACTTAACCTGTTTAACTGGTAATTACGAACGATACGCGGGTATTAACTGATAGACGGGTACATGGACCAGGTGAGACGGGTATACTCACCCTACGCCACTTGTCGCGCATACACCTTTGTTGTGCCACATGTCGCACATGAGTCGTGCTACCGCCACTTGTCGCGCACCTAACACATTGGCCAATGACAACACATGCACCATACATGTGTGCCACTTGGCTTGCATGCAAAAAGGTTCATGTCTTTTAAAGGTTGTGGGTCTTGCATTTTTGGTGTTGTTGGATGAACAAAAGTGTAGAACACAAAATGCTCTCAACAACAGCACATACACAACCGGCCACCACTGCGGGCCGTCGTCGCCGCCCCCGCCTCCGCCGTCCCACCTTTGCCCTGCCGCCGCTGATTGCCGCGGAGGCCGCCGCTGTTTGCCGCGGTTGGCCGCCGCTTGGCGCCACTTCCCTCGTCGCGTTTCGTTGGTTCGTTTACTAGCACTTGTTCGTTGAACCTTGGTGTCTCGACCGGTTAGTCATTAACCGAGGTATATCTTTCTCATCGGTAGTTAAATATATTTCACTGTGCTCGTATTTGCATGTAACCGGATCCTATCGGGTTTCGTTTCTGTTGATCATTAGTTTATATTTCCGCTGCGTTTTATTAATTAAGTCGTTTAATTAATTAACTATTATTTATTGAACCGGGTTTTTTGATAAATAAAGTTTTGACCGATCACCACAGAAACCCAACAGTGGTATCAGAGCTTTGGTTACAACATACGAGTCGGTACCGGTCTTTTAACCGGAATTAGAACACAAACTATTTGTTTAAAGTTTCTGATGGCATTTTATTTTTGGTCAATATTTTATTTGTTTTGCTTGACCAAAACATTTCCTGGTTTATTTTGTGACTGTTGTGCGATGTGTAAATCCGGCCCGACCTTTTTTTGTAGTTGTATATTTTATTCGGTTTTGTAATTATTATTTTTGGCCACCGAGATGGTTCAAAGTTGTAATAGATTAGTTTATGGTTTTGGCCCGTCTTGTGGTTCAAAGTTGTAATAGATAGGCCTTTTGTCTTTGTTGTATTTACTTGTTAAATATTGTTATTACGAAGACCCGAAGCAAAACCGAATGCCAAGAGAAGTCTTGGAGTTAGTGGGAGTTGCTCAAGACAACAAGATGCACTCAAGTCCATCCTTGTGGTTGTTTGTGTGTTGTGACCCCGTGACCCATTTGATCTTGCTATTAGGCTCTAGCAAGATCGAACAATTTTGGCCATATGGATTTACATATTTATCTTGCTATTGTGGTTGCTTTTATCTTATAAATTATTATAACGTAACCAATCTAAATATCAACATGATTTTAAAGGAGTTTTAAAATATTAAAAACAGTCACATTAAAACAAGTTCTAAATTGTTTTTATAACTTGTTATAGTTTTTGTTATAAAACAAAGGTTGTTTTTGAAACAAATAATAACCGATTAAGTTTTGCAAATTAGACTAGTTTTTATTTTCCAAAACTATTAACTTAGTAGTTTTCTATTAACTTAAAATTGGTTATTCCAAGTCGCAACAAACTTAGTTTTATAGGTTATCTAAAACTAATTGTCCCGAGAGGTTAAAAGGTTTTTTGGTTACATCGCGAATTTAATATCTAAATTAAAACCGACTATAACGACCCTATTTGGTAAAAATTAAAATCAATAGTCTATGTCATCCTACTACTAGTAACACTTGGGGCATAATGCGCACCATCAGTGTTGGAGCCACAACATGACACTTGGTGTCTAGTTTATCCTTCCAAGTTGCAAGGGCTTCGTCGACACATCTGACCCTTCCACATGTGATCGTTTTAGGACGACTATTACTTTTCTTCTCGTGTTTACGTGCCCCAGCTGTCTCGAGAACAAAAGTGGCATAGATGAGGCCAAACGTATCAACGCAAGGACAACAGGTTATCCTCGCAGCCTCATAAACCTCGGGAGTTGTGCTTTTCTCACAGTTAACAATCGTTTTCAGTCCGCTTGAACCTCTTGCTAATGTTGCATGCCCCAGCCGCCTTTGGAAAGAGCTTCTAACCGGATTCTCATTCCTTATCGTCTCACCTCACGAAATAAGGAGATATACATCGAAAATACTAATTAAAATCACCTTGCTTATATAACAGATGTCTATTGAAAAACAAACTCCTTCATTTCAAATCTATACTTGAAAAGGAAATGAAATAAAAATTCTGAATAACACCAACCTTCTCGAATGGCACCGCAAACTGAGAGTAGTTCTCAAGATGGGGGAAAAGTTGTATATCTTAGATGGCCCAGTCCTTACCGAGCCTGAAAGTAATTCTACTACTGCTCGCAAGGCACTGGAGAAACATAACGAGGATGCCGTTGAGGTAGCCTGCCTTATGAAAGCCACCATGTCTCCTGATCTTCAGAAGAAAATGGAAGATATGGATGCTTATGACATGATCCAGCAACTGAAAGGCATGTTCCAGAAAACAAACCCGACAGGAGCAATATGACACCATGAAACAACTCATAAGCTGTAAAATGCTGGAAGGATCATGTATCAGTACTTATGTGCTAAAGACGGAAGGATACATTGACCAAATGAACAAACTTGGTTATTCCACAAAACCAACCAAGTTCTAATGGTCAAGTCTAGTGGTGTTAAGAAGCCCAATAACAAGAAAAGGAAACAAAATAGCAAAGGCAGAGAAAAGTTGTTGTTGCTGCCATAAATGCCACCAACAACAAGCATGTTGCAAAACCACACCCTCCTAGGAGCATCAGTTCTTTGAATGCAACCAAATGGGCACTGGAAGGGAAACTGCCCACATTCTATTCTCATTTATGTTATCGAACTTTTCACTATTTCTAGCAACACATGGGTATTTGATACCGGATGTGGTCTCCACATCATTAATGTCTTGCAGAAGCCTAAAAGTGGAGGAAACTAAAACAAGGCCACCTGAAACTCATAGTTGGTAATGGAAAGAGAGTTCCAGTTCTGGCAACTAGAACATTTTGTTTTCCCTGGCCTTGTAGTTACTTTAAATAACTGTTTATATGCACCTGGTTTGACCAGAAACATTATTTCAGTTTCTTCACAGTTTGAACAAGGATTCAAGTACGTTTTAATGGTTTTTCTATTATAGCCTACTTGAATGATGTCTTTTATTTTGAGGCTAAACCTCGAAATGGTATTTATGAGATTAATGTTCAAACAAGTAATAACATATATCATCTTTCTAAACGTAACAAAGCTGGCATAAATGAAACATATTTATGGCATTGCAGACTTGGCCACATAAGTAAGGCATGCATAAAATGGCTCCAGTCCGAGGGGATTCTTGAATCCACTAGACAGGACTCCTTTGATGATTACGAATCTTGCTTAGCTGGCAAACTCACAAAGCACCCCTTCACCGATGTTGGTGAACGGATCAATGGTCTTCTAGAACTCATTCACATGATGTATATGGCCCTTTCAGAACCATGTCTAGAAACCATGACTAAAAACCAGCTTGATAGAAAGATAAAAGTACTTCGATCAGATCGAGGTGGTGAATACCTCAGCTTTGAATTTCTAAATCATCTGAAAGAGTGTGGAATAGTTTCACAACCCTCTCCACCTGGCACACCCCAACTTAATGACGTGAGTGAAAGGTGAAATCAAACTCTACTTGATATGGTTCGATCGATGATGTATAGAACTAACTTGCCTTACTCCTTTTGGATCATGCTCTTATGACCGCTACCTGCATTGTCAATTTGACTCCGACTAAAAGGTAAACAAAACCTCCATATGAGATATGGCATGGGCGTAAACCCAATTTGGAATGCCTTAGAGTATGGGGATATGATGCATACATCACAAATGATTCTGATGATAAGCTCGATCCTCGAGGCGAAAAGGTTGTTTTCATCGGATACTATAAAAGAAGCGGATATTATTTCTACAATCCTGATGCAAATGTGATTTCCATCAAACGGAAGGGATACTTTCTCGAGGAAGAACTTCTTAATTGAGGAACTGGAAATAATGCGGTTGATCTTGAAGAAATTCTAGAACCACAAACAACCGCTAATGTAGTCGGACTGTCTGATCAACAAAGCCAATGAATCAGACATAAACACAAGCGTTCGTAGAAGTAGTAGAATTCGCAAAGAATCTGATAGATATCTATGGTATCTAAAAGGTCCCGAAGTCTTATTAGTAGCCGAGTCTAATGACAAACCTGCTAACTACAAATCTGCAATCTGAGAAATGGCAAGAAGCCATGAACGTCGAGATGCAATCTTTACATGACAATCAAGTTTGGGACTTGGTTGAGCTACCCCCCGAATCTTGGGCAGTAGGGAGCAAATGGATTTTCAAGAGAAAAACCGATATGCATGGAAATGTACACACCTATAAAGCACGGCTAGTTGCGAAGGGTTTCACTCAAACTCAAAGTATTGACTATGATGAGACCTTCTCGCCCGTTGTTATGATTAAATCAATCAGGATATTGCTTGCCATAATTGCGTACTGTGATTACGAAATATGGCAAATGGATATCAAAACCGCCTTTCTTAATAGAAATCTCTCTGAAGATGTCTATGTGGTTTGGCCTAATGGTTTCGTCGATCCTAAATATCCAACTAAGGTGTGCAAACCCAATAAGTCCATTTATGGACTCAAGCAAGCGTCTCGTAGCTGCAATCTTCATTTTGACCAGAAGATCAAAGAGTTTGGTTTTGTCAAGAATGAAGATGGGATTGTGTTTACAGAAAGGTTAGTGGGAGCACCATATCATTCCTCATCCTGTATGTGGATGACATACTAATCATTGGAAATAAACATCCCCATGCTTAACGAAGTTAAACACTATTTGGGATCTTGCTTCGCAATGAAAGATCTTGGAGAAGCTGCTTACATTCTAGGAATGAAGATTTATAGGGATAGATCTAAGCGGCTTCTAGGGCTAAGTCAAGGAACGTACATCGACAAAACGATGACACGCTTCAAGATGGAAAACTCCAAGAAAGGAGATGTTCCTATGACTAAAGGATCCGTGTTGAAAAAATCACAATCTCTTTCAATGGACATTGAAATTAAGCAAATGAAAGTAGTTTCATATGCTTCAGCGATTGGTTCAATCATGTATGCTATGTACTAGATTTAACGTCTCGTATGCTTTAAGCATAACCAGTCGTTTTCAGCATAGTCCTGGCATTGCCCATTGGGCTGCAGTAAAGAACATTCTGAGGTACTTGAGAAGAACCAAAGATATGTTCTTGGTGTTTGGAGGAGTGGAAGAGGAGCTCACTGTAAGGTGTTACACTAATGCTGGCTTCCAAAGTGACCGAGATAATTCTCACTCACAATTAGGATTCGTATTCACTCTCAATGGAGGAGCTGTCTATTGGAAAAAGTTCCAAACAGAGTATAGTGGCGGATTCAGCCACCGAATCCGAATGTATAGTTGCATCAGATGCTGTGGAAGAATCTGCTTGGATGAAGTAGTTCATCAACGACCTCGTTGTGGTTTCAAGTATTCAGAAACCGATCTAGGTATTCTATGATAACATAGGAATCATTGCTCAAACCAATGAACCCGGATCACAGGGTTAAGCACATTCTAAGAAAGTTCCACTATATACGGGAAATACTGGAATGGGGAGACATCTTAACAAGCAAAATAGACACAGATCAAAACTTAGCAGACCCGTTCACTAGACCGATGTCTTAGGTCAAGCATGGGAATGCTATCGGTCTTAGATTGGATAACCATTTGTTTTGATTTAGTATTTGGATGTACGAACATTCAAATAGTTGTACCTTTTTGAATTCACCTTTGATTTACTGGCTAAATGCAAAGTTTGAATCTTACAACTACGTTCGATTTTGATACGTAATCCATGAATCTTGTATTCTAAATTATCCGTAGTCGGTTAGACTCGTGGGAACGACTCTGAATTAAGACTATTCTGACTTTGGACTCAAGGGGTTGACTTCCAAACTCACAAACCTCATTGTGAATGACGTTGGATGTAACTCGCATCAAATCATCTTCATGGATCATGGTCATAAGATGTATTTGATTTAGGTATACTCATTTAGTATCCTCTGACCTGAGATACATACTAGAA
Source organism: Helianthus annuus (assembly GCF_002127325.2). NCBI lineage: Eukaryota > Viridiplantae > Streptophyta > Magnoliopsida > Asterales > Asteraceae > Helianthus > Helianthus annuus. The sequence goes on along the minus strand of NC_035448.2, from coordinate 198,402,470 downwards.
CTTTCGTTTACTAAAGACTATTCTTTGATCAGTGTCCAACGCTGTCGTGTAACTGCCAGTCATAAAGGCATTGGTTGGGAGTGGTTCTGAAGTTCAGTGGGAGTTGTATGTAGTCAAGATGGGATTCTATACTCTTACATTATATGTAACAGTTAGACATCTGGGCGCCCTCGTTGATTCAAACTGGTGAAGTGTAAGGCCTTACCCAAACTTACTGTGTGTTTGATTGGACCACTTTGATTCTGTGAACGAGAACGATAATGATTGAACGCCATGTGAGATTGAATCTGATCCATGTCTCATTGTTCAATTGATGTCTTTCACAGAAAGGATAGATGACGAAGATTGCCATAAGTCTACTGTCTTCATGTAGCAAGCCGTTGCTAAATAGAAGATACCTTGGTTAATGACTTTAAAGTGTCATGACCTGTTGGGGGCAACTATGTGTAGCTCGAGCACCGCTGGCTATCTGCGTTGAGATCTTATCAGAGACCATCCAAGTGGGAGCTGTTGGATATTATGTCCGGTTCGATAAGTCAACGCTGCCGACCGGGTCTTGACCCGTAAGAGTTACACCTTGGGCAACGAACTAAAAATCCACTTAACCTGTTTAACTGGTAATTATGAACGGTACGCGGGTATTAACTGATAGACGGGTACATGGACCGGGTGAGACGGGTATACTCACCCTACGTCACTTGTCGCGCATACACCTTTGCTATGCCACATGTCGCACATGCGTCGTGCTACCGCCACTTGTCGCGCACCTAACACATTGGCCAATGGCAACACATGCACCATGCATGTGTGCCACTTGGCTTGCATGAAAAAAGGTTCATGTCTTTTAAAGGTTGTGGGTCTTGCATTTTTGGTGTTGTTGTTGGATGAACAAAAGTGTAGAACACAAAATGCTCTCAACAACACCACATACACAACCGGCCACCGCCGCGGACCGCCGTCACCGCCCCCGCCTTCGCCGTCCCGCCTTTAACCTGCCGCCGCTGATTGTCGCGGCGGCCGCCGCTGTTTGCCGCGGTTGGCCGCCGCTTGGCGCCACCTCCCTTGTCGCCTTTCGTTGGTTCGTTTACTAGCACTTGTTCGTTGAACCTCGGTGTCTCGACTGGTTAGTCATTAACCGAGGTATATCTTTCTCATCGGTAGTTAGATATATTTCACTGTGCTCGTATTTGCATGTAACCGGATCCTGTCGGGTTTCGTTTCGGTTGATCATCAGTTTATATTTCTGCTGCGTTTTATTAATTAACTCGTTTAATTAATTAACTATTATTTATTGAACCAGTTTTTCTGATAAATAAAATTTTGACCGATCACCACGGAAACCCAACAAGCTACGCAGATGACGTAATGTTCCTATATGAGTGGTCTATGGAAAATGCTTTGAATATTAACAGATTCTTGCGGTGCTTCAGCTTTCTTACCGGGTTAAAAATAAATCATCAAAAGTTCAAAGTGTACGGGGTCGGGGCCGGTGACTCTGAAATTAGTCAAGTAGCCGAAGTATTTGACTGTGGCATAGAAGCGTTCCCGTTTACGTATCTAGGCCTTCCAATAGGCACAAACATGAAACAAGCCAAATACTTGGAGTCGGTTATTAAAAAGTTCCAAAAGAGACTATACGGTTGGAAAGCAAAGACGCTCTCCTTTGCGGGTCACATCACCTTGGCAAAATCCGTCTTAGGCAGCCTCGCTTCCTACTTTCTCGGTGTGTTTAAGGCGCCAAAACAGTCTTGAATGTGATAAAAGGGATTAGGAGGTCGTTCGTTTGGGACGTGTTGGAAATAGGAATAAGATGGTTTGGATTCGGTGGGGAAAAATGGTGAGACCATAAAGACAAGGCGGCGTCGGTTTAGGAAGGCTGGAATGTTTTAACTTGGCAATGATGGGTAAGTGGTGGTGGAGGCTTCAGGAAGACCCAAATCAACTTTGGGTTCGGGTTATAGCAGCAATGCATGGGCCGGAAAAAGGAGACCAAATTGTACCGGTGAATAGGTCGATAACTGGATGGTGGAAAGATATAACAAAGGTGGATGGAAATCTTGGTAAGGTGGGCATTTGTATATGAAGAAACACCAAACTAATCTGGTGATTAGTTTGTGGTATGTGCCTCGACAAATAAGGTTAATCTTCTTTGTCTTCTCCAAGCTACGGTGATAATGATCCTGCAAAACACAAAACACCCCGTTAAGCTCGTTACGAAGAGGGGAATAGGGGGGGTGGGGGGTTCTCCTCGTAACCAATCTCCAGCGTGAGAATAAGTATATGTTTTGAGGAAATAAGTGTGTGATTAAGAGTGAGAAAGCAAGGAACATAATGGTTAAACCTGGAGGTGAAGGCTCCTATTTATTGTCGGAGTGGTGTGGAAGGAGATGGGCTGATGGGCCTGGATTCTACAATAAGGAATATCCATTTTGTCCTCTCTGCTACGACCATTAGTGCTTCTGGACGAGGAGGGAGTTGGCGCACGTTGAATGGATCCACTGGCCTGACCGTTGTCCTTGTTGTCTCGTCTGTCATCAGCGGCTAAGTGGAGATCATGGAGCAGATGTCGGCACACGATGATTGGTGCCACGTATGAATCCTTGTATACCTTCTTGTCTCCTGTACGATTGCTAATCGTGGAGCACGATCGGATACAGCCTGTTGAAAGCTCATTGGTCCATTGCTCTGCTACTTGTACCTTTCTTACTTGTCCTAGGACCACCTGCGCTTCTGTCCTCCGCGCGACCACTGGGATAACCCACGTAGCTAGCGCAAGGTCTAGGAAGTGAGGGTTTTCATCCAAGGAGCTAAGTGTGAAATCTGGTCTTATATTTACCTTGGCCTAGCGCGCGGCCTAGGTTGGACCTGATTGGTTGGCGCGAGGTTGGGAAAGTTGCCAGGTTAGTGTAGTAGGAGGATGGTCACGCGCGCGACCTGATTGGTCAGCGCAGGTTTTTGGGACCATACCCCTTCAAGTCCCCCCAGTCCAGTGCTGCTTCCATGCACGAGGCAAGTGGTTGGAGCTCTGGACTAGAAAAAAGAAGAAGTTAAGCTTGGTCCTGTCTGGGTCTTCTGAAAGCATCTTCTAAGCTATGGGAGCTGGTGCACGTGTAATGTGTCCTAATTCATGCGGCGCAACGAGCTAGGTGGCGCGCATGTGATGTGCTGCAATTACTACAGCGTAACTGCCAAGCTTGATGTTGAAGTGTTATGCTACATTGCGCCGAACAATATTTGGGGATTGTCTTGTTTGTCAAAGTAGTTGGCGCGCGTGTGTATGAATGCTTATTCACACGGCGCAACTGCTTAGCTTGTTGCTGAAGTAACTTGTTTTTGCGTGGGAAATTTCTTGAAATTTGAAATCTGATAGGTTGGTGCAAGTTGTTGATGGCGGCGACTTTTGAGTTGACCACTGACACAGTGACGATCATGTTATCACTGTGTCAGTCGCGCCTTTTCGTCTGGTGTCAGGCGAGTGAGGCCCACGCGTGCGTGGAAACTGTCACTCCGCATTTCCTGCCTTACGTGTCGTCTCCTGGTTGGATACGCGCGCAGCTTATCCGACACGGTTACCCATCGCATTAAATGCGATGGGTGTAAATAGTCGAAGGGGAGAAGGCAAAGATCACTTTTTCTTCGAAATCATTCTCTCTCTTCTCTGATTATCTTCCGGAGATCTTCAAATCTTCGAGCTATTCTTCAAATCTTCAAGGTTTTTTCTGACAATCTTAAACCTGTTCCTCAGGTTTCTTGCAGATTTCCTTTGAATCTTCATCAAGTTCTTGGTGTCTTCATGTACTTAAACTTTGATATTCCGCTGCCGACTAATGATGTTACGGTGGTGGAAGAAGCCGGTGGCCCCTTGCCACCATTAAAATGGGATCAAGGCCTGTTCGAACAGGTCGTTAGAGGTCAACAGTTTGCACCGGAGTGGTATGCAAGATACCCATCTCAAGGACAAATTACTGCTGATGCTCCACCGGGATTCATCACTTTGTACGCCGACTTTTTCGGTGAAAGGAACTTCCGGTTACCGGCCACCCACTTCTTGGGTGCGATACTTAACCATTGTTCTTTTCACATCTCTCAGTTGAGCCCCATGGGCATGGTATGAATCCGGCACTTCGAGTTTGTATGTCGATCACAGGTGTCACACCCCAACCGATGGCAGAAACATCGGGGCACAACACTAGGCGAACCAGATTGCTCAAGAGATCCATAACAACTAATTGTTACCAATATTTTAAAGGTTATTTGTCCCATACCAATCAATAAATATTCAACAAGTAATTATTACAGATAACGAGTTTCTCTCGAACAAAACAAGTCCGACAACCTAGATTTCTATTGGTGTAGTTTCTAGACTGCGTATCTTGATTCGTCATAGCAAGCAAAGCATAGCGTCCTATCAACCTGTCACATATGTTAAAATAAATTCAATACATAAAATGTAAAGGTGAGTACACAAGTTTGCATAGCATATAGTAGAGTAAAAGCGTTTACGCATAACCAGCATGTATCACGTAACGGGCAAAACAAGTAACTATCAAAACTATGTTCACACTTAACCACAAGACTGCTTTGTAGAGAATGCGCGACACATATCCAACGGACATGTGAAGTAAAGTGATGTGATCCCTAGCAACCCATGTCCATGACAGGTGCTGAGTCCAAACTATAGTACTATCATTGCTAGAGGCGGTAGAGTGTAACACTGTCTAGCATAGTACAAGTATTCAAAGTACACGTATAGCATGCGAGAACGATTAGCGTTATAAAGTGTTTGCGTTGTGTGTTGTCTTTTGATATTGAACGTATGTAACACCCAAAAGTGCGTTAAAAGAAAATGGGTTCGAGTATACTCACAGTGCGTGTTTAGCTTAGTAAACACAGACTTGGATTGAAAGGAGCACGTGGGAGTTTAGCCTGAGCATAGAACAGTAGCGTAAGTGTTGAACAGTGTGTAACAGGGTGTCGAATGTGACGAGTTTCGAATGAGGATCCAGTCGAATGAGCAAAACCCATCCGAGCAGATGGTCATCCGAGCGGATGGTCATCCGAGTGGATGGTCATCCAGGCGGATAACCATTCGAACGAATGGCCATTCAAATAAGACGTGGGTGTTTGTAAATTGTTTTGAAAATTTGAAGTTTTCGTTGTAGCATTTAAACAATGTAGTATAGATGCCAACTCATTCGGTCGGATGGTCATCCGGACAGATGGCCATTCGATCGGATGGCTGTTCGATCGAGAAGTTGGTAGTTTAAAGTTTAATTAAGTCGTTTTGAACAAGGACGGTCACCTGGTCGAATGGTCATTCGATCGGATGGTCATCCGATCGAATGGCCACTCGAGTGGGCGACCTGTTGTCTTGGAAATTTCAAGTTTTCAAAGTTAAAAAGTTCGCGATTTAACGGAGACGGCGTGACAACGTGTCGAAGAATGGAAACACACCAAGGACCAGCTCAGTCGATCAGATGGGAATCACCAAAGTCGATCTGCTCACTGTTCTTGGGTGACTCAAACCGGCCCTCAACTAAGAAAGGAGTCGAAGAGTCTGAATGGGTATGGGTTCCATCGGTTTTGTGTAGAATGTTGAAGAAAGTTTGAAAACAGTTGAAAAATGTTTAGATCTTATTGGGATTCGTGTTGAATAGTGTGGAAATCCTTTAGATCTGGACAAATCTTGATGAGATGATGTCACACAACAGTTTGCATAAGAAACCAAGTGAGAACCACCTTCAAGGAGTCCAAATCAGGTGATTTGTAACACCTCGAAAATTCAAGTCCAATAACGTATTGACACGTGTCATAAGCTTTGAAAGTGTGAAAGAATACTTTACAGGGACTAAAGTTGACAAACAAGGAAACTATCTGAATATATGGGTTCAAAGTGTCAACAATGGATGAATATACTCTAAAATAGCCCTACATAATGTTTATACCTTTAAACGAACAAATCATGGATCATACGAAGCTAAATATGAAAGAAAGTGAGAGATTATAAACTACAGGGGTTAAATGTGTCAACATGTTTAAAGTATACCTCTGAGTGACCTTTTAGCAAACCCGAAGCTTTGTAGCAGTAAATTATGCTCACTAGAATGTGTGATAAAAATTTCATAAAGTTTCGTTATCGTATGAGAAAGTTATGATGAAATTCGTATACGAGGGGTTAAAAGCGTCAACGTTGAAATTTATGACTTTTCGGGTGATCTCAAGGTTAACCAAGGACTTACCAATACTTAAATATGTTATGGAGCCCTTAAAAGTAAGGTTAAAGGGCCAAAAATGCAAGAACAAGAGTTAAAACCACGTTACAAAGGACCAGGGGCTGAAATGTAATTAAAGGAAACTTGTTTGGCTGGTTCTGGAGGGCCAGGCGGCCCGCGTAAGAATGCCCTATGGGCTTACGCGGCCCGCGTGAACAGCACAGCGACAGTTTTCACCTGCAGCTGCCAGTACAGGTCTGTTAACCGACTTAACTCTCTTGTTTTGCATACCAAGGGCTGCCCCAATGGTTTTTCATGCACTAGGGGCACTTGTCTTGATCTGGAAACATTTGTAGAGTTATTTGGCATGATCCTAGATGATCAAAATGAGTATATAAGGAGCTTCATGTTGTAACACTTGAACTCATTCATTTGCAACTTTCACAAGTTCATTTCTGGAGCTCCTCTAATGACCAACAAGCTTCCTAGTGATCCCTAGTCGTGCTTAGGACTCTTGTAAGTGTCCTTAACCCTTCCTAATTCAGTTTAGCTTAGTTAATTAGATAAAAGTCAAACCGTCGTAAATAAGGTTTGACTTCGAGATTACTCATAATTTTTCCAGTCAAATCTCGAATTAAAAATACCTATGAGTAGGTAATTATGTGGGTAACAAACCCTTAAAAGGGTACTCTCTGATTCCCACTCTAACTATGTCAATTGTCGGGTCAAAGTTAACTTTAAAAAGTCAACAAAAAGCTTATTTTCAAATTAAGGCACAATTAGCAATGTAGAAGCCATGCAACCTGTTTTATCATTAATACAACTTGGTAATTGATGTAAGAACATGTCTAAACATGTTCACCCCGACAATTTTCAGTTTTGGCTCGGTTTGGGACCGAAAGTCGCATAGTTTGACTTCTGCTTTGACTTTCAGTTCCGACCCGTTTAAGCATAGTTTAGAAATGCCTTAGAGCCTTAATAGGACCAAGTTTCATATAAGTATAACCCTCTGTGATTATACAACTTGGTTCATTAGATATCCGATTCATATGCATGTTTCCGTTATTTGCTTAAAGGTTACCTATTATGCCCTTTTCACCTTAAAATGAGATTTTTGAAAAAGTAAAAGAGTAGAAACCTTCATTACTGATTTATAAACTTGTCCCTAAAATTTGACATCAGTTTGAGGTCTAGATTAGGAGTTATGCTCATTAGCGTAAATAAAAAGCTTTTTAGTAATTAAACGGCATAATTAGCATATAGCCTATCTAAACCCAATTTTTGATACCAAACTTTTTACCCACTGATGTAATATAATATTTTGGGATTTTTGGAGAGTTTTATTTATTTTTAGGCTGAGCATAACATAGGGTTCTAAGCTTAATTCGGTTATTGCCGGTTTTGCCCTTTTTGGCTATAAAATGAGTTCTACAAATCTTTTTGACCCCAAACCTTTTTCTACTGATCCAATATGATAAATAAAATATTTTGAACCTTTTGGAATAATAAAAATATCAGCTTTCCTTTGAAAACCCGGGAATGGCTCCAAACCGCCTTTTTAAGCGTTTTTAACGCATAGTATGTATCAAAACTAGTTTAAATATATAAGGGTTGATGCCTACTGATATTTTCAGTAAATTTCTATATTTTAATAGTAAGCAAAAGTTTTAAACTCAGATTTACAGTTTTGACCTATTAGGCTTATGTGAAATTACCAAAATGCCCCTACGGTGCATAGTATGGTTATAATTAATAAATTTCACATATATATGATACTCTACTGTTATAACTTATTAAATTAAGTATATTTACTGATTTAATCAGACCTGTAACTCAGATTACTATTTAAACTCTTTATTAACCTTTTAAATGACCAAAATGCCCTTACGGGGCATAGTTTGAGTTTAAAATCATTATGGGCATAATAGAAGATATCTTACTGATGTCACAACATATTTAAGGCATATTAACTTAGGAAACTTGTATATGACTCTTATGGTTACTCGTTACGCACTTTTCGCGTTCAGATCGGCTTACGTAACTAGTTTGCATATATTAGCCGAAACGGGTCAAACCATATCATTTTTGTCTCAAAATCCAGAATGTGTTTAAGTTACCCATATTAAACAAGCATACAAGCTTGTCGGGTCAAAACCACATTCTAAACCGGTCTTCGCTTAATCATGCGTTGAACCGTATTCTTCTTTAAAAACTAACCGGTCTAAGCTTAGGCTAAATCAAAGACCCGTTAGGAATCTAATAGGTTACTAAAAACCTTCATTCCAGATTTAGGAGTCCAATAAAAGCTATCTGTACTTGCTTGGTGGTATACGGCTGGGATAAATTGTATAAATTTGCTCAGGTAAATACTTTTAACTTATTTTCCCTTATACGGGCTTGGGGTATGGTATATAAAATACCGCTTGGTCAGGCATTTGACTTTAATCGTTTGGTGTTTAAATATTATCAAGATGACCCGTTTAAAAAATTGGTTTTGTTTGTTTAACGTCTTTGGGGGTTTAATGACCATGTCCCGGATATCCTTGGCATCATTCAAAGAATGGCCACGACCTTAGCACACGGGTGTAGGCGTACACCCGTTAGTGCGTTTATAATTAATAAGGTATAACCGCCGGTTACGGGAATAACTCGCCGCGGGATTATACTATGTGGTGTGTCTATTAATCTTTAACCCGACACGAACCGGGAAACTGAACGCATAACAAACATGTAATTCTTTTACAAGATTATATACAAATAATTATCCCAAGTTATAAAAGGTTTTGTGCCACGTGCATTCAAATCAATTTTAAACATTTTCAAAATGAGTCAGTTAAATTATATTTACCAGTGTAAACTGACGTATTTTCCAAAAAGGCTAAGTGCAGGTACTACTCGTAATAGGCTGGTCTCTCCTAGCATCAAATAGAAGTCTCGCAAGCTTAGATGCATGAAGTCTGTTGAACAAAGTTTCCTATTTATTTTGATCCGCCTGTGGATCTGTTTCAACTGTTTGTGATACTTAATATTACAACTTTATTCTGTTGAAATAAATCTATCTTTTTGCTTCCGCTGTGCATTTAAATTTGTGTTGTTTGACTATGATGATATCAACTACGTCACGATACTCCCCACCGGGCCCACCGGTAATACATGGAAATATCGGGGTGTGACAGGTTGGTATCAGAGACAACACTGAGTGAATTAATCACTAGCCTTTTGTGTTTAATCTCAGTTACACAATTGCACATTCCTCGAGTTCCGAGTCTAGACAAAGAACATAGGACAAACTCTGTTTTGTTTTGTTTTGTCTTTATTATATATATATATATATATATTCTCGTTGGTTATCTTTGTTTTTGTTGACAGGTTTAACAATGCCGCCACGATTCAGAAGAGGTAGAGGCAAGGCCCCAGTGACGGGCCATGATCATGAAGCCGGGCCTTCTCACCATCGTACACCGTCAATCACCATGAGTACAAGTCCCCAAGAGCCCTGGAGGACTTATATTGAACCGGGGAGGCGATCTGTCTCCCTAAGCTCCTCACCATCCTACCTCCATTCTTTTGGGCCTTAGTTCGAAAACGAGCCCAACAACCCCCAACCTTCTTTCATACCTCTCCAGTGATCGAATTCGCACCACTCTTTCGGTGACCCCACTCCTGCTTTTTAGAGCCGGTTCAACCCGGCTAACTACATTTGTCACAGCCCCCGATCCCTATCTCCCGGGAACGGGCGGCCGTGAACCAGTTTCGGTGGTATCACATTTATTTATTCAATTTGACAGCGGAAATTTTCATCAGGATCGTAGTTAGGAAATATTTTAATCAGAGTAAACCACCATGTTTATAACATTAAACATATGGGTAAAAACCCAAGTTTTCAATACACACGTTTCATAGGAATACATCCTATTTATTTGAATAAAAACATCCATTTTATTCTTAGGTAACTTTATTGCCACTTTTCCAAGCCTTCAGTGCTGTCCAGCTGGCTTCTATTTGGCTTTCACATTTTGTTACCTGAAACGCGTTTTAAAAACATTTTGTCAGTGGAAAATACTGGTGAGTGAATCCCAGTTTAATCAAGTTTGAGTAAAAACCAATTTGCAGTATTGAGGGCACATCCGCAATTACATTTGTATCCAAGACATTACAATTAACATCAGTGGTACGGTCATACTCAACTTATGGGATGTTACCACGCCAGTAACCAATTTTGTATACAAAACCCCAACATACCCACTATAATTGTATTCTTTACAAATACTCAATAACTGTCATTTGCATGGAAAGGTATTTAAGGTTTTGTAAAAACAGTTAACAAAAAGGAGATTACTCACATTGCTGTTTTAGGTTTTTCGTAAGGGTTTCCTGGAGATAATCTATAAATTACACAAATGCACGTGTGTTAGTATAATAACCCATTTTAACATTAGTAATACCCTCCCCGAGACGGCATTCCAACGACTACGTCGGGCAGAACCACGACAGCCGTTACGGAACCCTAGATCAATCGGGCAGCGTATCTAATACGTCTCCAGGGGTTATAATACTTACATCGTAGCAGAACCTCGCTATTTTAGGGGGTATTGGACTCGGGTATAATGCCCGCTATTTAAAAGCTAGAGAGAAAGAAAAGAAATTGAGCGAAACTGACTGAAGGCCGTTGCCCTCTATTTATAGTTGTGAAATCGCGTCCCCACGCGGCCCGCGTGAAGATTGGGCCTGGTTCTACGCGGCCCGCATGGCCTAAGGCCTAGGCTTAGCTGATCCGGGTCATCTTATAGGTTCGACACGACTTGGACACGTGGCCGCTCCGGGTCACGCCACAATTCCGGACACTCGCGGCCCGCATGGACTTAATCCACCATGTACGCGGCCCGCTTGGGCTTAGGGTTTTGGCAAATCCTGGTTACTACTCGCGCGGCCCGCATGGACTTGAGGTGAGGCCCTACGCGGCCCGCCTCGACTTAACGTTTATTGTTTTTTATTTGTTTTATATAATATAATCTAGTTCGAGGGCGCGGTTTTCACATACGGGGTGCATATAAAGACAAGTTGATATATTTACAATATATATTAGGGTATCAGAATTATTATGAGGATGTCGGTTTTACCGAGGGTTGTTATATCCTCCTCACCTTGTTTTAGAGCTCGTCCTCGAGATCTACTGGAACAAGTGTGGATATTTCTTTTGTATTTCTGATTCTAGTTCCCATGTGTACTCGGGTCCTCTTTTGGAGTCCCATTTCACTTTGACCAACACTAGTCTTTTATGCTTGAGATTCTTAACTTTCCTATCTTCAATTTGCAGTGGCTTTTCTACAAACTTGAGTTGCTCATTAACCTCTATATCCTTAAGAGGTACTACGAGTGATTCATCAGCTAGACACTTTTTAAGATTGGATACATGAAACACATCATGTATTCCTGCCATTTCCTCTGGCAGTCGTAGCTGATAAGCTACAGGTCCGATTCTTCTAATAATTTCAAAAGGTCCAATATACCTGGGGCTTAGCTTTCCTCTTTTGATGAATCTTACCACTCCTTTCCAGGGAGAGACTTTCAATAATACTTTATCTCCCACTTGAAATTCTAAGGGTTTGCGTCTGTTATCAGCATAACTCTTTTGGCGATCACGTGCTGTTTTCAGTCGTTCCTTGACTTGAATGATTTTATCAGTTGTTTCTTGTACTATCTCAGGTCCAGATAATTGTTTTTCCCCAATTTCTGCCCAACAGACTGGGGTTCTGCACTTTCGTCCATAAAGTGCTTCGAATGGTGCAGCATTGATACTTGTGTGATAACTGTTATTATAAGAAAATTCTATTAAAGGTAAGTGTTCGTCCCAATTACCTCCAAAATCAATTACACAAGCTCTAAGCATGTCCTCCATTGTCTGAATTGTCCTTTCACTTTGTCCGTCTGTTTGAGGATGATAAGCTGTGCTTAGATTTAACCTGGTTCCCATTGCTTTTTGGAAACTTGACCAAAAATGAGAAGTAAAACGGCTATCTCTATCAGAAACAATTGATAAAGGAATGCCATGTAATGAAACGATTTTATTTACATATAATTTGGCTAATTGTTCCATACTAAAGGTTTCCTTCATTGGTAAGAAATGAGCTGTCTTGGTTAATCTATCTACAATCACCCAGATTGTATCATTACTTTTCCTTGTTTTAGGCAATTTGGTAACAAAATCCATTGTTATCCATTCCCATTTCCAAACTGGTATTTCTAATTGTTGTAACAATCCTGAGGGTTTCTGATGTTCAGCTTTAACTTGTGAGCAAGTTAAACATTTAGAAACATAAGCTGCTACGTCCTTTTTCATTCCTATCCACCAGAAATTTTTCCTTAAATCCTGGTACATTTTATCACTTCCTGGATGCATCGTATATTTAGACTTATGGGCTTCTTCTAATATACGGTGACGTAAATTTCCTAATTTAGGTATCCACATTCTCTTTTTATGGAACCTCCAAATTCCATCCGTTCCTTGTTCTAATTCCTTAATCATTCCCTTTAACTTTTCAGTATCTTCCTTGATTACTGATTCTTGTACTTTTCTAATTTGATTGTTTAAATCTACTTGTAGATTTAATTTAAGAGAACGTACCCTTTTTGGTTTTTCGTGATATTTTCGACTTAAAGCATCAGCCACCACATTTGCTTTTCCTGCATGATACTGGATATCACAATCATAATCACTAAGCAATTCCATCCAGCGTCTCTGTCTCATATTCAACTCTTTTTTGCCCGAAAACATATCTTAAACTCTTATGATCTGTGAATATGGTAAACTTACTACCATAAAGATAATGTCTCCAAATCTTAAGGGCAAAAATTATAGCTCCTAATTCCAAATCATGGGTTGAATAATTTCCTTCATGACTCTTAAGCTGTCTGGATGCATAAGCTATAACCTTTTGACGTTGCATCAATACACATCCATAACCTAATTTAGAAGCGTCACAAAAGACTACAAAGTCTTCAGTTCCTTCTGGTAACGCTAGTATGGGTGCATGGGTTAATCTTTGCTTAAGGATTCTAAAGGCTTCTTCTTGTTTTGGTCCCCATTCAAATTTAACAGATTTACAGGTTAGTTTAGTTAAAGGAATGGCTATTCTAGAAAAATCTCGAATAAATCTTCTATAATAACCGGCCAATCCTAAGAAACTTCTAACTTCAGTTGGTGACTCTGGGGTTTTCCATTTGATAATTGCCTCGATTTTCGTTGGATCTACATGAATTCCTTCATGATTCACCAAATGTCCGAGAAATTGCACTTGTTCTAACCAAAATTCACACTTTGAAAACTTAGCATAAAGCTTCTCTTTTCTCAATAAACTTAAAAGTAAGTGCAAGTGCTTTGCATGCTCATCTTTACTTTTAGAGTAAATTAGAATATCATCTATGAAGACAATTATGAATTTATCCAAATATGGCTTACATATTCGGTTCATCATGTCCATAAATGCGGCTGGGGCATTGGTTAAACCAAATGGCATGACAGTAAATTCATAATGACCATACCTTGTTCTGAATGCGGTTTTAGGAATATCCTCTTCCTGTACCTTTAATTGATGATATCCTGATCTTAAATCGATTTTAGAGAAAAATCGAGCTCCTTGAAGTTGATCAAACAAATCATCGATCCTCGGTAATGGGTACCGATTCTTAATCGTGACTTTGTTCAATTCACGGTAGTCAATGCACATACGCATTGATCCGTCCTTCTTTTTAACAAATAAAATCGGCGCTCCCCATGGCGATGAGCTTGGCTGTATAAATCCCTTTTCCAACAACTCGTCTAGTTGTTTCTTTAGTTCTTGCATTTCAGCGGGTGCTAAACGGTAAGGTGCTTTGGCAATCGGTGCTGTTTCGGGTAACAGATGAATTCGGAATTCAACTTCCCTGTCTGGCGGTAGTCCTGGCAATTCTTCTGGAAAGACATCTGAAAATTGGGATACCACTAGGATATCTTTTACTTCTTTTCCTTTAGTGTTAGTGATTATTGAAATCAAATACACGATAGATCCTTTTCTTATACAACTTGCAGTTTTCATCACAGAGATGAATTTAGTGGATCTAAAAGGTTTATCTCCTTTAATTGAGATCTTTTCACCTCTTGGTGATTTTAATTGAATTGTCTTTTGATCACATAAAATACTGGCTTTATTGGCTATTAACCAATCCATTCCTAATACTACATCAAATCCAACCAGATTCATTGGGTGAAGGTTTGCCATAAATTTTTGATTAAAAATTTCTATTCTTGCTTCCTGCAAGATTTCAGAAATCTTAACAGTTTCTCCATTTGCGGTTTCCACTAGACATTCTTGTGGTAGTTTAGTTAATGATTGATTTAGGAGTTTGCAAAACGAAGTATTAATAAAACTTTGGTTTGCACCAGAGTCAAATAATACTTTAGCAAAAATATCATTAACTAAAAACGTACCAGCAATGACGTCTGGAATCATCCTGGCTTCCTCTGTAGTTAGCACGAATGCTCTGGCATTTTTAGGATTTTTGTTGGTTGCAGCTGGAGCCAATTTCGGACAGTTTGTCCTAATGTGACCTTTTCCCCACAATTGAAACACATTCCATTACTGGATTTCTTCTTGCAATTCTCTTCCTTGTGTCCTGGGGCCTTGCAAAAATTACAGTAAGTAGAGCATCTTCCAGAATGCTTCTTTCTGCAGGCTTTGCAGTAGGGTGCAGAGGTAGAACCTACATTCCTACGATTGGAATTCCCAGAACGGAATTCTTGAGTAAGCCTTTGGGTCAGGTTTCTCCTCTGATCTTCTTCTCTAGTACGGATTAACTCATCTGTCAAGGTATTAGCTAGTTCTACAGCTTCCTCTATGGTTTCGGGTCTAGCTGCCTTTACTACATGTCTAATTTCTCCAATTAATCCCCAAATGTAACGGGAGATTAACACTGGTTCAGGTGATGCAAGGGTAGGTACTATCCTAGCATATTCAAAGAATGTGGTAGTGTAACCCTTACTGTCTACCCCGGTCATTCTTAGATTCAGAAACTTATTTGCTATCTGTTCTTTTTCATTGGGAGGGCAGAATTTCCTTTCTACCATGTTCTTGAATTCTCCCCATTCCATATTATAAATCCTATCACTTCCTCTGGATTGGAGGATAGTGTTCCACCATTCTAAGGCTGCATTTTTAAACAGATTTGAAGCAAACATTATTTTATCTTCTTCAGCACACTTGCTTATTTTCAGAACTGCCTCAGTTTTCTCTATCCAGCGTAAAGCTGCAATGGGTCCTTCTTTGCCCGAGAATTCTATTGGTTTGCAGGACCAGAATTCCTTGTAAGAACAACCATGTGGCATGGTTCTTCTTCTTTTGGGAACGGGCGCTTGAAGTATGGGTCCATTGTTCATGCTGTTTTCTGGTTCAGTTGGTCGCTTACTGCTATGCTTACTTTTATTATTCGCTTCCTGAACTGTTTGAATAATAAATGGCATTGCATCTATAATTCCCTGTGCCACAATATGCTGAACGGCACTATTATCCATTTGGTTTCCGTTGTTATTATTGTCCGAATTCTCATTAACCACGTTAATGTTACTCTGGTTATCGTTATTCAGATTTTCTTGATTTCCCGCGTCGGCCATCTGAATTTTAGACATTTACCAAATATTAATATCACAATTAATATTTGAATATATCCAATCACATAACACGCACGTTTATCCAAAAACGTCGAGCATTGCGACTTTTACTCTATTTATATAGTATGCATCAATACACACCAGTACAGAAATAAAAATTACAGTACCGACTGAAATGTAAAGCTACAATACTAATAGTATGCATCCGTAGTTTTTTTTTTTTTTTTTTTTTTTTAACACATACACACATATATTATTTTATTATTATTATTATTATTACTGTTTCTACCATCACCTTTACTGATATGGATTCATCCAAAAATCCATATTACGCTCATCGTATTTCCATACGAGGCGTTCTCCCACCTGTCGCATACGATCACTACTTTCTAAAATTTCTTCCCCAAAAGTCCTAAGTTCCTGGACATTTTCTGCACTCATTGGGGGTGCAGGTTCTAGGACTGGGTTTGGAAACTGAGGTACGGGTTCCTGATACGGAGGCATAGGGGCTTGGTACGGGTATGGATTTTCTAAAATTTCCCTAACATATGCATCACTAATGTTGTAGGGATCTTGAGGATCTATCCCTGGGTAAGCTCCTAAGTTGGGTATTGGCACATTCTCCTGAATTGGGTTTTGTTGCACGTAGTCCCTAACATCGTCCCACCAGGGGTCGTAATTGTTTGGGTCTAAAGGATCAGGTGCAGGTACCCTAGGTATCTCCTCCGGGTTGAAATCAGGCATTTCTATCTGGTTTTCTATTTCCATGGGTTGATCAGGATTTTGTGGTTGTGGTGCTAGCATTTGTTCCAGGTTTGGGTCAGCAGCAGTGGTTGCTAAAATATGGATATTAGCGATACCCCTATTGAGCATATCCTGATTATAAGCATCAGTTTCTCTTTTTGCTGCGGCTAACACTCGCTGTTCCTGCAACTTTTTCATTCTTTTCCTACGCTCGTGCGCTCCCCTACTGAACCATCCCCTCTTTTTCTGAGGAAATGGCTCTTCAGACTGAGCCTTAAACACAAAGATCCCTTCTTCTGT
This sequence comes from Helianthus annuus, assembly GCF_002127325.2. Classification (NCBI taxonomy): domain Eukaryota; kingdom Viridiplantae; phylum Streptophyta; class Magnoliopsida; order Asterales; family Asteraceae; genus Helianthus; species Helianthus annuus. The sequence continues at coordinate 198,385,571 of NC_035448.2, read as the reverse complement.
GTCAGCAGAATACCCTGAGAGGGCAGGCTGAGAAGAGGAGGTGCCTTCGCTCCTAGGCGAACCAGACAGTTGACGATAGGCGTCAGAAGGTCCTTGGTCATTCATACTGTAAACTAACAAATAGTCAGATAACACATAGCAAGAAATACAATTATACACGTATTTCCATAATTTATTTCCTAACACTTTGAATTTTGATGTCAGCAGAACACTTCTGTGGCTGAATCAGTGGCATAGCTCTGATACCACCTTCTGTCACAGCCCCCGATCCCTATCTCCCGGGAACGGGCGGCCGTGAACCAGTTTCGGTGGTATCACATTTATTTATTCAATTTGACAGCGGAAATTTTCATCAGGATCGTAGTTAGGAAATATTTTAATCAGAGTAAACCACCATGTTTATAACATTAAACATATGGGTAAAAACCCAAGTTTTCAATACACACGTTTCATAGGAATACATCCTATTTATTTGAATAAAAACATCCATTTTATTCTTAGGTAACTTTATTGCCACTTTTCCAAGCCTTCAGTGCTGTCCAGCTGGCTTCTATTTGGCTTTCACATTTTGTTACCTGAAACGCGTTTTAAAAACATTTTGTCAGTGGAAAATACTGGTGAGTGAATCCCAGTTTAATCAAGTTTGAGTAAAAACCAATTTGCAGTATTGAGGGCACATCCGCAATTACATTTGTATCCAAGACATCACAATTAACATCAGTGGTACGGTCATACTCAACTTATGGGATGTTACCACGCCAGTAACCAATTTTGTATACAAAACCCCAACATACCCACTATAATTGTATTCTTTACAAATACTCAATAACTGTCATTTGCATGGAAAGGTATTTAAGGTTTTGTAAAAACAGTTAACAAAAAGGAGATTACTCACATTGCTGTTTTAGGTTTTTCGTAAGGGTTTCCTGGAGATAATCTATAAATTACACAAATGCACGTGTGTTAGTATAATAACCCATTTTAACATTAGTAATACCCTCCCCGAGACGGCATTCCAACGACTACGTCGGGCAGAACCACGACAGCCGTTACGGAACCCTAGATCAATCGGGCAGCGTATCTAATACGTCTCCAGGGGTTATAATACTTACATCGTAGCAGAACCTCGCTATTTTAGGGGGTATTGGACTCGGGTATAATGCCCGCTATTTAAAAGCTAGAGAGAAAGAAAAGAAATTGAGCGAAACTGACTGAAGGCCGTTGCCCTCTATTTATAGTTGTGAAATCGCGTCCCCACGCGGCCCGCGTGAAGATTGGGCCTGGTTCTACGCGGCCCGCATGGCCTAAGGCCTAGGCTTAGCTGATCCGGGTCATCTTATAGGTTCGACACGACTTGGACACGTGGCCGCTCCGGGTCACGCCACAATTCCGGACACTCGCGGCCCGCATGGACTTAATCCACCATGTACGCGGCCCGCTTGGGCTTAGGGTTTTGGCAAATCCTGGTTACTACTCGCGCGGCCCGCATGGACTTGAGGTGAGGCCCTACGCGGCCCGCCTCGACTTAACGTTTATTGTTTTTTATTTGTTTTATATAATATAATCTAGTTCGAGGGCGCGGTTTTCACATACGGGGTGCATATAAAGACAAGTTGATATATTTACAATATATATTAGGGTATCAGAATTATTATGAGGATGTCGGTTTTACCGAGGGTTGTTATAACATTCAAGAACCTATGGGTTTTAACCCACTAGGACCGGAGGACCATTTCTCCGGTGACCACGACATGGATATGGACGAGGACGCAGATCCCGTTGAACCAGCAACCGGGACCACGAACCATCCCATCGTGATCTCTGATGGGTCCTCGTTTCATGGATCGCCCTACCGTGGTCCGGATAGCTATCAGGCGAGGTTCAACCAGATTGAGTGGTATTTTACACCTTCTGAGCACTCGTCTCCGTACCACCAGCAGCAGCAGGATCCTTCTGTGGATTCTCGATTTGTGGCAGTCACTCCGCCACCACCACCACCAGTTGAGCAACCGCCTCTGGAACCACCGAGGCGGAGAAGATCAAACGCACGAATGTCCGTGCGAGGAGGAGTCCGCATCAGCACTCCCCAATCCTCGACTGGCAGCTACTATTCGCCACTCCAAGAAGAAGAACCGCATATGGGGGGACCATCAAAACCTGTCTCGGAAGTAAACTCTGCGCCCGTAGCGCCACCATTGAGTTTTGATAACCCAATCCCTGCATACGCCGGTTCAGCGGTGTATAATCCATTTGAGCAGCCGGTCCACACCAACTACAACTATGCGGAGGTCGACCTGTATCAAGCAGCGTGGGACTACAACACTCTTCATCCAGAAGGGCCCTACGGTGGTCCATGGACCACTGGGTACCCACCTTATGTGTACCAGCAGCCGCCACCTCCTCGACCTCTGTATCAGCAGCCGCAACTGATCCCGCCAGAACGCCAACAAGAGGTTCTCGATAGGTTGAACCAAGTTGAGCGGGAAGTTCAAGAAGACCGCAGGGAACGTCAAGGCTTCTTCAAAGGTTTGACTGACCTACTCAAGGGGAAGTCCAAGAGAAGGGATCATTGAAGACCCTTGTTTATTTATTTTATTTAGTTGTAATAAAGTCCCTGCGTGGACTTTTGTTTCTGTACTCAGCCCCTGCATGGGCTTGTCTTCTTGTATTCTGCCCCTGCGTGGGCATCTCTTTCTGTTGACCCCTGCGTGGGTATGTTGTTTGTTTAAGCCCCTGCGTGGGCATGTTATTTCTTTGAAGTCCCGTTTAGGGCAAAATTTGTACTGTTTGAATTGGTAATGGAATGGTTTAATTTTAATTTTCAGATTTGTTTATTGTTAATTATATGCATAAACATAAAATATAAAATAAATGAAAATAACATTCCTATTAAAAGATCTACCATTATAACAAAATGGCAAAATCTAAAAAGGACAAGACCTAGCCATGTGTCATCTTAAGACAAGGCTAAGATGGTAGTTCCATAATTAGATTCAGGTCCATATTAACATCTCAATTTAGGGTTGATTTGCGTTAAATATTAAAAAGAACCTTAAAGGTAAAACCTAGTCTATATGTCATTGCAGACATGGCCAAGATGGTAAAACCTGTCCAAAAGATTCCAATCCTTGTTAACATCTGGGGTGTGACATGATTTCAAGAAGAAAATGTGTGATTTTGATGGAAAAGATGATGAAGAAGTGTGTAGTGATGATGATTGTACAAGATTTGAGGAGAAAATACTTACGAAATAACCTTGAATCGAGAGAAATAGTGCATGAGATCGTCTAGAGAGAGAGTGGTTGGAGGGAGATGTCACATCAGTGAACAGTGGTGTACGGCGGGTATTTATAGTGTGAGAGAGAGAGTAAGGCGATGCAAAGTGCGACGTGTCGGATGGTCTGCGGTCGAATGACCATCCGAACGGTAGTCCATTTGATCGGTTGTTTATCCGGACAGCCTAGTTGTGCGAGTTAGTTTTCCAACGTTCGTTGCGTGCGTTAAGCGTTGCGTTGTGTTTAATCGAGTTGCGAGTAAGTGTTGCATTTGAGATAACCACACAACATTTAAACAAATAATCATACAAATAACACACCATCTCATAAAATGCATAAAACTAAATCCGCGTTTCGAGTCTGCGTTGAGTTTGCTTTGAGATTGCGTTGCGATAGCGTTTAGTCTAAACATGCGATAAAATGCGTGTAAATAGTATGCGTTTAAAATGCAATAACTGCGTTTTGAATAAGCGTTGAAATCATGCGTTTAGAATGCGTTTGAAAACATAGTTTAAAATAGTTAACCCGTAGCGATAATCGATATCTCGAGGGTACAAGTCAATTAAGCAAGAAGTGATGGATCTAAGTAATGACCCGGAAAGTCGGGTTGTTACAACAGGGTGAGGAACCAACCGTTGATAAGTTCAGGGGTTTTTACCAGTTGCAGAGCAACTTGGGATTTTTCTCCTTTGCCCTTCGCGTTGTGAAGAAGATATTGATCAGCCCCCCCAAGAGCTTCCTGATTGGAAGATGAAATTTTTCTTCATCCGTGAGGAGGTTATTCCCGTGGACATGGAATTTCGACAATCCGCGCCGATTCCCAAGGAAGACATAAAGGTCCTGCGCGGGGTGGCCTGGTATGAAAAGTTGTTGGCGCTTCCTTACAGAGTGTTTGGAGAACAGGTGTTGGTCGTGGCCGGAATGAGCGACAAGTGGTCGGAACAGAGCAAAGATGTTCCCATGCTGCTATTTGATGGTCAGGGTAAATCTCTTTGCCCAGTTACTCTTTTTGTGAAAAGACGACTTATCTTGTTACTAACTCCTTGCCTCTAAACGCAGAGGTTGCGCTTTATCAAAGTGCTTTTCCTGCTTTTTCTGGTACAATGGGCATGAGGCCCTTGCGCGGTGGTAAGGAGTACTGGTTTGAGCAGATCAAGCCAAATTTTATGTATGCTAGAGCAGAGCTGTTTGCTGCTCCTCCTGCTGCAACCGAAGGTGCGCGCTATCCGAACCCTAGGCCATGTAGGGCCATGACTCCTGCTGGGAAAGAAATTGTCTATCTTTCCAGCGAGGAATCCGTACACTCATCAGAACATGAGTTAAAACCATCATGTGGTGTGTTTGCAGGTGTGTTGTGCGACTTAGGAGTTGAGCATGAGGAGAAGAGGCTGAAAAGGCCTGCCAAGAAGAAGGTTACTGTCGTAGGAAGGGCGGAGAGTAATTAGATTGAGACTGCCGGCGCAGCGTCTGATGTTGCGTCCAGGAAAGGTACTACTCGCTTCCGACAAAGTAATCTTGAAGAATTTGTTATTGTAGATGATTCCTTAGAGGAATTGTATGCTATAGGTGGGAAGCCTCAGAGCAACGCGGCGGCTACAGCTGGGAGCGCGGGCTCCAAGGGGACTGATTCTGGCGCAACCCCTACCTTTGTTCATGTTGAGGAGACTGAAGCGGAGCCTGAGGCTGAGAAGCTAGTCAGGAAGAATGCTTCAAAAAGATCTCGTGCGGATACGGGGACTGAGACTACTCCCCCAGCTAAAAACGCTGCAACTGGCAAGCATAATGGGAAGAAAGCGAGTCTGAGGAGTCATTATTCTGAATTCTCGCCGGGTAAGTGCTTTCATATTCTCATTTCCTTCTCTTTATGATTTAGTTGTTCTTTAACATTTTTCCTCTGTTGCAGAGGTGGTTGCAAAGAAACCAGAAGTAACTACAAAGCAACCATCTACGCAGCCTAAAATCACCGTCATTCCCCCAAAGACTACTTCTGCTGTTGAAGGGAAGGCTGGTGGGGAAGGAGCTGAAGCTGCTAAGGTTGGGAAACAGCCCATTGATATTACCCCGGAGGTCTTGGAGACTCCGGAAGTTGTGGAAGTTGTGAAGGTTGCAGGGGGTATCAACCCATTATTGAGCGTATGGATCCTGATGCGCGGGTTGAAAACCCCACCGCGCAGTATATTGGCCCCATTCATACTGAAATGGTCAAATCTACTACTGGGGAATTTGCTGGCGGCGTTCATGCAGAAGTTCATGTGAAGGATACGACTGCTGGTGGTGGAAGCACGGGTGGATCGGGCACGACTGCCAGAAAAGATAACTCAAGAACGAAAAAACCAAGGAGTCTCTCCCCGATCCGCGCTGAAGATATGTTAGGCGACAAATATTACAAAACATATGATGAGAGTCACGCTAATGAACTTCATGCCCCTGTGTGGAATCTGAAGCAGAGTGATACTTTTTCAGAGTTCGGGGCATCTAGAGAGTGGATGATGGGGGCATTCCCCCGAGGTGAAGTGCGGCATCAGAAAGACCGCGGGCATGATCATTTATATCGATCATATATCTATGCCGAGGCCAATGCTTCTTCTACTAGCCACCAAATTGCGCGAGAATGGCGTACAATATACCTTGAGCGCTCTGGATGGGAAAAACATCGCAAACGGTTAGCCATTGAAGCCAAACTTTTTGAGCAGGCGCAGGCTAAATTTCAAGAAGAAAAAGTTGCCTTTGAGAAGGAGAAGAAATCAGAGGAATGGGGCCTCCAAGGCTTAAAATTGAAATTGCAAGCGAGCGAAGATACTCTCGCTGAAGAGCGCCAAAAATGGCGCGTGGCCTGCAAGAATGATAATAAGAAGATGTACACTGCGCACACGAAGATAACCAATCTTGAAGCGCGTGTTGAGGAGTTCAAGAAATCTGAAGCAGACTAAAAGGAGAAGTATAAAGAAGCCAAATCACACAGAGTGCGCGTTGAGGTCCTTCAGGCTAGCCTCCTTTATATTTTTATAAATAACTAAGTTGAAGAAAACTTCTAACTTGTTTATGTCTTCTTCGAAGGGATTGCAGGTTGACTTGTCAGCCCCGATCATTAGCAAGGATAGAGATCTGGCTAGTAAGGATGCTGAGATTGTTGAACTTAAGCGCCGTCTGCGCGAGGCGCAAGTTGGTTTGGACGCGGAGAAATAGAAGAATGAATCCCTAGAGATTGATCTTACTATAGAAAAAGTCAAAGCTGAAACCGTTGAAAAGGCACGCAAGGTTAGCCTCGCGGCCTTAAACATGGCATAAGAAAACTATGCTGAGGTGCAATCAACAGTGGAGCCTCTGATCTCCGATTTGGGATGGATGCAACATTATGGGGTTGTGCATGTAAGTGTCTCTTCCCTTTTTCCCTGTCTGAATTTTGAACTTTTCCTTTATATTCTTTCCACTTTTTTAACAGATCGCAAATTCGATCTTAAATGCAACAGAGCTTGATATAGCTGTGGCGGTGCTGACGATGGCTGCGCGGGCTGCTGGCTAGGGTGTTGGGTACGTGGAGTGTGCGACGCATGATGAAGAGGCACTTCAACAACATTTTGGCACCCATCACTGTTCTGTTAGTGACCAAGCAGAGGAAGGGTTGCTCAGGGCCGAGGAGAATTTTCACACCCCGATATTTCCACGTATTACCGGTGGGCCCGGTGGGGAGTATCGTGACGTAGTTGATATCATCATAGTCAAACAACACAAATTTAAATGCACAACGGAAGCAAAAAGATAGATTTATTTCAGCCGAATAAAAATTGTAATATTAAGTATCACAAACAGTTGAAACAGATCCACAGGCGGACCGAATAAAAAGGAAACTTGCTCACAGACTTTAGGCATCTAAGCTTGTGAGACTTCTATTTGATACTAGGAGAGACCAGCCTATTCCGATTAGTACCTGCACTTAGTCTTTTTGGGAAAATACGTCAGTTTACACTGGTAAATACAATTTAACTGACTCATTTTGAAAATGTTTAAAATTGATTTGAATGCACATGGCACAAAAGATTTTTATAACTTGGGATAATTATTTATATATAAACTTGTAAAAGAATTACATGTTTCTTATGCGTTCAGTAGCCCGGGCTGAGCACCGGGTTAAAGATTAATTGACACACCACATGATATAGTCCCGCGGCGAGTTATTCTCGAAACTGGCGGTTATATCTCTTTATTTATAAATGCACTATCGGATGTATGCCTACATCCGCGTGCTAAGGTCGTGGCCATTTCTTTGAATGATGCCAAGGATATCCGGGACATGGTCATTAACACCCAAAGGCTTTAAGCAAACAAAACAATTTAAACGGGTCATCTCAATGAGTTTAACCTTCACACGATTAACAATTCAATGCCCGACCAAGCGGTATTTTATATACCGTACCCAAGCCCGTATAGGGAAAATAAGTTAAAAGTATTTACCTGAGCAAGTATAATCACAACAAGCAAGTGCAAGTAGCTTTTACCGGGTCTCCTATTCTGGAACGAAGGTTTATAATAACCTATTAGATTCCTAACGGGTCTTTAATTTAGCCTAAGCTTAGACCGGTTAGTTTTAAAGAAAGATACGGTTCACGCGCATGATTAAGCGAAGACCGGAATAGAATGTGATTTAGACCCGACAAGTTTGGAGATTTGTATAATATGGGTAAACTAAACACATTCTGGATTTTGAGACAAAAATGATAAGGTTTGACCCGTTTTGGTCAATTTATGCAAACTAGTTACATAAACCGAACCGAACGCGAATAATGCGTAACAGGTAACCATAAAAGTCATATACAGGTTTCTCAAGTTAAAATGACTTAAATATGTTGTGACATCAGTAAGATATCTTCTATTATGCCCAAAATGATTTTAAACTCAAAGCATGCCCCGTAAGGGCATTTTGGTCATTTTGAAGGTTATAAAAGAGCTTAAATAGTAATTTGAGTTACAGGTCTGATTGAATCAGTAAATATACTTAATTTAATAAGTTATAACAGTAGGGTATTGTTAGTGCACCTACGTCTGCTGACTACTGATGTGTGTAAAATGCCCATAGGTATTGGATGGCGGGGATCCAAACTCTTTGACCCCCTCATAAGTTAACTACTATTAATACTATAACCCGGCTATTTAGGACTGTATCCCTGCTGACTCAGACTACTTAGCCGAGGGTAACGTCACCGCCAAAAGCGGGGCCTACCACAATTTGCATTAATAACTTAATTCATTATCTTTCAATAATCCGACCCTTTAGGATTGTATCCTTGCTGACTCAAACTACTGGGTTGAGGGTAACGTCGCCTTCAAAAGAGGGGCCTACTACAATAACTAAGATAATCTCTTAAACAAGTGCAAAAGTGCGAAAATAATCAAAGGTTATACTAATACACGTGTCGGATCCAAGTGATTCATCTTGTCTATCTGTTTTTATTTTATTTTTATTTTCAGCATTTAGTTAGTTTTTATTTTTCTTAGTTTAAAACATTTTTCTCACTTTTTGATTTGATTAGACCTTGAGGATAAACCGGTATTAAAAGCTCTTGTGTCCTTGGACGACCTCGGTATCTTACCAACACTATACTACGTCCACGATGGGTGCACTTGCCCATATGTGTGTTTAGTGTTAGTGAATATCGTGTTTTATAAATTTAAAATTTGGCTAAAAGTGTAAAAAGGGGCTTAAATACTCATCAAAAATATAACACACTTCACGCACATCAACTACGTCTTCCATCAAACATGAGTGATAGTAATTCTTTTTACTTTCGGCACTCTTATGGTTTGTGGTGTCGAATATGTGGAGGCGAACATGAGGAATTAAAATGTTTTTTTCCTCACTTATAGGCCCCACTATATAGACCCACCGATTCCTTGTAACCTTAAGAGGGGCGAAAGTAAAAATAAGCACTATTTCTCCCTCGAATGCGCCCAGCCAGATATTCTAGGAGAAATGCTCCTTGACGAGTTATTTCAACTAGAAGAACTACTTCTCAATTGGTCAAAAGAACTTAGGAAGGATTTTTTAGATCCATCCCAAGATGATGACCATGAGGAAATGTTGGAACCGCATTCCGACAACCTCGTTGCTCCCAAAAATACCTTCTTACCTAGAAAAGACGCGGACGATAGTCGTCCCTGTGCCGATTGTGCCGTGAAGGACTCCCCATCGACTTCGTTCGATGCATACATAGACCTGAGCGATTCGGCATACACCTTCTTTAACGAGAGCCCGGGAAAGGGTTGGACTTGTCCACCTAGAATGAAAATAGGAATTACCCTCACCGACAACCTCTTGCGTTCTCGCCTTAGTATAGGACAATTAAGGTATCTTAGGCACTTTGGGGTTGTTCCAACAAGTCAAGAGCCACCCGATATAGATTAGCTCCTTAGTAAAGACAAAACTCCATAAGCCTGCCGACACGGGGCCGTGCCCGGTCAACACGCCCCCGTGCTCACTCAGAAGATTCTCTGCTGATTCTATCAGAATACGGACAAAATGTGTCAGGATTTTCTCTGCACACGGGGCCGTGTCCAGCGGACACTCGTTTTCTTTAAATGCAGCCTGAATCCTGCTCATTTTTGACCACTTCACCAAGCAGAGATTCCTGGGATCTTCACATATACCATCCTAGGTAAGTGCTAAAAGAAGGTTCCTAAGGAACATCTTGTCTTTTCCACTTTTGTTCATTTCTCCTTCTTCCAAAAATTTTTCAAACCTTACCTCCATGGAAGCTTGGAAACCCATGATTCCAACCTTCTATGAAAGGTTTGTAGGAGTTTTTTCTACGGATTCTTGTCTAAAGTTTAGTTATCTTCGGTTTATTTCGCAGAAAATGGCCAGCAGAAACAGCGGAACATCTTCAAGAAATAACCGAAATGGAAGGAGATCGTCCACGGCGGAGGATTCCCTAGTAAACTACGTTTACGCTTTGAGGGAAGCCATAGACGAAATGACGGGGGTAGAGGAAGCATTGGTGGACCGTATTAATCATCTGACGGTAGGTTTGGAGGGCTGCCTGCGAGAAGTAAACCTCCTGCACCAAAGGTTAAACCTTCTCGCTTCCCCGCCTTTGGTTCCAGTGATAACCCAAAGGGCGTGGAATGTAGTACCCGAGGTCATCATTCCAGCCGAATGGCACGCCATGCACCAAGTACCTCAACCAAGGGTGGTGCAAGGAGTCCCGGTGAGGATTTCCTCCTCGAGACACGGAAGAGAATGAATCTACCTTCTACCTCCCAAGGGAGATAGAAGAATGGCTTTGAGTAACAACCGAGGAGTCATCGGCTAGGGAGTGTTACTACATCGGGAAGCTATTCCCGAAATTTTCCTAAATAAGTAGAACCCTTATGATAACCTTATGTATCCCTTAGTTATTTAGCTAACTTAATGTAATGTCTCTCTATTAGCAATGTTATGATGGTTTTTAAGATTGATGGTTGTTTTGAGAATAAAACACACTCATGGTGGTAATGGATGAAAAAGGGAACGAGAAAAATGGAACCATGCACGAAGAACAGAGCAACCCGACAAAAATCTCCATCACAGAAGGCTCAACACGAGCCGTGCCCAACCAACACGGCCCCGCGCTGAGCCCCCTGCAGAAAATCACCCAGTTCAGGTAACTGGACACGGGCCGTGTTCAACGGACACGCCCCCGTGTCCAGGCTTCTGTTTCAATTCTGTAATTTTTGTTACTGGCACTTGACCACGGGGCCGTGCCCGGTCAACACGGGGCCGTGTCCAGGATGCCAGTAACATAAATCTTTGCTTTTTAACCCACTTTTATACATTCTAATCAACCAAAAACTTTATTTTTGGACACATTGAGGACAATGTGTAATTTAAGTGTGGGGGGGATGCTAAAACCTTGAAATTTTGCAAAATCCTAAACACAAGCCTTACACAAAACTCTATTGGAACCGCTAAACACCCCAAATTTTTTTCAAAAACTTTTTCATTTTTTTTATTTACTTGTCTTAGTTTAAGTTGGGAATAACAAGTTCTAAAAAGGTTATATTTTTACAAGTTTACAACCGATAGCGTCGTGATAAAAAAAGAACCAACATAAGAAAATTATGAAACGGTATAACAAGTCTAGTTAAAAATTCGATTATATATGCTTGGTCACATTAAAAACCCATTCCCACAAAAGTGAGTTTTGAGCCTTTATTGAGCACAAAAATACACATATTTAGATTAAATGCTCATTTTTCGTTTCTTGTGTGAATAGCCGCTCGGTCCTTACAAATCTAGAACTTGCCACGACGATACATTCCCGGTCCTTACCAACTTAAACCCAAGTAAGTAAATGATGGAGGCATTAGGACTAACCATTTTTCTTTCAAAACCATTATTTTTCATTTTTTTTACCTACCCAAAATCCCCCTAGATAGCCCCTTTGAGCCTAAACCTTTTATTTCATTACCCCAAAACCCTTTTTATCCACCAAAAACCTATTTATTTATTTATTTTTCTATTTATTTTAGTAACAAGCTCGCTTTTTTCGTAAACTCACCTTTTTATGTGACGATCGAAAAAAAAATGATGATGATGAAGTCAAAAACAAACAAAAGCTATAAAAGCTTGTTTGGAGAAATACTTCAAAATAAAAAATCACTAAAAACAAGGTACTTCACGAAAAACAACGCTTGTTACGATTTTCGCCCTTTTTACTAACCACTAACCAACCACACCCACCTTTAAACCCAAGCCTTCACCCCAAAAGTCCTCTTGATATTTACAAAGGTAAAAAGTTAAAAAGGAGGAGGATTGATTGCTTGGCAAGCCTATGGAAGACGTAAGTTCCGTGCCGCTCTCGAGTGATTCACTAAAATATACACCTTCGGCCGAGTGTTGAGTGATCTCCCGTGAGGTATGTGAACTTGTATATAAATGGAATTTTAATAAGGCATGCTATGCCCAAATAAGTAATTCATCTTATGAAACGTTCAAAATAAATCATAACGAATAGGATTGTAAATAAATAAAAATAAAACCTATAAAAACCTTGGATTCCCGACACTCTAGGACAAGCTAAAAAACTTCTCTTCTACCTATTCCATTTGGGAGTGTAAGCCACATTTAAAGAGTTTTGCTTGAGGACAAGCAAAAGTTCAAGTGTGGGGGTATTTGATGTGTGTAAAATGCAACATATAAATCACATCAATTAAGGCATAAAACTAACCCTTTTTAAGTACTAATGTTGGAAAAAGAGTGTTTTTGTCTTCCTTTTGTATTTTCAGGATGAAATGAGCTCAAAATCACAAAAGAAGCAAAAAGACAACTAATTCTACCATAAATACAAGAAAAGGAACAAAAGTGGACTGCCCGGACCCTCAACGGCACCTCCCAAGGCAAAGGAGAAGAAACAGAGTCTGAACACGCCCCGTGTCCAGCGAACACGGGGGCGTGCCCAGGAAGCAGCAGAAAAGACAAACTAGTAGAAGCTTCCATTGCCCACCACGGGGCCGTGTCCAGCGAGCACGGGGGCGTGGTGAAAGTACAGCAGGCGCATTAATTGTAATTCGCAATTACAATTAATGAAGTGAGAGAATGTCAGACGGGCACGGGGCCGTGTCCAGCCTTCTGTTCAGCCTATAAATAGAGGAGCTTGGCTTCATTCTCTCTCATCCCTTGGCACACCACCTCTCTCACACTTCATCCACCACCCACCACCACCATAACACCATCATCCACCACCATCATCCATTGTCCATCGTAGAGTGTGTGAGTCGTCTCGGGATCCAAGATTGATCGTAAGAGTTCTTGACAATCAAGGCCATGTTTGCCTAAGTCTCTTACATCACTTGGTGAAGACAAATGTTTAGTATAATACTTTTTATTTTTAATCTTTTGCACTTTTTATTTGGTTTTGTATTAATGACTTTAATAACTAGTTACTTATGTTGAAGGTGATCTTTCCTTATCGTTTGTCCGTGGTGTCTTGGCATTATTTTACTGTCTATATAAAATAAAAGATTTTCACCATTCATATCTCCACGGTCTATATGGAGGTATGTTGGCTACCTGGTCGGGGGTTAAGGGAATGGTTTGGTAAGGGTCTTGCCCTTGTTCAGCGTTTAGAGGTCCTGCTTGGGACCTGGGTCAAATTTAGTAGGATCTCCTTCAATGCCCATAGGTATTGGATGGCGGGGATCCAAACTCTTTGACCCCCTCATAAGTTAACTACTATTAATACTATAACCCGGCTATTTAGGACTGTATCCCTGCTGACTCAGACTACTTAGCCGAGGGTAACGTCACCGCCAAAAGCGGGGCCTACCACAATTTGCATTAATAACTTAATTCATTATCTTTCAATAATCCGACCCTTTAGGATTGTATCCTTGCTGACTCAAACTACTGGGTTGAGGGTAACGTCGCCTTCAAAAGAGGGGCCTACTACAATAACTAAGATAATCTCTTAAACAAGTGCAAAAGTGCGAAAATAATCAAAGGTTATACTAATACACGTGTCGGATCCAAGTGATTCATCTTGTCTATCTGTTTTTATTTTATTTTTATTTTCAGCATTTAGTTAGTTTTTATTTTTCTTAGTTTAAAACATTTTTCTCACTTTTTGATTTGATCAGACGTTGAGGATAAACCGGTATTAAAAGCTCTTGTGTCCTTGGACGACCTCGGTATCTTACCAACACTATACTACGTCCACGATGGGTGCACTTGCCCATATGTGTGTTTAGTGTTAGTGAATATCGTGTTTTATAAATTTAAAACTTGCCTAAAAGTGTAAAAAGGGGCTTAAATACTCATCAAAAATATAACACACTTCACGCACATCAACTACGTCTTCCATCAAGTCTTGAAGAATGAACTGATCGGAAATGGCACGGATACCTAGAAATGTAAGTTGTATAGGGATCGCTTATTAGTCACTACTCTAGGACCGCTTTTGTGTCATTGTTAGTGTTCAGGATCGCTTATAGGGTCATGTGGTTGGACTGCTTATATGTCACGATGTAGGACCGCTCATACGTACATGTCGTATGAGCGGACCAGCTTATCTATAAATAGGGGAGCGATCCTAACACATAGTTAACGGTGTAATCTTCCGGTTGAGCCACGAAGTGCTGCCGAAGTGCTGTTAGATCGTGTAATTGTGCAAGATATCAATAAAACAGCAATATTAAAGTGAATACAGCTTCAATAGCACCGAATTATTAGTTTCCGCCTCTTAATTCGGATACGAACTTCTCTGAACGACTCAAACAGGTCGGAGAACGATCCTACAGGTATCATATATATGTGAAATTTATCAATTATAACCATACTATGCACCGTAGGGGCATTTTGGTAATTTCACATAAGCCTAAAAGGTCAAAACTGGAAATCTGAGTTTAAAACTTTTGCTTATTGTTAAAATAAAAAAGTTTACTGAAAATATCAGTAGGCATCAAACCTTATATGTTGAAAATAGTTTTAATACATATTATGCGTTAAAACGCTTGAAAAGGCGATTTAGAGCCATTTCCGGGTTTTTAAAGGAAAGCTGATATTTTTACTATTCCAGAAGGCTCAAAACATTTTATTTATCATTTTAGATCAGTAGAAAAAGGTTTGGTATCAAAAGGATTTGTAAAACTCATTTTATAGCTCATAAGGGCAAAACCGACAATAACCGAATCAAGCTTAGAACTCTAAGTTATGCTCAGTCTAAAAATAAATAAAAATCTCCAAAAATCCCAAAATACTTTTTATGTCAGTAGGTAAAAATGTTTGATATCAAAAATTGGGTTTAGATAGGCTATATGCTATTTATGCCATTTAATTACTAAAAAGTTTCTTATTTACACTAATGAGCATAACTCCTAATCTAGACCTCAAACTGATGTCAAATTTTTGGTACAAGTTTATAAATCAGTAATGAAGGTTTCTACTCTTTTACTTTTCAAAAAAAAAATCAAGTTTTAGGGTGAAAAGGGCATAATAGTCAGCATTTAAGCAATTAACGGAAACATGCATATGAATTGGATAACTAATGAACCCAGTTGTATAATCACAGAGGGTTATACTTATATAAAACCTGATCCTATTAAGGCTCTAAGGCATCTCTAAACTATGCTTAAACAGGTCAGAACTGAAAGTCAAAGCAGAAGTCAAACTATGCGACTTTCGGTCCCGAACCGTGCCTAAACTGAAAATTGTGGGGTTGAACATGTTTAGACATGTTCTTACATTAATTACCAAGTTATATTAATGATAAAACAGGTTGCATAGCTGTAATGATGCCTTAATTTGAAAATAAGCTTTCTGTTGACTTTTTAAGATTAGCTTTGACCCGACATTTGACCTACTTAGAGTGGGAATCAGAGGGTGCCCTTTTAAGGGTTTATCACCCACATAATTACCAACTCATAGGTATTTTTAATTCGAGATTTGATTGGACAAATTATGAGTAATCTCGAAGTCAAACCTTAATTACGACTATTTGACTTTAAGCTAATTAACTAAGCTAAACTAAATTAAAGAAGGTTAAGAACACTTACAAGAGTCCTAAGCATGACTAGGGATCTTAAGAAAGATTGCTACTGATCAGAGGAGCTCCAGAAAATGCTTGTAATGAGTTGCAAATGAGCAAGTTCAAAGTTGCAACAATGGTTCCTTTTATAGTAAACAAGAATGCATGAGATTCTTACACCTAAGTCTAGGAATGGTCCCAGATGAGTCCAGGTGCCCTCTATGATGCCAAAACCAGTTGCCAAGTCCCAGAATTCGAAAACCACTTAAGTAAGGTGGTGCAACAGGCTGAACAGGCATCTGTCCATTTTCTGCTGCCAGCGACTGTCTTACGGACCGTAAGCTAAGAGTCTTGCGGACCGTAAGCACCTCTTACGGACCGTAAGCCCTTGGTTTTGCGGTCCGTAACCGACCTTGGCTTATATCGCCTAGTTGCAGAGCTTGCGGACCGTAAGCCTAAAGCCATATGGTCCGTATCCGATGACCAGAACACAAAAAGTTGTAAACTTTCAAGCTTTGACCATGCAACATTGAAATTTCCAAATCACCTGCTTTCTTTGCAGTGTAGGGACCATGGAATCAGACTTTGCATGGTCTTGCCATGCACTTACACCTCTTGGAATCTTATGGGAGAATTTTGCCATGCATTCTGAAAATGAATTCTTTTGGAACAAGAATTTTGTTTATGCATTGTTGTAACATTGTTTACACCCTAAATTCTTTATAATACTGAATTTATTCAATATAGGAATAACCGGTTTAATATATCAGATGTTTATCATAATGATTTAAGGTCTTGGGATTTATAATTTGGTCGCTCAGAGGTGTTTATTAACATGTCGATATTTTTAAATCCTACCATACATCTTTTACTTGATCCGGATTCCTGACACGTTTATCTTACATGACACGTGTCTTTATTTTATTGGGTATGATTTTACGAGGTGTTACAAGAATTATGATAACCTTTCCTTGCCAGTCATGGATTTGGTTACTGAGGCTTTGAAACATGATGAATTTATTCTGCGCTTACGGTCTATTTTCGAGCCTCTAGAAATGGTCCAGTTGACGGATGATGAAGATGAAACTGATGACGATGGTGCGGAATGAAGTTGAAGATAGTTTGATGGTTTTTGATAATTAGGTTGTGATGCCATGTAACTTTTTAGTGTTTGTTTGGTTGTAACCACCGCACTTTTACGCTTTATGAATGAAATCAAGTTAGCACTTTACTCTTTGTCAAGGTTACAAGTATTGCATTGTTGTTAGAAACTTTGTTTAAGTTAGCACGGATGAATGTAAGTGTGGCTCGTGTTGAGGATTGTGGCTCGGTACCATGCTATGATCACGGGAACCTTGGATGCTTAGCTCATGAGCTCGTAATTTACTGAAGTGTTTTCACGCTAATCAAAAGTTTAACATGCATTTGTGACTTGAAATAAACATAAAAGATAACCAATAAATAAGATATAAACAACTCTTTGCATTAATGATTCATAAGGCGCATAGCCACAGTGTACATGAAAGGTTGTGTTACATATAGCATTTGCGCAGCTTTTGCGCATTCCAAGTTTGCGGGATAATGTGACCCGTCCAAGGTGCGCAGCTTGTATGCACCTTCGCCCAACACTTCGTGGACAAGGTAAGGACCTTCCCCCTAGGTGCTAGTGTTCCAGGGCGCTCGACATTGGAGGCCTCATTATCCCGGAACACATATTCTCCTGGGTTGTATGTACAGATGCGCATCCACGCATTGTAGTACTTCTCTAGTTGTGTCTTGTACTTGGCCTCTTTAATGGCTGCGTTCTCACGCCGTTCTTCGAGTAGGTTCAAGTCAAGTTGGCGCTCCGCCTCATATTGATTGCGTTAACAGCCGTTAAGCGCGGGGAGCATGGTGCGAGGAGCCCATACTATGCTGAAGGGAGTCTCGCCGTTGCTCGTTTTGGGCATGGTGCGATGAGCCCATAATATGCTTGGGAGCTTATCGACCCACCCTCTTCTTTTAGTGCCCAACCGGGCCTCGATCCCTTACATAATGCTCTTGTTTACACTTTCAACCTGACCATTGCCTTGAGGATGCAACGGAGGAGAAACTATGTTCTATGTTTTGCTCTTTCATCCAATGGTGGAGATCTTCTGAGGAAAAGTTCGTGCCGTTGTCAGATACGATCTTAAGTGGTAGGCTAAAGCGGCAGATGATGTGCTCCTGATGCGTGTGTAGCGTTATACGTTTTTATGTATATTTTAATCCCTTTTTAACACTTTAGTCAAGTTTTAAATTTATAAAACAGGATATTTTACTAATAAATACTAAACACACATATGGGCAAGTGCACCCATCGTGAGCGTAGTATAGCGTTGGTAAGATACCGAGGTCGTCCAAGGACACAAGAGCTTTTAGTACCGGTTTATCCTCAACTCTAATCAAATCAAAATTTTTAGAAAAAGGTTTAAACGTGAAAATTAGAAATTAAAAATGCTGAAAATAAAAATAAAAATAAAAACAGATAGACAAGATGAATCACTTGGATCCGACTTGCCTTTAGTGTAACCTTTGATTATTTCCGCACTTTTGCACTTTTTAAGAGATTATCTTAGTTATAGTATTAGGCCCCTCTTTTGAAGGTGACGTTACCCTCAACCCAGTAGTTTGAGTCAGCAAGGATACAATCCTAAATGGTTGGATTATTGAAAGATAATTAATTAAGTTATTAATGCGTAATGTGGTAGGCCCCTCTTTTGAAGGTGATGTTACCCTCGGCTAAGTAGTTTGAGTCAGCAGGGATACAATCCTAAATTGTCGGGTTAATGTTTTGTTAGTGCACTTATGTCTATCGCCTCCGTCAATTTATCCGTAGCGAGAAACTGATCTAACTAGCCTTATATTGTAATATCTAGATAAGAAAGGCAAAGTGGCATTATTGTAAATAAGGAGAACCTCCTTATATCCTTTGCCTATAAATAGAAGCTTTAGGGCTTTAGATTAGGACTTTTGGACATTTTGTGATCTTAGAGCTTGGTGCTTAGAGAGAGAAAGTCTAGAGAGAGAAAGTGCTCAAAGGTGATTCACGGTGCTTTGTAATTGTCGTACGATCAATAGAATCACGTTTATTTTACGATCTTGTGTTCGGTCACGTTCGTGTACGGATTCTGCATGTCACACGTTCGGTTCGCAATCGTTTTGGAGTCGAAAACCGGTCCTACATGTTTTAATAGTAGTTTACATATGAGGGGATCAAGAAATTCGAACCCCCGCCATCCAATACCAGTGGGTATTGAAGGAGTTCCTACTAAGCTTGACCCAGGTCCTTGCAGGATCTATACACTGAACAAGGCAAGACGCTTACCAAACCATTCCCTTAACCCCCGACCAGGTAGCCAACATATCTCCATATAGACCGTGGAGATATGAATGGTGCAAATCTTTTATTTTATATAGACAGTAAAATAACGCCAAGACACCACGGACAAATGATAAGGAAGTTTCACCTTCAACATAAGAAACTAGTTATTAAAGTCATCAATACAAAACCAAATAAAAAGTGCGAAAAGATTAAAAATAAAAAATATTACACTAAATGCTTATCTTCACCAAGTGATATAAGAGACTTAGGCAAACATGGCCTTTGATTGTCAAGAACTCTTACTATCAATCTTGGATCCCGAGACTACTACACACACTCTATGATGGATGATGGAGGTGGATGTGGGTTGTGATGGTGGTGGTGGGTGGGTGAAGTGTGAGAGAGGTGGTTTGCCAAGGGATGCCTTTGAAGTGAACCAAACACCTCTATTTATAGCCTGCACAGAAGCCCGGACACAGCCCCGTGTCCATTGGGCACGGCCCCGTGTCCATTGGGCACGACCCCGTGTCCATTGGGCACGGCCCCGTGTCCATCCATCTTCTCTTTTTGCATTAAAGGCAGTTTGTCTGCATTAGTTGACCATGCCCCCGTGTCTGCTGGGCACGGCCCCATGTGCAGAAGCGTATCTGTACTATCAAGATTTTCTTGGATTCTGCGAATCTTAGCGTTGACCACAGCCCCGTGTCCGCCGGGCACGCCCCCGTGTTGGGAAATAGAAGCTTCTACACATTTGTCTTTTCTGCAGACACTTGGGCACGCCCCCGTGTTCAATTAGCAAAGTGCGTGTTCAACCTTCTGATCTCTTGTTTTTGTTTGGGAAGATGATGTCGAGGGGTCGGGCATGCCACGTTTATTCCTTTTCTTGTATTATTATTAGATTTAGCTGCATTTTTACTTCTTTTGTTCATTTAAGCTCATTTATCCCTGAAAATATAAAAGGAAGACAAAAGCACACTTTTTCCAACATTAGTACTAAAAAAGGGTTAGTTTTATGCCTTATTTGATATAATTTATATGTTGCATTTTACACACATCAGCTCCTATATGAACTTGCGCACGATCATTGTCGAGGTTGAAGCTAAGGTCTTTGCTTCCACCCTTTTCGTGAAATAATCAACGGCTACGATGATGAACTTTATAGTGCCTGGTGCCTCTGGGAAGGGTCCCACCATATCAATGCCCCATTGCTGGAAGGGTCATGCCGTTGAAACTGGGATCAAGTCATTCTTTGGCCTGAGAGTTTTTGGCACATGCCTCTGACAGGCATCACATTTGCGCAACTCATTCATGCCATCCACATACATGCCCGACCAATAAAATCCAGCATTCATAATTTTTGCCACCGTGAATCTCTCTGATAAGATAATTTGCATTTTGCGGGTCCACACAGCGCAACAGTGGACCCAAGTACGACCTTCCGTATAGGATGCCTTTGTCCATTTGGTAAAACAAAGCTTTATTTTGAATCTTTCGAGCTTCTGCTTTGTTCTCTGGAAGGATCCCCGCTTGCAAGTATTGGATGATAGGTTTCATCCACGAGGATGACCCTATTTCTATGACGTTGACTTGGCGCAGCAGGACAAGGGGTTTTTTAGGACTTCAATTCGAACATCCTTTGCAAGATGTTGAAACGCTGTTGAAGCCGATTTGTTGAGCGCGCCTACTGTTTTGTTCTCGCTGCGGTTGATGTGAACAGCCTTGAACGATTTGAACTGCTGGATTAACTCTTTCGCCTGCTCAGGATAGAGCGCCATCACTTCACCCTTCGGATCGTATAACCCGTTGATTTGACCGACGACCAATAGGGAGTCTACGTGCGCTTGTAGATTCTTTGCGCCCATCTTGATGGCTAAGCGCATGCCTGCCAAGAGTGCTTCATATTCGGCCTCATTGTTGGTATTTTTTAAATCCAACCTGATCGCATAGGTGAACTCATGTTTCTCGGGGCTGATCAAGCGTTACCCTGCACCTGCGCCGTCTTCATTTGATGCCCCGTCGGTGAACAACAACCAAAGTTCATTCGATTTTTCTTGTGAGGGCTTCTCAACTACCTCGAGTGGTGCTGTTAGGGTGGGGAGTTGTATCAAGCACTCTTTCATCTGTTGAAAAGCTGACTCGGCCTCTGGTGTCCATTTTAACTCGTTCTTTTTCACGCAATTGCGCAGAGTGCTGATGAAAGGGAAAGATTTTGCAGCGTGATTTGACAGGAATCGATTGAGCGCGGCCAGACGGCCGGCTAGCCGCTGCATCTCCTTGATGGTGCGCGGAGATGGCATCCTTTTTATAGCTTGAACCTTCTCTGGGTTAACTTTGAAACCTCCTTTGGTGACCATGAACCCCAGAAACTGGCCTTCTTCCATCCCGGAAGAACATTTGCTCGGGTTGAGCTTCATGTTTACGCTTCGCAGGGAGTCGAAAGTTTTCTAGATATCTTTTAGCATCTGATCCTCCTTGGGGCTTTTAATCACCAAGTCATCAATGTACACCTCAATGTGTTTCTCAATACTATCGCTAAAGGTCTTGTCCTCAGTCGCTGGTATGTTGCGCCGGCATTGCGAAGCCCGAAGGGCATCTTGGTGTAGCAAAAGATACCAATTGCTGTGCGAAAAGCGGTTTTGTCTTCCTCTTCTAAGGCCATCTAGACTTGATGGTAGCCCTTATAGTAATCTAAGAAGCACTTCCAGCGGAATGGTGCGAAAGAGTCTATTTTCTTGTCTATTTTAGGCAGGAATATCAATCTTTTGGGCATGCTTTATTGAGGTCTTTATAATTGACGCATATGCGCCACCCTCCCGTAGACTTCTCAACTATAATTGGGTTTGCAACCCAGGTCTGATAGGGTACCTCGTGCAGGATACCGGCTTTTAACAACTCGCAGACTTGCTCGTTCATTGCCTTGGTCTTTTCGGACCCGAGGCTGCGCTTCCGCTGCACCTTTGGCTCAACCGATGGGAAAGTGTTTAAGCAATGCTCAGTGATGTCGCGCGGGACACCGGTCATGTCTGATGGCGTCCAAGCGAATATATCCATATTCCTGAAAAGCAGTTGCTTTAAAAACGATCTGATGTTTGGGGATATCGCATGACCGATGGTCACCGTTTGATCTGGGTACTTGTGATTCAAGACCCACTTCTCTGGTCCCGTAGGAGGAGTAATCTTGCTGGCCTTTGTCGGCCGAGCTTCATCAGCTGCCATGACCTCTTTCTTTGAGTAGATAATTGCCACCCCTGTTTCTGTCGGGAAACCGATTGCTGAGTATGGGGTGGAGGTTACCTTGCTCATTTGACCCTGGGTTTCTCTACCGATCATGACATCGTGCCTTGACTTGATCGGCATAACCATGAAGTTCACATCGGTTGTTCTTGAATGTTTCCCATTAGACAACGTGACTGGGAAGCTGATCTAGCCTAGAGGGAATATCGTTTCGTTACAAAAACCGGACAACGGGTAATCCACTAGTTCTAGGCGCGCCTTGTCTTCAGGATCAAACTGATCAAAACATTTCTCGTAAATAATGTCAGCTGTGCTCCCGGGGTTGATGAAGACATATTCCGTCTCATAGTGGCCAATGATGTCGGTGATGGCGACAGGGCGTGTGGCGCGGGGCCCCTCGTGCACCAACGGGAAAATTACTTGCTGTTCTTGCCACGATGGTTCAAATGGGCGCTTGCCCTTGCTCTTCGCGCATCATCTTGGTCCGTCGACCATGTGTGTCTCCAAACGACGGATTTTCTTCTGACCCCCATTATCATTCATCTGTATCTGGCGTGCCTCTTTGCGCACGTTTTTCACTAAGTGCCCAAGCTTGCCACTCTTGAGGGCCTTTTTTATCTCTTGGCACAAGCTGATACAGTCATCTGTCAGATGACCCGTGTCTTTATGGAAATCACAATATTGATTAGGTCCTTGACCCTTCTTGTTTGACATGGGTTTGGGAGCTTGAAATCGTGGTTCTCCATCATAAGAACCTCTTTAGGAGTCTTATTCAAGGGAGTCTAGTGTTTCTCCCTGTTCTCATTCTTTACCGCTTTGCGGTATCTAATTCTGTCAATCATGGCACACGCATCCTCCTTGTAGCTAGGCTTTTCTTCATAACCGCTGGACTGGTTCGACTTCCAGCCAGGATTTTTGTTCCTCTTATTGCGCCTGTTTAACTCATGCGCGTTGACTCTTGAGTAGTGGTCATCGGGATAATAACTGGACTTGCCTCCATTCAGTGATTCCTCAGTTTGTGCGACCACTTTGGCTGCTGCTATCAGTTTATCCCACTCTTTGGGCATGCCGTCTCTGCCTGTGATAGTCCGGATTAGACTATCACAACGGATTGCCTTCTGGAAGTGGGCGCGCATCAGATCTTAGCTTACGCCACCGATCTCTAAACACTCCTTGTTGAAGCGAGTGATAAAGTCTTCCAAACCTTCGTTCTCATGTCGCCAAATGTTCATGACTTCCGATGTATCGCGCTTGTATCTCCTTTGTTGGCTGAAGTGGGCCAGGAACTGTTCTTGGAAATCAATCCATGATTTGATTCTTCCTGCGGGGTGGCTGTCGAACCACGCACGAGCCGCCCCCGTGAGTGTTTGAACAAAAGGATGGCACCACATGGGCATCGTCCATCCACCTACTACGCCAACACTTGTAAAAAGCTGAATATGGTCATCCGGATCTGTTAGACCATTAAACTTACCCACAGTTTGTGGAAGTTTTGCCTTTTCCAGTGGAGCCAAAGCGATGCTCCAGATGAATTTTGAGTGTTCAGCTGCTGCCACTGGCCGATAAACGAGGCTGAAGTCGTGTTCTGCAGCTTCGTTGTATTTGATGCGCGGCCTTGGCTTGTATGATTCATGGTTCTTCTACAGACGGTTGAAAATTGAAGGGCTTACTTCTTGTTGGTAAGTGGAGTCGTTCTCATCAGTGTTCCTCTCCCATTCGTCATTGATGTTTCGTGGCCCGAGCCGGCTGCTCAATGGACGTTTTTGTTGCACATGAGAGGGAGTTCCATAATAATTATCTGTTTCATCATAAGTGTCGCTCGTATCGTGCGCACTTCATTTCCTTTGTGATGCGCGTCTCTCATCTTGTTGCCTTTGTACATGCTCTTGAGGAGGTGTCTGATACGCCCCCTGCCTTGGTGCAGGAGTTGCCACAAGAGATGGTTTCGTCTGCGTTTGAAGTATTGTTTGCTGCGCGCTCAACTGCCCGTAGATGAGATTCAAGGTTGCTTGACCTTTTGCATACTAGGAGGAGAGTGTCTCCCCCTCTGGTAGGCCTAACAGCGTGGATACGTTTGATGGTGCTGGAGTTGACGGGACAACGCCGTGACTTGTTGGGGTTACCGTTTGGGTGGTGCGAACACCACTTGCGTGGACGGCCACAACGTTTGTAGCTTCCCCCTCGGTAAACTCGTCAGTAGTTAGGTTTTGAATGTGCGAGATGTCCTCCACTGTACCTACTTGAGAGCGTGCACCGAAAGGTGGAAAAGGGATTCCCTGATCATCCATTGATCGAGAGAACAGAATAACTCAGAAAAAGAAGATGAAAATGATTGTAAAAATCGGTGGGTGCCAATGAAGAAACACCAAACTAATCTGGTGATTAGTTTGTGGTATGTGCCTCGACAAATAAGGTTAATCTTCTTTGTCTTCTCCAAGCTACGGTGATAATGATCCTGCAAAACACAAAACACCCCGTTAAGCTCGTTACGAGGAGGGGAATATAGGGTTCTCCTCGTACCCACTCTCCGGCGTGAGGACAAGTATATGTTTTAAGGAAATAAGTGTGTGATTAACAGTGAGAAAGCAAGGAACATAATGGTTAAACCTGGAGGTGAAGGCTCTTATTTATAGCCGGAGTGGTGTGGAAGGAGATGGGCTGATGGGCCTTGGGCCTGGATTCGACAATAAGGAATATCTGTTTTGTCCCCTCTGCTACGATCGTTAGTGTTTCTTGACGAGGAGGGAGTTGGCGCACGTTTAATGGATCCACGTGGCCTGACCGTTGTACTTGGTGTCTTGTCTATCATCAGCGGCTAAGTGGAGATAATGAATGGAGCAGATGTAGGCGCACACTAACTGGTGCCATGTATGCGTCCTTGTGTACCTTCTTGTCTCCTATACGATTGCTAATCATGGAGCACGATCGGATACAGCCTGTTGGATGCTCATTGGTCCATTGCTCTGCCACTTGTACCTTTCTTACTTGTCCTAGGACCACCTGCGCTTCTGTCCTCCGCACGACCACTGGGGATTACCCATGTAGCCAGCGCAAAAGGTCTAGGACGTGAGGGTTTTCATCCAATGAGCTAAGTGTGAAACTTGGTCTTGTATTTACTTTGGCCTCGCGCGCGGCCTAGGTTGCACCTGATTGGTCGGCGCAATGTTGGGAAAGTTGCCAGGTTAGTGTAGTAGGAGTATGGTCTCGCGCGCGACCTGATTGGTCAGCGCAGGTTTTTGGGACCATACCCCTTCAGTATAAAAGATCAATTGACAATTAAGATTGGAGATGGGAGGAAGACTCGATTTTGGCATGATGATTGGGTGGGTTCAGGTCCTTTGAAAAGACTTTTTCCTAACGTCTTCAAGCTTTCAGCAAATAAAAACGACATGGTTTCAGCTTGTTATGAGAACACGAGCAGCCTGCGTTTATGGAAGTGGGACTGGATAACAGATCCACGATCAGAAGTGGAATGGGTGGAGGTTGGAAATTTGATCTCTATGCTTCAAAAGATGAAGCTTTCGGGTAGTGACACAAGTGGGTGTGGGCAAACAATAAAGGCATAAGCTTTTCAACTAAAAGTATATGTTGGGAAATATCTCAAAAGGAGTCGGTTTTCAGCGATGGCGGATCCTTTAGGTGGAACTCTTGGGTCCCGTTAAAAGTTAATTATCATGCGTGGAGGGTAGATCTGAACATGGTCGCAGCTAAGGTCTCTTTGGCCAAAAAGGGCTGCAAATACCCAATCTCATTTGCAGCAGGTGTGGAATGGGTGAGGAGTCATGTAATCATATTTTTGCAGAGTGTATTTGGGCGATAAGCATTTGGTGGAATGTCCTAAGGTGGATGAAGATCCTGGCCCTAAGCGATACAAAGACGTTCGCTGAGGTTTCTACTCATGTAGTGGCGCAAATCGGCTCACAAAGATGGAAGAAAGCGGTTCACATGGTGACTCTTGGCTGCATTTGGAGGCTTTGGCTCGCCAAAAATGAAAAAGAGTTTAATGGCAAGATTGTCTCGGTTAACAGGATTGTGGAGCTCATAAAGGAGGATACTTTCCTTTGGTTTAAACATAGGACTAGGGGCTGGTAGTTAGACTGGAAGGGTTGGCAAGACTTTGACATTTCTTCATTTGTATAACTTGCTTCATTTTGTGTATCTGCAGCTCCTTGCTCTTTTTTGCTATATCAGTGTTAAAAAAAAAAAAAAAAAAGACTTAAACTTTGAAAATGGAAACATTCTCCACTTCTCTTTTTTTTATAAGTTGATATAACTTTGATTATTAAATTATATTAAATCCATTAAATTAGTTACAGTAAACGTTAAGGCAATACCAATTATATCATGCGGTGATATTTCTTAATTCGAAGTAAAAAATTTATTTTAATACCAAATATTAAAATAAAAAAACTTATAAGACAATTTACTCGAGATGAATTATTAAAAGTGTTGGAACCGTATGTTTCTATTCCATCCATTATAGACCTAGACCGAAAAGATTATTAAACCGGTCCAATCAATAAATTGTAGTTTTGTAATTCGAACAAGTTTATATCTTACTAAGTCACATGGAAATTAATGTGAGAATAAAATATTACAATGATAGTTGTTGAAAGTTAAGTCGGATAATTCACATAGAACAAGAACAATGAACATGTTTGTTATTGCACCGAAATTAGAACAAATATCTTCCTTGTATATGTTATGGATGTTGGAAATATTATAGATAATATTAAAGAGGAACATACAAGTTGGTATGTTTCCTCCATCTCACATTGGTGGAGTGATTGAAGTTTGAAGGCGGGAGCTCAAATGGCACCACAACTTCTAGTACTTCTGAGAAAAGGGTTCAACTCTCACCAATAGTTGAAGAACCAAGGAAAAGTACTAGAGTTAGAAAAGAGAAAAGTTATGGAGATGATTTCTTTTCTTACCTGGTTGAAGGAACTCAAAAGAAAGTGACGAGAGAGGTCATTTTTGCTGTAAATTTGGATGATGATCCTAAAACTTTCAACGAGGCAATGTCATCAAGAGATGCTCCTTTGTGGAAGGAGGCAGTCAATGATGAAATGGATTCCATTATGGGAAATGGAACTTGGGAGTTAGCTGATCTACCCAAGGGAAAGAAACCTATTGGATCCAAATGGATTTTCAAAAGGAAGTATCATCCAGATGGATCCATTTCTGCCTACAAAGCGAGATTAGTCGCTAAAGGGTATAGGCAGAGAGAAGGGGTCGACTATTTTGATACCTATGCACCTGTGGCTAGAATAGGTTCTATTAGAACTCTAATAGCGGTGTCTGCTTTGAAAGGGCTGTACATTCATCAAATGGATGTAAAGACAGCATTTCTAAATGGGTATCTAAATGAGGAGATTTATTTGGAGCAACCAGAAGGGTTTGTGATGCCTGGACAAGAGAACAAAGTGTGTAGACTTATTAAATCTCTGTATGGTTTGAAGCAAGCTCCTAAACAGTGGCATGAGAGATTTGACACCACTGTGACTGCTTTCGGGTTTCGACACAACAGTGCTGACAGATGTATTTATACTAAATGCGAACCCGGTTATACAGTCGTGATTTGTCTCTATGTTGATGATATGTTGATCATCAGCACTCACCTTGAAGGTATTTCGGAAACTAAGAAATATTTGTCCTTGAACTTTAAGATGAAAGATCTAGGAGAAGTTGATACCATTCTTGGGATCAAGGTGAAGAGAACTGGAAGTCAGATTTCTCTTAGTCAATCTCATTACATAGAGAAAATTCTGACTAAGTTTCAACACTTAAATATTAAAGAGTTTAATACTCCATTTGATCCAAGTGTGAAACTTAATGTGAACTCTGGAAGAGCAGTGGCTCAACTGGAGTATGCGAGTGCTATTGGAAGTATGATGTATGCAACACATTGCACTCGTCCTGATATTGCTTTTGCTGTAAGCAAACTGAGTCAGTATACTATTAATCCAGGGACAGAACACTGGAAGGCAGTGGGTAGAGTACTTGGATACCTGAAAAGGACCAGTAACTTAGAACTGACATATACGTCTTCTTCCAGAATACTTGAAGGTTATTCTGATGCAAGCTGGATTGATCGCACAAATGATTCAAAATCTACAAGTGGGTGGATTTTCACTCTAGCAGGAGGAGCAGTTTCTTGGGCGAGCAAGAAACAGACGTGTATTGCCCACTCGACTATGGAAGCTGAGCTCATAGCGCTAGCTGCGGCTGGTAAGGAAGCAGAGTGGATTAGAGATCTACTTACTGACATCCGTCTGTGGGATGTTCCAATGCCGTGTATTCCCATGTATTGTGATAGTGAGGCCACACTATCTAAAGTGTACAACGCAGTGTATAATGGGGGATCAAGACACATAGGTCTTCGGCACAATTATGTGAGACAACTGCTTGAAAGTGGTACCATCAAGGTTGTCTATGTCAAGACAAGTAAGAACTTGGCAGATCCATTTACTAAACCTCTGACGAGAGATTTGGTTGTGAATACCGCGAGAGACATGGGTCTAAAACCACAATAGAATCGTTAGTGATGGAAACCCAACTTGAACTTAGTGCTCCTATTTCTCAAGTTTAAAGGGTAACAACGAAGTCACTTAACGATAGAAGGTACTATCAAATTTGATAGATCCATGTGAGGTATGATAGTACGTCGTTGCCGAGAACAAGGGTGAGCTTATGCTCTTAACAAAGTTTTGGAGGCATCCAAGCAACGTGGATGATGTAAAACTTTGCCTATATGATCTAGGGGTGGTGCCGCCTCGAGTGAAGATTAGTGGTTTATCTTCTAAAGGGTCATGAAAAGGATTTATAGCGCACGGCCATATTCGCGCTCAGTGAGAACGCAAAGTCAACTGGTGATGTGTGGGGGTAAACCGAAGGGGGCTATCAGGTTAATGGTTGAATTCCATAGGACACCATCTAATCTGTCTCTTCTTGTTTATCAACATAAACTGGGTTTAATCTTCGTGACACCTAGTGACATCATTAGTCTAAGTGAACGGAAACATTCCAACTTGGTGGGGGATTGTTGGAAATATTATAGATAATATTAAAGAGGAACATACAAGTTGGTATGTTTCCTCCATCCCACATTGGTGGAGTGATTGAAGTTTGAGTGGTTTATAAGGGATTACCCCTTATAGGCCTCCAATGTGTTAAATGGGTTGAGTAGTGGATAAAGCCCACACGCGCGCCGAGCCGAGCCGAGCCGCGAGCTCGCGAATGGTCGCGTTTGAGGCGCGAATGGGCGCGTTTGAGGCGCACTTTGCACTTCGCACGTACACATCGTCGCGAGGAGCTGAGGAGCTTTTATTTTTAGCTAAGGTCTGGTCAGGTGGGTCAGATTTGTGGATTGAATGAGATAGAGAGATAGAGATTAATTCGAAACAGTGGGGGTTATCCCATACTGATTCGAATTCGTATGGGATAACTATACAGTAACCGAATTTGTGTGGATATGCATCCAGAAAAACGAATTCGTATGGGATTGGTATATCTCTCCCCGTTTTTCTCATTCTCTGGTATAACCCACAACTATAAATAAAGGCTTCCTGTTACCCATTCACATACTCACAATTTCGCAGCCTACTCTCCTCCATCTGGGTGTTCGTGTTTTCGTTCCAGCTTCTGCGTTTTCTGGTTTCCATTGCTGTTGGAATACCAGATGAGTTCTGCATTAAATCCTGGGAGTTTACGCTGCAGCTCACAGCAATACGAGCGCGTAAAATCCTTTAAGGACAGGAGTTTTTTCCGTGCAGTTCAAGGCTTTCGTTCAAGGATCTTCGTTCTCACTCGCCAGGTTGGTTTTAATTTACTTGTTCTTTAAATTCGTCCGACAACGGGACAGTCTCCTTCTACCTTTCTTTAATCAGTTTGCTCAAGTTGGAACAAACTGGTTTGGCTGATAACTCGGTAATTAATAAATTAATTGTTTGATTAAATTATTTTCAACAATCTTAAAGGATTTTATTTTGTGTTTTAATCAACAGAATTAATGGACTCTGAACTACCAACAGCCAATCTGAGATTCATGAATCAAGAGTTTGTCAAGTTGGACAGATTCGATGGTCAGAACTATACCCGCTGGGCGGACAAGGTTAAGTTCATACTAGTTGTGCTGAAACTTTACTATATCCTTGATCCTGACTTGCCTGCAATCCCTGATGACCCTCCTGGTGAAGCAGGAGAGCTCCCAAATGAAGATTTGGCAAGGCAAAGACTTATCCGTAAGGAAGCTGAAGATCTTTGCCTGGGTCACATCAAAAATTCCCTTTCGGATCGTCTCTATGACTTGTACGCGCCAATAAAAAGTGCTAGAGAATTGTGGAAAGCTTTGGAAGATAAGTACAAGGCTCATGAAGAAGGTACTAACAAATACCTTATTGCCAAGTACCTAGACTTCCAAATGGTCGATGACAAGTCAATCTTGGAGCAGGTGCATGAACTCCAAGTTCTTGTTAACAAATTGACTGCACTTTCTATTCCGCTGCCAGAAATATTTCAAGTAGGGGTTATTATTGCAAAATTGCCTCCTGGTTGGAAGGATTTCTCAAAGAGAATGATGCACAAGTCTGAGGACTACTCTTTGGATGAACTGTTGAAGCACCTTCGAATTGAGGAGGAAACGCGCAACAGGGACAAAAGAGGTAAAGTCGGATCGAGTGTGAATCATGTTGCTGGTGGATCTGGTCAAAAGGGAAAAGGGGCATCATCAAGGAATAAGAAGTTTACAGCACCAAAGAAGAAAGAATTCAAGAAGTCACAACACACTAACAACCATCAACCAAAGAGGTCTGGTAAATGTCATGTTTGTGGAGAAACAGGGCATTATGCACGAGAGTGCTCTCAGAGGAAATCTGGATCCACGGTTGGTTCTACGAGTGCTATTGATGTTGAGAAAGTCACCAATCTAGTGGCCAATGTGGGTCTTGGAGAAGTCAACATGCTTTCTCAATATACACGCATTGTGGCATGTAGAGGATGGTTTTTGGATTCTGGAGCCACTGTTCATGTTTGTGGGAATCGTGGCTCGTTTCTTACTTATGCTCCTGTTCCTCAAGGAACAGTGGTGGTATGTGCTGATGGACATCGTGTAGAGGTTCGAGGTAAAGGCACGGTGCGTCTAAACTTCAGAGATGGTCAAGTGGTTACTCTTCAGGACGTGTTGCATGTTCCTGGTATCACCAAGGGTCTTGTTTCTGCTGATAAGTTTGATCGGAATGGTTACAAGCTGGTTATCAAGAATCTCCGTGTGAAGTTTTCTCTAAATGACATCTATGTGGGTCAAGCAAAGAACACGGGTGGAATGTATCGTCTTGACTTAGCTGAAGATGGGATTGGTGAAGAAGAAGATTCGGATCAAGGGGGCGTTTCAGTGATTGACGGGTTTGGGAATGAAAGTGATAGTGATAGTGGTGGTAGTGTTAGTTCTAGTATTGGTGAATGTAATGCAATTGGTTTTGATTTGAATGAAATTATGTCTTCTGATTATATCGCTTGTTCAATTTCTTTATGGCACAAACGTTTAGCTCATACAAATATTAAAAACATTGAAAAAATGCAAACTAAAGGTTTATTAAAATTAAATGATAAAGACTTTGAAAAATGCGAAACTTGTGTTAAATCAAAATTCACAAAGAAACCTTTTCCAAGTGTTCCTAAACGCAATACATCACTACTAGAACTAATTCATTCAGATATTTGTGAACTGAATGGAGTTCTTACTCGTGGGGGTAAGAGATACTTTATCACTTTCTGTGACGACTCGAGCCGATACTTATATGTTTATTTGTTGCATTCAAAAGACGAAGCTTTTGAGGCATTCAAAATATATAAGGCTGAGGTTGAAAAACAAAAGGAGAAACGCATTAAAATTCTTCGCTCGGACAGAGGCGGAGAATACTTTAACCGAAGGTTTGATGCATTCTGCGAAGAAGAAGGCATCATACATGAGAGAACTGCACCATATACTCCCCAACAAAATGGTTTGGCTGAGAGAAAGAACCGAACCTTGGTAGAGATGGCTAACTGTATGTTAAACCAATCGGGTCTACCTCGTAATATGTGGGGGGAAGCTGTGTTAACCGCATGTTATGTTCATAATAGGATCACTAGTCGTGTGATACCTACGAGTCCATATGAGTTATGGAAAGGAAGAAAACCAAACCTAGAGCATTTGAGGGTTTGGGGTTGTCTTGCTTACTATCGCGTACCTGATCCAAAGACACTTAAACTGGGAGAACGAGCTTTCAAGAGTGTATTCATTGGATATGCTTCGCATAGTAAATCTTACCGATTGTTGGATGACGAATCAGGTATAGTTGTAGAATCCAGAGATGTGGAATTCTTTGAGAACAAGTTTTCTAGAGATGATGAAAACTCAAATGGCACCACAACTTCTAGTACTTCTGAGAAAAGGGTTCAACTCTCACCAATAGTTGAAGAACCAAGGAAAAGTACTAGAGTTAGAAAAGAGAAAAGTTATGGAGATGATTTCTTTTCTTACCTGGTTGAAGGAACTCAAAAGAAAGTGACGAGAGAGGTCATTTTTGCTGTAAATTTGGATGATGATCCTAAAACTTTCAACGAGGCAATGTCATCAAGAGATGCTCCTTTGTGGAAGGAGGCAGTCAATGATGAAATGGATTCCATTATGGGAAATGGAACTTGGGAGTTAGCTGATCTACCCAAGGGAAAGAAACCTATTGGATCCAAATGGATTTTCAAAAGGAAGTATCATCCAGATGGATCCATTTCTGCCTACAAAGCGAGATTAGTCGCTAAAGGGTATAGGCAGAGAGAAGGGGTCGACTATTTTGATACCTATGCACCTGTGGCTAGAATAGGTTCTATTAGAACTCTAATAGCGGTGTCTGCTTTGAAAGGGCTGTACATTCATCAAATGGATGTAAAGACAGCATTTCTAAATGGGTATCTAAATGAGGAGATTTATTTGGAGCAACCAGAAGGGTTTGTGATGCCTGGACAAGAGAACAAAGTGTGTAGACTTATTAAATCTCTGTATGGTTTGAAGCAAGCTCCTAAACAGTGGCATGAGAGATTTGACACCACTGTGACTGCTTTCGGGTTTCGACACAACAGTGCTGACAGATGTATTTATACTAAATGCGAACCCGGTTATACAGTCGTGATTTGTCTCTATGTTGATGATATGTTGATCATCAGCACTCACCTTGAAGGTATTTCGGAAACTAAGAAATATTTGTCCTTGAACTTTAAGATGAAAGATCTAGGAGAAGTTGATACCATTCTTGGGATCAAGGTGAAGAGAACTGGAAGTCAGATTTCTCTTAGTCAATCTCATTACATAGAGAAAATTCTGACTAAGTTTCAACACTTAAATATTAAAGAGTTTAATACTCCATTTGATCCAAGTGTGAAACTTAATGTGAACTCTGGAAGAGCAGTGGCTCAACTGGAGTATGCGAGTGCTATTGGAAGTATGATGTATGCAACACATTGCACTCGTCCTGATATTGCTTTTGCTGTAAGCAAACTGAGTCAGTATACTGTTAATCCAGGGACAGAACACTGGAAGGCAGTGGGTAGAGTACTTGGATACCTGAAAAGGACCAGTAACTTAGAACTGACATACACGTCTTCTTCCAGAATACTTGAAGGTTATTCTGATGCAAGCTGGATTGATCGCACAAATGATTCAAAATCTACAAGTGGGTGGATTTTCACTCTAGCAGGAGGAGCAGTTTCTTGGGCGAGCAAGAAACAGACGTGTATTGCCCACTCGACTATGGAAGCTGAGCTCATAGCGCTAGCTGCGGCTGGTAAGGAAGCAGAGTGGATTAGAGATCTACTTACTGACATCCGTCTGTGGGATGTTCCAATGCCGTGTATTCCCATGTATTGTGATAGTGAGGCCACACTATCTAAAGTGTACAACGCAGTGTATAATGGGGGATCAAGACACATAGGTCTTCGGCACAATTATGTGAGACAACTGCTTGAAAGTGGTACCATCAAGGTTGTCTATGTCAAGACAAGTAAGAACTTGGCAGATCCATTTACTAAACCTCTGACGAGAGATTTGGTTGTGAATACCGCGAGAGACATGGGTCTAAAACCACAATAGAATCGTTAGTGATGGAAACCCAACTTGAACTTAGTGCTCCTTGATGTGTGTAAAATGCAACATATAAAACACATCAATTAAGGCATAAAACTAACCCTTTTTAAGTACTAATGTTGGAAAAAGAGTGTTTTTGTCTTCCTTTTGTATTTTCAGGATGAAATGAGCTCAAAATCACAAAAGAAGCAAAAAGACTACTAAATCTACCATAAATACAAGAAAAGGAACAAAAGTGAACTGCCCGGACCCTCAACGGCACCTCCCAAGACAAAGAGAAAAGAAACAGAGCCTGAACACGCCCCGTGTCCAGTGAACACGGGGGCGTGCCCAGGAAGCAGCAGAAAAGACAAACCAGTAGAAGCTTCCATTGCTCACCACGGGGCCGTGCCCAGCGGACACGGGGGCGTGTTGAAAGTACAGCAGGCGCATTAATTGTAATTCGCAATTACAATTAATGAAGAGAGAGAATGTCAGACGGGCACGGGGCCGTGTTCAGCGAACACGGGGCCGTGTCCAGCGTTCTGTTCAGCCTATAAATAGAGGAGCTTGGCTTCATTCTCTCTCATCCCTTGGCACACCACCTCTCTCACACTTCATCCACCACCCACCACCACCATAACACCATCATCCACCACCATCATCCATTGTCCATCATAGAGTGTGTGAGTCGTCTCGGGATCCAAGATTGATCGTAAGAGTTCTTGACAATCAAGGCCATGTTTGCCTAAGTCTCTTACATCACTTGGTGAAGACAAGTGTTTAGTATAATACTTTTTATTTTTAATCTTTTGCACTTTTTATTTGGTTTTGTATTAATGACTTTAATAACTAGTTACTTATGTTGAAGGTGATCTTTCCTTATCGTTTGTCCGTGGTGTCTTGGCATTATTTTACTGTCTATATAAAATAAAAGATTTTCACCATTCATATCTCCACGGTCTATATGGAGGTATGTTGGCTACCTGGTCGGGGGTTAAGGGAACGGTTTGGTAAAGGTCTTGCCCTTGTTCAGCGTTTAGAGGTCCTGCTTGGGACCTGGGTCAAATTTAGTAGGATCTCCTTCAATGCCCATAGGTATTGGATGGCGGGGATCCAAACTCTTTGACCCCCTCATAAGCTAACTACTATTAATACTATAACCCGGCTATTTAGGACTGTATCCTTGCTGACTCAGACTACTTAGCCGAGGGTAACGTCACCGCCAAAAGCGGGGCCTACCATAATTTGCATTAATAACTTAATTCATTATCTTTCAATAATCCAACCCTTTAGGATTGTATCCTTGCTGACTCAAACTACTGGGTTGAGGGTAACGTCACCTCCGAAAAAGGGGCCTACTACAATAACTAAGATAATCTCTTAAACAAGTGCAAAAGTGCGAAAATAATCAAAGGTTATACTAATACACTTGTCGGATCCAAGTGATTCATCTTGTCTATCTGTTTTTATTTTATTTTATTTTTCAGCATTTAGTTAGTTTTTATTTTTCTTAGTTTAAAACATTTTTCTAACTTTTTGATTTGATTAGACGTTGAGGATAAACCGGTATTAAAAGCTCTTGTGTCCTTGGACGACCTCGGTATCTTACCAACACTATACTACGTCCACGATGGGTGCACTTGCCCATATGTGTGTTTAGTGTTAAGTAAATATCGTGTTTTATAAATTTAAAACTTGGCTAGAAGTGTAAAAAGGGCTTAAAAATATATCTAAATTATATACACACCGACACGCATCAAGTTTTTGGCGCCGTTGCCGGGGACACAAGGATTTTAAGAAAGTTAGGAATCAACGGCCTAATCATCTTTTTATTTTTCTTTAATTTTTAGGATTTTTTTTAGATTTTTCAGCTTCTGCAGAGCTCAGCACGGGGCCGTGCCTGGTCGGACACGGGCCGTGCTCAGCAACGTCGCTGGCAGTTTTTGTTTTTCAAGTTAACAGGAGGCTGACCACGGGGCCGTGTCGGTGCAACACGGGGTCGTGTCCAACTTCCAGTAACTGGGATCTGAAAAACAACCACTGTATCTCCGACCACGGGGCCGTGTTCGCTCGACACGGGGCCGTGGTGAACCTTCTGACCAACATTCTTTTCTGTTTTTATTGCAGGACTTGGAACCCGACGCCAACCTCACGTAGTGTATGAGCTCCAGTTCCAATAAAGACATAAAGGAACCATTAGAAGAACCCGAACGCTTTCTCAGAAAAAGGTTAAAAGCCAAAAACCAAGAGAAAGTTTCGGGTGACCCAACCCCAATGGCGGACCAACGTACCCTCATGGATTACTTACGGCCCACCGTAGGTAATCTCGGCGCCGCTATCAATGCCCCGAATGTCGAAGCTAATAATTTCGAACTTCGACCGCACTTGATACAAATGCTCCAAAACTCCGCAACCTTTCACGGGCTCGCGGACGAGGATCCCCATCTACATATAACTAATTTCTTAGAAATATGTGATACCTTTCGGATCAATGGAGCATCAAACGACGCCATCCGCCTTCGTATGTTTCCATTCTCACTAAAAGACCGAGCGAAAGCTTGGCTCAACACCCTCCCAGCTGGATCGGTAAACACCTGGGATGAACTAGCCCAAAAATTTCTATATAAGTATTTCCCTCCTTCTAAAACTGCTAAATTAATGGCTGAAATTAACACATACTCACAAGAGGACGGGGAATCCTTATATGAAACTTGGGAAAGGTTCAAGGAGCTACTACGCAAGTGTCCCCATCACGGCCTCGCGATATGGCAACAAGTATCCACTTTCTACAATGGATTGTTGCCACATACTAGACAGACACTTGATTCTAGCTCCGGGGGACTTTTAGGTAATCGACGCCCACACGAAATATATAATCAGATTGAGGAAATTGCTCAAACCAATTTTCAGTGGCACACCCCCCGGGGAAATAAAACTATTGCCCCGGGCGCCCATAAGGTAGACGAAAACACCTCTTTACAAGCCCAAATCGAGGCCCTTTCTTCAAAAATAAAAAAATTAGAAATGACAAAAACAGTCTCGGTCATGGCTTGTGAGGGGTGTGGTGGGTCACATGAAAATTGGAGTTGCATGAAAGAAACGGATGATCAACAAGAAATGGTAAACTACATTGATAATAGACCTAGGCCGTCGGGTCCTCCAACGGGGACCTACAACCAAGGATGGCGAAACCACCCAAACCTTGGTTGGAGGGAGCCCGGCAATAGTAGTAACCAACAACCACAACGAACAAACTTTCAGCAATCAAGAAATGAGTCACAAAATTTCACTCAACAACAAAGTGGGAGAGAAAGGCTCGAAGATACTATATCTCGCCTCGTCTCTGACACTGACAAGAAAAATTCGGAAAGATTCCTACAATTAGAATCAAACTTTAGGAATCAACAAGCTAGCATTCAAAATATAGAAAAACAAATAAATCAACTAGCTCAAAATTTTTCCGAAAGACCACAAGGCGCGTTACCTAGCAATACCGAAACCAACCCGAAGGCACAAGTTCACCTCATCACGCTACGAAACCGAACCGTAGGGCCTGCAGAAATACCTCCAACCACGGAAGAATCAACGCCAACACATCTGCAGGAGAAGGACCCTCCCCCATCAACAGAGCCTACCAAGGCTCCTCGAGTCCCGTACCCCGGTAGGTTAATTCGTCAAAAAACCAACGAGCAATTCGCAAAGTTCGAAAGTTTGCTAAAACAATTGCATGTCAATATTCCTTTTATCGAAGTCCTAACCCAAATGCCCAAATACTCTAAATTTATGAGGGACTTCCTTACACATAAAAAGAAAATTGAGAATTTGCAATTAGTTAATTTAGGCGAAGAATGCTCTGCCCTCGTACTCAATAAACTACCCCAAAAGAAGATCGATCCCGGAAGCTTCACGATTCCGTGCTCAATAGGGGAATCTCCCGTTCGCAATGCCTTGGCCGACTTAGGGGCAAGCATTAACCTCATGCCCTCTTCAATGTTCAAAAGGCTTGGCTTGGGAACCACAAGCCCCACAAAAATAAGCATACAACTCGCGGATCGATCGGTCAAGTTCCCGCAAGGTGTCATCGAGAATGTCTTGGTAAGGGTAAGCAGGTTTGTTTATCCTGTTGACTTTGTCATACTCGACATGGAGGAAGACAACGAGGTCCCCCTTATTCTAGGGAGGCCTTTCCTTGCCACCGCACAAGCAGTAGTGGACATGAATGAAGGGACACTAACGTTAAGGTATGGGGATGATGAGGTAAAATTCGGGGTTGGGAAAAGAATAGAGGATGACGACCCGGTCCACTACATGAAGGTTATCGACTCAAGCTTGGATGCCGCTCTCCGACGGTGTAACTTGGGAGGCAAGGCACCCCAATCAAATGACGTGTGACCGGGAATTGGGTCTAGCCAAGGACCCTTATAAACGTGGCGCACCACGGAGGCATTCCGCGGATCTATCCTTAGTTTAAGTTTAATCTTTTAGTTTTTGCAGAATAAAACACACTCATGGTGGTAATGGATGAAAAAGGGAACGAGAAAAAAATGGAACCATGCAGAAGAACAGAACAAACCGACAAAAATCTCCATAACAGAAGGCTCCACACGGGCCGTGCCCAACCAACACGGCCCCGTGCTGAGCCCCCTGCAGGAAATCACCCAGTTCAGGTAACTGGACACGGGCCGTGTTCAGCGAACACGCCCCCGTGTCCATGCTTCTGTTTCAATTCTATAATTTTTGTTACTGGCACTTGACCACGGGGCCGTGCCCGGTCAACACGGGGCCGTGTCCAGAGTGCCAGTAACACAAATCTTTGTTTTTAAACACACTTTTACATATTCTAATCAACCAAAAACTCTATTTTTGGACACATTGAGGACAATGTGTAATTTAAGTGTGGGGGGGATGCTAAAACCTTGGAATTTTGCAAAATCCTAAAACAAGCCTTACACAAAACTCTATTGGAACCGCTAAACACCCCAAATTTTTTTTGCAAAAACTTTTTCATTTTTTTTATTTATTTACTTGTCTTAGTTTAAGTTGGGAATAACAAGTTATAAAAGGGTTATATTTTTACAAACTTACAACCGATAGCGTCGTGATAAAAAGAACTAACATAAGAAAATTATGAAACGGTATAACAAGTCTAGCTAAAATTCGATTATATATGCTTGGTCACATTAAAAACCCATTCCCACAAAAAGTGAGTTTTGAGCCTTTATTGAGCATAAAAATACACATATTTAAATTGAATGCTCATTTTTCGTTTCTTGTGTGAATAGCCGCTCGGTCTTTACAAATCTAGAACTTGCCACGACGATACATTCCCGGTCCTTACCAACTTAAACCCAAGTAAGTAAATGATGGAGGCATTAGGACTAACTATTTTTCTTTCAAAACCATTATTTTTCATTTTTTTTTACCTACCCAAAATCCCCCTAGAAAACCCCTTTGAGCCTAAACCTTTCATTTCATTACCCCCAAAACAATTTTCTACCCACCAAAAACCTTTTTTTTATTTTTTCACCTTTATTTTAGTGACAAACTCGGTTTTTCATAAACATACCCTTTACGTGACGAAAAAAAAAAAATATATATATATATATATATAAAATATGATGAAGTCAAAAACAAACATAAGCTACAAAAAGCTTGTTTGGAGAAATACTTCAAAAAAATAAATGTCACCAAAAATAAGGTATTTTACGAAAACCGACACTTGTTACGATTTTCGCCCTTTTTACTAACCACTAACCAACCACCCACCTTTAAACCCAAGCCTTCACCCCAAAAGACCTCTTGATATTTACAAAGGTAAAAAGTTAAAAAGGAGGAGGATTGATCGCTTGGCAAGCATATGGAAAATGTAAATCCGTGCCGCTCTCGAGCGATTCACTTAAATATACACCTTCGGTCGAGTGATTGAGTGATCTCCCGTGAGGTATGTGAACTTGTATATAAATGGAATTTTAATAAGGCATGCTATGCCAAATTAAGTAATTTATCTTATGTAAAGTTCAAAATAAACCATGACGAATAAGATTGTAAATAAAATAAAAATAGAACCTATACAAACCTTGGATTCCCGACACTCTAGGACAAGTTAAAAAAACTTCTCTTCTACCTATTCCATTTGGGAGTGTAAGCCACATTAAAAGAGTTTTGCATGAGGACAAGCAAAAGTTCAAGTGTGGGGGTATTTGATGTGTGTAAAATGCAACATATAAAACACATCAATTAAGGCATAAAACTAACCCTTTTTAAGTACTAATGTTGGAAAAAGAGTGTTTTTGTCTTCCTTTTGTATTTTCAGGATGAAATGAGCTCAAAATCACAAAAGAAGCAAAAAGACTACTAAATCTACCATAAATACAAGAAAAGGAACAAAAGTGAACTGCCCGGACCCTCAACGGCACCTCCCAAGACAAAGAGAAAAGAAACAGAGCCTGAACACGCCCCGTGTCCAGTGAACACGGGGGCGTGCCCAGGAAGCAGCAGAAAAGACAAACCAGTAGAAGCTTCCATTGCTCACCACGGGGCCGTGCCCAGCGGACACGGGGGCGTGTTGAAAGTACAGCAGGCGCATTAATTGTAATTCGCAATTACAATTAATGAAGAGAGAGAATGTCAGACAGGCACGGGGCCGTGTTCAGCGAACACGGGGCCGTGTCCAGCGTTCTGTTCAGCCTATAAATAGAGGAGCTTGGCTTCATTCTCTCTCATCCCTTGGCACACCACCTCTCTCACACTTCATCCACCACCCACCACCACCATAACACCATCATCCACCACCATCATCCATTGTCCATCATAGAGTGTGTGAGTCGTCTCGGGATCCAAGATTGATCGTAAGAGTTCTTGACAATCAAGGCCATGTTTGCCTAAGTCTCTTACATCACTTGGTGAAGACAAGTGTTTAGTATAATACTTTTTATTTTTAATCTTTTGCACTTTTTATTTGGTTTTGTATTAATGACTTTAATAACTAGTTACTTATGTTGAAGGTGATCTTTCCTTATCGTTTGTCCGTGGTGTCTTGGCATTATTTTACTGTCTATATAAAATAAAAGATTTTCACCATTCATATCTCCACGGTCTATATGGAGGTATGTTGGCTACCTGGTCGGGGGTTAAGGGAACGGTTTGGTAAAGGTCTTGCCCTTGTTCAGCGTTTAGAGGTCCTGCTTGGGACCTGGGTCAAATTTAGTAGGATCTCCTTCAATGCCCATAGGTATTGGATGGCGGGGATCCAAACTCTTTGACCCCCTCATAAGCTAACTACTATTAATACTATAACCCGGCTATTTAGGACTGTATCCTTGCTGACTCAGACTACTTAGCCGAGGGTAACGTCACCGCCAAAAGCGGGGCCTACCATAATTTGCATTAATAACTTAATTCATTATCTTTCAATAATCCAACCCTTTAGGATTGTATCCTTGCTGACTCAAACTACTGGGTTGAGGGTAACGTCACCTCCGAAAAAGGGGCCTACTACAATAACTAAGATAATCTCTTAAACAAGTGCAAAAGTGCGAAAATAATCAAAGGTTATACTAATACACTTGTCGGATCCAAGTGATTCATCTTGTCTATCTGTTTTTATTTTATTTTATTTTTCAGCATTTAGTTAGTTTTTATTTTTCTTAGTTTAAAACATTTTTCTAACTTTTTGATTTGATTAGACGTTGAGGATAAACCGGTATTAAAAGCTCTTGTGTCCTTGGACGACCTCGGTATCTTACCAACACTATACTACGTCCACGATGGGTGCACTTGCCCATATGTGTGTTTAGTGTTAAGTAAATATCGTGTTTTATAAATTTAAAACTTGGCTAGAAGTGTAAAAAGGGCTTAAAAATATATCTAAATTATATACACACCGACACGCATCACTCCTATTTCTCAAGTTTAAAGGGTAACAACGAAGTCACTTAACGATAGAAGGTACTATCAAATTTGATAGATCCATGTGAGGTATGATAGTACGTCGTTGCCGAGAACAAGGGTGAGCTTATGCTCTTAACAAAGTTTTGGAGGCATCCAAGCAACGTGGATGATGTAAAACTTTGCCTATATGATCTAGGGGTGGTGCCGCCTCGAGTGAAGATTAGTGGTTTATCTTCTAAAGGGTCATGAAAAGGATTTATAGCGCACGGCCATATTCGCGCTCAGTGAGAACGCAAAGTCAACTGGTGATGTGTGGGGGTAAACCGAAGGGGGCTATCAGGTTAATGGTTGAATTCCATAGGACACCATCTAATCTGTCTCTTCTTGTTTATCAACATAAACTGGGTTTAATCTTCGTGACACCTAGTGACATCATTAGTCTAAGTGAACGGAAACATTCCAACTTGGTGGGGGATTGTTGGAAATATTATAGATAATATTAAAGAGGAACATACAAGTTGGTATGTTTCCTCCATCCCACATTGGTGGAGTGATTGAAGTTTGAGTGGTTTATAAGGGATTACCCCTTATGGGCCTCCAATGTGTTAAATGGGTTGAGTAGTGGATAAAGCCCACACGCGCGCCGAGCCGAGCCGAGCCGCGAGCTCGCGAATGGTCGCGTTTGAGGCGCGAATGGGCGCGTTTGAGGCGCACTTTGCACTTCGCACGTACGCATCGTCGCGAGGAGCTGAGGAGCTTTTATTTTTAGCTAAGGTCTGGTCAGGTGGGTCAGATTTGTGGATTGAATGAGATAGAGAGATAGAGATTAATTCGAAACAGTGGGGGTTATCCCATACTGATTCGAATTCGTATGGGATAACTATACAGTAACCGAATTCGTGTGGATATGCATCCAGAAAAACGAATTCGTATGGGATTGGTATATCTCTCCCCGTTTTTCTCATTCTCTGGTATAACCCACAACTATAAATAAAGGCTTCCTGTTACCCATTCACATACTCACAATTTCGCAGCCTACTCTCCTCCATCTGGGTGTTCGTGTTTTCGTTCCAGCTTCTGCGTTTTCTGGTTTCCATTGCTGTTGGAATACCAGATCAGTTCTGCATTAAATCCTGGGAGTTTACGCTGCAGCTCACAGCAATACGAGCGCGTAAAATCCTTTAAGGACAGGAGTTTTTTCCGTGCAGTTCAAGGCTTTCGTTCAAGGATCTTCGTTCTCACTCGCCAGGTTGGTTTTAATTTACTTGTTCTTTAAATTCGTCCGACAACGGGACAGTCTCCTTCTACCTTTCTTTAATCAGTTTGCTCAAGTTGGAACAAACTGGTTTGGCTGATAACTCGGTAATTAATAAATTAATTGTTTGATTAAATTATTTTCAACAATGGATCATTACAACGT
Organism: Helianthus annuus; assembly: GCF_002127325.2. Taxonomy (NCBI): domain Eukaryota; kingdom Viridiplantae; phylum Streptophyta; class Magnoliopsida; order Asterales; family Asteraceae; genus Helianthus; species Helianthus annuus. The sequence goes on along the minus strand of NC_035448.2, from coordinate 198,341,812 downwards.
TTCAGTTGGCGGTTGACAATTATCGGTTATAACTGATGACGCTAAGTTGTCACTTATCAGTCACTACTGATCTTACTTGCCACTGATTGACAAAGTTGTCGTTGATCATAGTCACCATTGTTGATCAACAATAACCCACTACTGATAATTATTTCTATTCAACGCTTTATCATTTTCCATCAAGAACGCTATCCCTTGGACCCTCGCATTGTCGGTGCACATGGGCGAAGCTTTTAAGGGGCGGAAGTTGGCGGTCGACCCCCTGAACTTTTTGCTTAGTAGTTGGTGAGTATGTAGTTTTCGTATATAAATTTTTGGGTATATACGCTTTCGACCCCCCAGTTTATATAAATTTTTAGGTCCGGTGACTTTCGTCCCCGGTCGGAAATCTCAAGATTCACCACTGTCGGTGCATAAAATAAAGTAGCTATTAATGACTATATACTTCACACCTATGAAATTATATCTATACATTATTATTATTATTATTATTATTATTATAAGTAAATCAAATTATACCAAGATAACACTAAAATCATCCTACTTTCTTAATACACACACTTTGTTAAAACACACGTTTTTAAAAGGAAATGTGTTAACTTAAAACATTGGTTTAAATACAATACGCCGGCGTAGCATGTGGGAAAGAAAGATGGAACCGGCGTAAGCAAAGCACGTGGATGGACTTATATTGCCTTACACGTAAAATCCGCTCATCGCCGGCATACTTTTCTTTTTCCATATTTAGCCTTCAACTTCTTTATTATGTGCATTTTCACCCCCACTACTTAACTAATTTTTGTTTTGTATTGTTTTATTTTATATAGAAAACTACTTTTAAATAAAATACTGTTTCATACATTTGTTGTATTTCTCTAGAATAAAAAAGGCTTTTAGGCTTTTATTGTATAATATTTTTATATGTAATAATACCAAAGTATTTTGTTTTCGTTAACGTATGCTCGACTTAGTTTATACCTTCGATCCTCACTCTGTGCAAGTCATTTATCCAACTGACACACAACTTGACTCTTTGTATAAGTTGGTTTTTCTACCAAAGGGCTTGTTGCCTAGCTGTTAGGGGTGTAAACGAGTCGGGCTGAGCCTGAGCTCGAGCTCGGTTCGTCATGTTTTTATAAAGCTCGAGCTCGAGCTCAGCTCGGTTCGAGCCTATTTATTTGAGCTCGAGCTTAGCTTGCGAGTAAAACCCAAAGCTCGAGCTATTTTAAGAACAACCTCAAACAAGTTAAAAGTCCAGCCCGAGCTCGCTTCAATATCGCTTAAACAAGCCAAAGCTTGGCTCAAGGTCGGCTCGCCAGTGTTATCATCATTAGTATTATATTATATATATAAAAAGAATTGTTTGGGCTCGTTTAGGCTCGAGCTTTGTGTTTCAGGCTCGAGCTCGAGCTCGATAACTAAACGAGCTCTATTTTAGGCTCGAGCTCGTTAAAGCTTATAACCGAGCCGATAACGAGTAGCTCTCGAGTCTCTTGGCTTGTTTACACCCCTACTAGCCGTGTCAAGGTGTGCTGGATCATGGAAATGCTTTGATTCATATGATTTTGAGTGCTCTAGTCCCATAATGAAAAAAGGTAGATTTAGAAATAGGAATAAAGGTTGTGTAACTTATTTGATTTATATGAAATAGGAATAAAGGTTGTGTTCTAGTCCCATAATGAAAAAAGGTAGATTTAGAAATAGGAATAAAGGTAGATTTAGTAGGTAAAAATAATAGGATGGTTTTTCTAGTTTGTTTTATATAATAGTTTCAACTAATTAATTTCAATAATCTTATTTGATTGAAAAAAAAAAAAAAAACAATAAAACCAACTAATATTCCAGAATACCTTTAATGTTTAAAAAAATACACATTTCTAAATTTTTGTTAGCCTATGAAAACTTTAAACCATGTAATCAATAATCTTTATTAGAATTCACTAAAAGAATATCTAGTGATATATTTATTAGTGTGTATAACTCTTAATATTGAATGCCTAACTCGACTTCGTATATGATTGTTAGGTAAAGACACATAAATGATAAATAGCTGCAGGGTGGCAGGCACTGAATTAATTTATGGTATTATTTATTGGTGACCAAACTTAAATAAGAGCGGATGCAAAATCATAAATCGTACCAAAACACAAAAACAAATTATTGATGATAGAAAACGACATTTTGATTTAAGACTGAGAAATGATTAAATGAAAAGGAGTTCTTACATTATAAAAATCAAGTTTAAATAAGAGACCAAAAAAATAGAATTTAAGCCAATGATTTGCGTCTTTATTATTTTTTTAAATGTTAAAGTTTTATTTAAATAAATTATGGTTTCGTCACAAGGGCCCTTGTAAATTTTCGGAATTTAGGAAAATCATTTACATATACCGGACAATCGTTTAAAACACGGGTGCAGCTTCTAGTGGGTGGGAGGAGGCGGCCGACCCCCCGGACTTTTCGCTTAGTAGTGGAGAGCAGTGGCGAAGCTTGAAAAAAAAAGTTCGGGGGGTCGGAAAGTAACGGACCTAAAAAAAATTTTCTATCGTGTGGTTTCGAGGTGTATGTTCGGGTTGGACGTTGGTGATTCGATTTGGATCGGGTCGGGTCGGGTCGGGTCAAACACTAATATCAAATAAAAAACGTTCTCAAACATTAAAAAAGAAGTTATCATTTTATTCTTCCACATAGCATAATCTAATAACAAAACAAGTTAACAAATCACCTTAAATTTCAAACTCTAGTTTCTATCTAAATCAAATCACAATAAGATTAAACAAATAAAATTAGACATAGTTACATAAAGATTCAACAAGTTTAGGGCAAAAATTCGGACCAATTTCACCCCTAATTTCAACATAAATTGCAGCCCTAAATTAAACCTAAAGAGAAAAAACACAAACCTTTAACCTTATGAAGATTGGATAGGGTGGGCTTTTAAGTTGGGCTATATAATGATTTGATTTGGTTTATATAATATACATTCTGGTATTCTACCAAATAATATGATTTGGGCTATAATATTTGGACTAATTAAATTTTTTATTTGGGCTATATAAATAAAAAAATTAAAACCGGGGGGTCGAAAACGTATATACCTACAAAATCCTATACGAAACGTACATGTATAACACTACTGACCGAAAAGTTCGGGGGGGGGGGGGGGGCGCCCCTCTCCGCCCCTTAAATCCTTCGCCCTTGGTGGAGAGTATGTAGTTTTCGTATAGAAATTTTTGGGTATATATGTTTACGACCCACCGTTTTATAGAACTTTTTGGGTATATACGTTTTCGACCCCCCGGTCGGAAATCTCAAGCTTCACCACTGGTTCCTCATTTCAAAATGTGGGCATGACCGAAAGTGACATTTCGAAGGTGTATAATGCTTAGACTAGACCTAAACATGAATAATAGATACGAGAACAACCTTTTGGTAAGTAAGTATATATGTTTACTTACCAAACTGGTGGATCATGAGTGGTCGCTAAAGGAAAGCTCCCAGCTGCCTCTAATTTCCACAGTGAACAACACAAAAGTAATCTAGAAGGTAGAGCTTCATATGAATCACGTTACTCAAACAGGCCCAGGCCCAGTAGATTTCAAAACTCCAACAGTGGGATGTCTAACAACTCACGGGCTAATCACATTTTTTTTTTTGTTCTTATTGCAGCATTCCATGTCACGAGATTAAGGATTGTAGAAAGCTGGCCCGGTTCCTACAAGAAAATAATATAACAATATCCGCGGTCCCACCATCCAATCCGATGGTCAACACCTCATCGGCAAGTTCATCTCTAGCAACATTGCCTTGGATGTTTGATACTGGTGCCTCAGATAATGCAACCCCCAATCGCTCTTTGTTACACACCTTATCGGAATATGGAAGGCCGGAAGAAATTGTGTTAGGAAATGGTAAAAGTCTATCAATCTCTCACACTGATCATTCCACTCTTCCCACTTTCTCACATAATTTAAATTTACAAAAAAAATTTCTTGTCCCTTAGTTACGCACTAACCTTGTTTCTGTTGCAAAACTTTGCAAGTCTAATAATGTCTTTGTTGAATTTTTTCCTTATCATTTTTTGGTGAAGGATCTTTGCACGGGGACACATCTAATGCGGGGAGTGTACGTCAATGATATTTACTATGCAGCCATCAACACTCTTCGTTATCTTCCTCAAATCAATTCAATCGCCATGTCAATTGGGTCACTTCACTCATGGCATTACAAGTTTGAACATCCATCTATCAAAGTCCTAAAATTTCTACTCAAGAGTTTAGGACTAAATCAAAATAAAATGTCAAACAATATATTTCATTCTGATGCTTAATCTATTAATAAAAGTCATAAAATGTCTTTTGGTGAAAATTCATTTAGTGTTTCCAAACCACTAGAACTTGTGTATTCGGATGTTTGGGGCCCGGTCCAACTCTCAAATGATGGCTATGCCTACTATGTCATCTTTGTCGATTTTTTCTCCAGATACACTTGCTTATATCCCATGAAACAAAAATCAGATGTCGCTATTCTATTTCCCTAATTTAAAACATTGGTTGAAACTTTTTTCTGCACACCTCTAATATCACTTTTCTCCGACAACGGAGGCGAATATATTGGTCTTATTCCATACCTTCAACAACATGGAATCTCCCACTTCACCACTCCACCACATATACCGGAAAAGAATGGCGTGCCCGAAAGACGCCATCATCATATCGTTGAAACTGGTTTATCTCTTCTACATCACGCCAACCTACCACTCTCCTTTTGGTCTCATTCCTTTCAAATAGCGGTCAACCTAATTAACCGACTACCCACAAAAATCCTAGATTTCAAATCACCATTTGACAAATTATACAACATCTCATCAATCTGCAAAAAATCAAAACCATTTGGTTGTCTGTGTTTTCCATGGTTGCACCCATATGCAACCTCGAAACTACACCCACGATCCATTAAGTGTATTTTCCTTGGCTACTCATCCTCAAAATTCACATACAAATGTTATAATCCTTTTTTTGATCGCCTTTATCATTCTAGTTATGTAGAGTTTGTAGAACACATTTTCCCATTCAAAACCGACTCTCCTCCCCCCTCCGCTCTACCGACACCCAATCCCCTACCTTCCCCTTACAAATCCCACCCCAACAACCCACTATCCATAAGTACGTCCAAAACTTCCCTCATATGCAACATCAATGTCACACCCCAACTGATGACGGAATCATCGGAGTGAGACGAAAAAGATTGCTCATCACACATAACGCTGTTGGCGACATTAACTAATTCAAAACTCGATTTCATATCATATCAAAATTGTCAAATTACAACACGAAATTCAAATACAACAGGCAAAAACAATACAACAAGTTAAAAAAATGAAATGACCAATCTAGTAATTTGAAATGTGTTTCTAGTGTCGTCCCTACTAGATTTCGTCATAATCAACCTCATCAACCTGCAACATGTTAACAAAGTATAGTTCAACACAAAAATGTATTGGCGAGTACACAAGTTTAAGTAAATAAGTATAAGTATAAAAGTTTAAAACGAATCCACATGGCAACCTAAGTTATTCAAGATCAACATATCATGGCATGCAATATTTCTAGTCAACCCTCTGTTTACGCAATAAAGAATGAAATTTAACATGACCTCTCGTTTACGGGTGGTGCGTTAATCCTATAGCGCTATACATGTTAAATGGAGCTAGGCTCGTACAAAACTAATGACTATAGTATCACATAAGAATCACCCAAGACTATGTATCAAGTATAACAAGTAATTTTCATGTATAAGGATTGTTTTGTGCATAAAGAATAAGTATTATGATTTTTGATAAGGTTAACATATCGCACCCAAAAAGTGGTAAAATGAAAACGGGTCAAGTGTACTCACAGTTTTGCGTTAATTCTTCGGAGAATCCTGTGAGCGTAGGTGGGAGTTGATGGTTGTCGCGCAGAGACACCAAGCTTACCCTATGGGGCAAATGAAGGCGTGAGTTGGAGTTGGAATCGTACAGAGTTAAAGGACAGATTACACATAAAATTAACAGCGGGTAACAGAAGTATATTTGTAACACCCTAAAAATATAAATTTTTATATAATAAATTAAATGTCGGTTATAAACAAGATAAAGTAACTAGGAATAAATAGCCTAGTTAACCATAAGTCTTGATATAATAAGAAAAAACATGGTTAAAATACTCCTTATGTAAAGATTGAACAAGTAAAGGGACTAAACTTGACAAAATTGGAAGTGATTTTATTTAATTAAAACAAAACACCAAAACACACACTTTAGTGTGTGTTCTGGTTGAGTTCTTCACAGGAGACAAAAGGGGTTCTCCTACATGAACCCTAACTCTTGCAAATCAATCGAATCAAAAGGCCAAATCAGTCCCAAATCGAAATCCAAGCTCATATTAGTGACACCTAAGTGAAGGGATCACAAGGTATGTTAAATTTCATCTTTTGGTTATGTCATGAACTTTTGGTGAAATCTTGAAATAAAAAATTTAGCTTGCATAACCAATGTTTGAATGAAATTAGGAATGAAATCATGTCTAGGAGTAAACCCTAGTCAATAGTTTGTTGAATTGATGTTCATAATTGTTAAATTCATGGTCACCCATCTAAGTGTTAAATGGGTTTTGTAGAATGATGAAGAACACTAGAAATTTGATTATAAAATGAGTGTTATTGATTTACATGAAGTGAATCTAGATGTTATTATGCATACTAGATATAATAAACTTGCAAAAATTGTTTAATCTTGGCTAAATAGTTAGTCATGAACTTGATAATGGATTTTGTAAAACGATGCCCATAAGGTGTTTGTTAAAACGCTTAAGAGAAAGCTAAAATGTTAAATTTCGAACAAAAACACATATTTGAATATTATGGTGAATTATGCGTTATATGTTATGATTAGAGTTCTAAACAAGTTGATGGTTGAACTCTATAGGCAAGGGAATTGAATCCTCAAGAGGACAAGCCGAAGTTGATATGCGCTTGAAGGAAAATCTCTAAAGGTACGTAACTATGGTTTCGTTACATTATGCTTGATCATGGATTTTAGTTAGTAGACTTGAATTAGTATAACATGTGAATTAGGTATGTCGTGGAAGTGACGAAGTTCATTAGACAAAGAAACGGGTCAAAATATTTATTGGAATAAGTTTGGTATGTTGATGAAATGGAGGTTTCGATTAGACAACCAAACAGGTCAAACAATGGTTAAATTGGTAGTAATGAAGTGACTTAAATCTCACTCGATGATTGTGGATTATGAAAGCGTAAAACCATGGAATGGTAATGATACGCCGAAGTTCACAAGCCCGTGGAATGGGTAATTACGTCTAGAAACCACAATTGATGAATAAAGTAAATTATGACATATAACTAAACGGGACGAATAAATAAAAAGGGGATTTATAGGCCATCAGCTTATAACCCGGAGTTTTATGCAAATAATGATAGTGAACGTATTCGTATTTAAATTTCGGACGCGTAGGAAAAAGAATTTCGTAAAACGGATTTATAGAACGAAAGTTATGGAGTTTTAAAGTTAGAATTTGGTTAGAATTCGGAGCTGGGCATTTGCAGTTCAAATAAATGAATCTTTCTGTTAAAAAGTGGCCGTCGTGCCCCGCGACGGAGAATGGGAAGTTGGACGCGCCCCGCCACGGCCTGTATCGGCCCGCGAAGGCTGAGGCCTTATCTGTCGCAGCCCGCGAGTGACCCTAGAGCTAGCAAGTTTTGTTATTTTGTTTATTTTGCATTCTGAACTTGTTTAAACTTGTTATTTGACCATCAAAACTAACTTTTATGTTGGTTTTGAATTTAGGTGATCCTAGTGACCTCCCGGGTGAAGATCAAGAAATTTTCAAGAACCAAACACAAGTCTTTGAAGCTTCTGCCATGATGTCATTTTGTTTAGTTAAATGTTAAACATGAAAACACTTAGTGTTATATTTTGAATGTTTTTAACTAGTATGGATGTTAGCTTTATAAAAATTTTTGTAATGCCGCATTTACACTTTAATATGTACTTAATATTTTATAATTGTGTTTAAAATGAGACGGGTGTTACAATATTCTAACTAATAGCGATGAATAACACCAAGTGAGAATGCGAAATGGAAACTCAAACAGCTAATAAACAGTGCGTTCGCATGAACGCAGAAGGTGGGTTCGTACAAAAGCAGTAGGTGGGTTCGTACAAACGAGCTTCCCCCTTCGTACGAAGGGACTGTTTGCTAGTCAACGTTTGTTTTTGAACTTTTAACTATATGTTAGTTACGTTCGTTGTTTCTGTTTTAATATGTTACTGATGTTATACATAAATTAGCAGTCTAAGTTAATCGGAAGTATCATAGAAGTCATGCATGGAGGCTATTTCACCTCGTTGTTTAACACCAAAGCACAAATTAGTAGAACTGATTGGTTGGTCATGTTTACAGAAAGGAAATTGCAGTAATATAAATATTAGTTGTGTCCAGAATCAACAACATCAAATATCGCAATAGTTGATGATGAAAATCGTCGGAAGTTGTTTGGGATCAGTGGGTTCGTACGAAGGCAGGTGTCGGTCCGTACGAACGCACAGGTGGGTTCGTACGAATGCACTAGTGGATTCGTACGAATGGGTTGTTCTTGAGGGGAAATCAGCTTGGTTTTGCTTGAACTGACCCTCTATTCAACTAAAATCAGTTCCATCATAAATCCACAACTACCTTCTCAGCTTGTGAACTCAGTGGGACTTGGTTTCGGTTCTGTTTAGATTCGAATGTTTGTAGAAAGGGTTTTTAATAGATTATCTACACATTATGTTGGTCCCAGTCTAATCGAGAGTTTATATCAGTTGCCTAGGCAAGGCTGAAGTACCAACACATTCGTGAGACATCTATGTTTGCTAAAATCGTTTGTAAAAAGTTATGAAATGTAGAAGGAGCGTTGAAGGATTTAGCTAACACTCACTTTCGAAATGTTGAAGTGAGTTCCTTGAGTTGTAGCAATTAGAGAGAGTGAAGTGGGAGTGGAAGTTTGGAAATGGAGGAGAAGGGTTGTATTTATAGAAGGGTTTAGGGTGAAATGGGCTCAAGAGTTACGAATGGGCCTTGGGCTTACGAATTGCCTTGTACGAATGGGCCTCGTACGAATGGGCTTGGCCCGTTCGTACGAACCCACTAGGCTTAAGCCCAAAAGGTCGGTTTTTCTTGTATTTTAGCTGATTTCAAGCGTTTTTAAGCATAATTATGCAATGTACAAGTGTCGTGCAAGTATAAAAGAGTGTAATAATGTATTTTATGTGTAAACAAGTATGAAGACGTATGAATTTGTATAAAAACAAGCATCAAGTATATATGAAGTATGAATAAACACAAGTATTTATGAATAAAGTATAACGCAAGTATAAAAAAGATAATGTTTTCCATTATGATTTAAGTCTCGGATTACAAAGATACAACGAAAGGACGATTACCAGGAATACAAGTTTCCAAAAATAGAAATACAAGACAAGCTTCATAATTAAGGAAGGTACGAAAAAGCATGGCGTTACAGTCTCCCCTCCTTTAGGAAATTTCATCCCGAAATTTAGGAAGATGTAACGAATAGTTTTGGATAATTAGCCTTCATATCACTTTTGAATTCCCAAGTAAACTTAGCCCCACATTTTCTTTCCCATCGAACCTTGACGATAAGAATTCGACTGTACCTCAAAAGCTTGACTCCTCGGTCCATAATTTCGACAGGTTTCTCCACGAAATGTACAGTCTCATTGATTTGAAGGTCTTCGAGTGGAACTTGAAGTCCTTCTTCAGCTAGACACTTCTTTTTTTGGGATTGAACCCTACCAGAGAAACAGTTGATTAAAGCCAAAACCGGATCAGAGCAGTGGATCCAAAATAAGCAGATGTTATGTTTACATTCTCTCCCCTTGAAAGTGGTTCTAACAACTGATGACCTTCATCCACTGATCCTGTACAACAACTGCTGCCTTACAACTGCTGATCAAGTTAAAGACTGATGAAGACTAAAGCCCTGATGATCAATTTACTGTTATGGGTCAAGCACTGCTGAAGAAACCAAGTACTGCTGGAGTCACAACAGTGGAAGGATAAAGCAGTAGTTTAGTCTTTCTTATGTAATGTATTGTAATCAGTAGTTAGCATTGCAGTGTTTGTATTAGATCAGTAGTTTCAGGTTGTTAGGAGGTTAGATGTCACTTTCATGGTGACGTCAGCCAAGATGCTTCAGTGGTTTGCTCGTGCCTATAAATAGAACAGTACCCTATACTGTTCTATTAGCTCTTTCACCACTTGTCTTCCTGTACGAGCAAATACTGTGAGCTCAGGCTGAGGGGGAGTTTGTTACATGCATGCAAAGTTGTAATCAGTGATTGGAATAAATTTAATCATTTGGTTCAATGTTCAAACATGTATGTTAAAAGCATTTCTCCTGTTTGATTGTGTGCAAAGTTTATTTCCATTTTATTTCCGCTGCAATTACTTGTTCATCTTCATCAATTTCTAAACAAAAACATAATAAAAAAGAAACTCAGAACCTAACATCTTTAAATTTGAAACATGGAAGAAAGGATGAACGTTGTTGAGTTCTTCAGGTAGTTCCAGTCAATACGCAACCTTGCCAATCCTTTCGAGAATCTTGAAAGGACCTACGTAGCGAGGTGCGAGTTTTCCTTTCTTACCAAAACGAACTACGCCCTTCCAAGGAGATACCTTGAGAAGTACAAGATCACCTATCTCGAATTCCAAGGGTTTGCGACGCTTGTCAGCGTAACTCTTTTGTCGGCTTCTGGCTTTCAGCAAGTTGTCTCGAACCTGTAAATCTTGTCCGTTGTCTCTTGTATAAGCTTGGGACCGGTGATTTGAGCTTCTCCGATCTCGTGCCAACAAATAGGTGAACGACACCTACGACCATACAATGCCTCGAAGGGTGCCATTCGAATACTAGCGTGATAACTGATGTTGTACGAGACTTCGATCAAAGGCAAGTGCATATCCCAGTTGCCACCAAAATCGATTATGCATGAACGAAGCATATCCTCTAAAGTTTGGATAGTACGCTCGGTTTGTCCGTCAGACTAAGGATGAAAAGCGGTGCTAAGGTTAATATGAGTAGCCATAGTGGATTGAAAAGTTTGCCAAAGATGAGACGTAAAGCGACCATCGCAATTAGAAATGATGTCGATGGGGATACCATGACAACATATGATTTCATCAATGTAGATTCAAGCCAATTTCTTGACTTTGAAATCTTCACGAATGGGGACAAAATGAGCGGATTTGGTCAATCGATCGACAATCATCCAAATACTGTCATGACTAGATAAAGTACGAGGAAGCTTGGTGATAAAGTCCATTTCAATGCTCTCCCATTTCTAGACAGGAATTTCTGGTTGTTCGAGCAAGCCAGAGGGATGTTGGTGTTCAGCTTTAACCTTCGAACAAGTGAGACATTTTGAAACGAAGGTGGCGATATCTTTCTTCATTCCAGGCCACCAATAGGACGTACGCATATTGGTATATCTTATCAGCACCAGGGTGAATAGAATACCTTGATTTGTGTGCCTCCTTCATCAGAAAGTTTCGAAGGTTACCACGATTTGGAATCCAGATGCAATTGAGATGACATTGAATACCTTCGGAGTTATACACAAGACTCTCTTCAGCACCACATCGCATTTTGTTGTAGAGGTTACCCTCGTTAATGGACGCGTATTGAGCTTCACGAATGTAGTTTTGAAGATCGTTAACGAGTTGGAGACAACGAATACTCTTTACATGAGTTTTACGACTAAGAGCGTCGACCACTACATTCGCCTTTCCTGGATGGTAGCGAATTTCGCAGTTGTAGTCGTTTAACAACTCTACCCAACGACGTTAACGCATGTTCAGTTCCTTTTGGTTGAAGATGTGTTAAAGGCTCTTATGGTCGGTGAAGACCACACACTTAGTACCATAAAGGTAGCGTCGCCATATCTTCAACGCAAAGACAACTGCGCCAAGTTCAAGGTCGTATGTAGTGTAGTTTTTCTCATGTACTTTGAGTTGCCTCGCAGCGTAAGTGATAACCTTGTCTCATTGCATAAAGACAAAACCAAGGCTAAGGTTTGAAGCGTCACAGTACACGACGAAGTCGTCGTTACCATCGGGAAGAGCGAAGATAGGAGCATTACAAAGCATGTCCTTGAGCGTTTGGAAAGACTCCTCTTGTTCAGGACCCCAAACAAAAGGTTTATCTTTTTGAGTCAAAGAGGTAAGAGGAATGGCAATTTTCGAGAAGTTAGAAATGAAACGACGATAATAACCAGCTAGACCAAGAAATGAATGTATTTCAGACGGAGACTTTTGACGGGTCAGTTCTTCACGGCTTTGATTTTTGCAGGGTCAACGTGAATACCAAGTTCATTGACGGTATGACCAAGAAATTGGACCTCTTTTAACTAAAATTCACACTTAGAGAATTTGGAATAAAGACGTTCAGCGCGTAGAAGCTGAAGGATAAGACGCAAGTGTCGCTCGTGCTCTTCTTGGGTCTTGGAGTAGATGAGGATATCGTCGATCAAGATGATCACAAAACGGTCTAAGTACGCTTTGCACACGCGGTTCATCAAGTCCATGAAAACTATAGGTGCGTTGGTCAAATCAAAGGGCATGACCACGAACTCATAATGACCATAGCGCGTTTGAAAAACGGTTTTGGGTATATCTTCTTCGAGGACTCGAGGTTGATGATACCCAGAATGAAGATCGACCTTGGAAAGCAAGTCGCGCCTTGTAGTTAATCGAAGAGATCGTCAATACGAGGAAGTGGGTATCGATTTTTGACTGTGAGCTTGTTGAGCTCACGATAGTCAATACACATACGGAACGATCCATCTTTCTTTTTGACGAATAAGACAGGAGCGCCCCAAGGAGAAGTACTAGGGCGTATAAAGCCTTTATCAAGAAGCTCTTGAAGTTGGCTCGAAAACTCTTGCATCTCAGAGGGTGTTAGGCGATAAGGAGACTTAGCGACATGCGTAGCTCCAGGCACTAAATCGATTTGAAAATCAACAGAACGAGCAGGAGGCGGACAAGGAAGATCATCGGGAAACACATCTGGGAAATCACGTACATCAGGAATGTCACTCATGCTTGGGCCTTTGTCCTTCTTTTCCACAATGTGGGCGAGAAAGGCGAAGGTACCCTTGCGCAAGTATTTGTTCGCTCAAGTATACGATAAGCTTGAGACCTTGAGAAGGTTTCTCGCCATAGACATGTAGAGAATCACCATTGGGAAAAGGAAGACGAATGAACTTTTCAGAACAGACAACTTCAGCACAAACTCGCCTAAGCCAGTCTATACCTACTATGACGTCGAAGCTACCCATTTGCATAGGTATGAGGTCAATGTGAAATGTGTGATCGTTAAGAATCAAGGAACACTTAGAAAGAATGGAATCGACAGTGACAGATTTACCATTTGCGACTTCGACAACGAATGATCTAGGTAACTTAGAGCGTTTACACTTAAGCAAAGGTTCGAATTCTATAGATACAAAAATTGGCGCCAGTATCAAATAAACACGAAGCATAAACATGGTTTACAAAAAACATACCAGTAATGACGTCGTTAGCATTCTGAGCCTGAGCGGTGGTGAGGAGAAATGCTCTGCCTCGAGCTGGTTGTTAAGGTTGCCGTTGCTGCTGTTGCGGTGGTGGTTGATTGCGCTGAGGGCAAACATTGGCGAGATGGTTAAGGTCTCCACATTTGAAACATGCTCATACAAGATCGACTTGAGGTTGAACCTGGTTAGGGGCAGGGTTGGCAACAATAGCTTGTTTTGATTGCCTTGAGGACCATTTCGACATCGGTCAGCAAAATGCCCAAACCTATGACAATTGGCGCATTTGCAGCATGGTGCGGTTGGAGGGTGATGGTAAGAACATGTAACGCACTGAGGATGAGACCCAGTGTAGGCTTGTTGTTGCGGTTCGTTGGTGGTGGCGGCAGCTACTGATTGTATAGGTTGAGGGTTTGCCGGAGTGATGACCGCACATTTTTGGCTTGAGGCCTTCCGCTTCTTGCCTTTGTTTTTCTTGGTCGAGTAGGATGGTGAGGGTTCAACGGTGGTGGTGGAATCAGTGGTTGCTTGGTGCGCACTCTTCGTCAAAACCTTGTCGTAGGTTCCTTGAAGAATACACTTGTTGTTAAGCTCAGCGGATATACAGAAAGCATCCTCAATGGTTTTGGGGCAGGCAGAAGTAACATGGTTCATCAAAGTGGGTGGGAGACAGCGAATGAACTTGGCTACAGCTTTGGGGACGGTGTCGACCTGACCAGGGCAGAGGACACTAAGTTGCTTGAAGCGCGCAATCAGACCGTCATTGTCTCTCCCCTTTTGCGTCAAGTTCCAAAACTCATTTTCTAACTTTTGGAGTTCGTGAGGAGGACAAAACTCGTCCTTCATGAGTTGCTTCAGTTCGTCCCAAGGTAAGGCGTGGGCTACATCATTCCCCCGTTTGTTACACTCGGAGGTCCACCATTCGAGTGCCCTCGAACGGAACACCCCTGTTGCGTTCAGGGTTCGCAGGTCATCGGGACACCCCCTTTAAAGGAAGGTGAGTTCGATTCCGTCGAACCAGTTCATCATGGATGTGGCACCATCCTTGCCAGTAAATTCTAGAGGCTTACAGGCCATGAACTGTTTGAATTGGAACTCGATTTAGGCGTTTCCACCTTCGAGTCGACAGAACCATGGGGTGAATCGGGGTTGGTCTGAATCTTGCTGACGATGTCTGGTATGATCTTAGCCATCTGCTTATCCATTCACTTCATACAGCCCTTCTTTGACATCGTGTCGGAGTTGGCGTCGGAACCCTTCTTCGTGTTGGAGTTGGAGGTGGAGTCCTTCTTGGACTTGGTCTTCTTCGACAAAGCATTGGACGACATCTAAAGAATCGAAAGAGAAGGAAAGGATGAGACTTGATCATGAAGTCAAAATAAGTTTTGCATGTATCAGCACGTAAGCATGATATATCACATATGATTCACATAATTAGTATGAATTCAACAAGTATTTATAAAGCATAAACACGTATGTATGCGTAAAAAGAGTATAAATTTAGTTTGTTCACGAGAATTATTATTGTTCTTGATTGCGAGAGACGTGCGAATTGTGTAACGGTTTTGAAATGAACGAGGTAACAAGTATAAAATCACATATAAATTGAGATAGCATAAAAGAGAGGCTCATAAAACCTAGGATTGTTTCGGGTTTAGAAACGTCGACTATTCCAAAGTGAATCGAAAGTCCTTTCAAATTAGAGAAACGTGATTTGGCCTATAGGTAAGATACTCTCGTCGAGAAGTGATTAACGGTATCTTACCCTTCTAATTACTACACGTCTCTAATCGATTGAAACAATCGAAACTTTGGCGAGACTGAAAATCGAGGAATGGGACTTAATCGACAAGATGCGGGTTTCACCCCTAACTTGACGATTTCGTACCCTAATGTGGTTGGTACTCGTTGGGTCAAAATTTAATTTCAACGCTTTGACGAGGGTCCACTAGAGTTTGAACTGTAAATTTACCATTAAGATGTGGATTTCGCTCCTAACTTAATGGTGTAATTTCATGCAATATAGAATAAGCGGAATGAGAGTCGTTTACCAAATTGTGGGTTTCACGCCTATTTTGGTGAACTCGTCTCGTTTGTATTACGAGTGTCTTCAAGTCTTCAAGTGTATTGTGTAAAATGTCTTAGGAAAGACACAATGTAAGTATTAAGTCGAAAGATAAGAGATAGAAGCGAGTTGGAAGAAGTTTAAACATTTTGAGAATCACAAACAGCCGGTTCGTACGAACCCACAGGCTTCATTCGTACGAATCAGCGAGCTGGTTCGTACGAATGTACAGGATGTCAGTTCGTACGAATCGAGCAGGTTCATACGGATGGTCTGTTTTTAGTACTTAGGACTATAGACTAGGACAAATCATGCAATTCTACCTAATTCCCTATAGTTATGGCTCTGATACCAATCTGTCACACCCCAACCAATGGCGGAATCATCAGAGTAAGACGAAAAAGATTACTCATCACACATAACGCTATTGGCGACAATAATTAATTCAAAATTCGATTTCATATCATATCCAAATTGTCAAATTACAACACGAAATTCAAATACAACATGCAAAAACAATACAACAAGTTTAACAAATAAAATGACTAATCTAGTAATTTGAAATGTGTTTCTAGTGTCGTCCCTACTAGATTTCGTCATAATCAACCTTATCAACCTGCAACATGTTAACAAAGCATAGTTCAACATAAAAATGTATTGGCGAGTACACAAGTTGAAGTAAATAAATGTAAGTATAAAAGTTTAAAACGAATCCACATGGCAACCTAAGTTATTCAAGATAAACATATCATGGCATGCAATATTTCTAGTCAACCCTCTGTTTACGCAATAAAGAATGAAATTTAACATGACCTCTCGTTTACGGGTGGTGCGTTAATCCTATAGCGCTATACATGTTAAATGGAGGCTCGTACAAAGCTAATGACTATAGTATCACATAAGAATCACCCAAGACTATGTATTAAGTATAACAAGTAATTTTCATGTATAAGGATTGTTTTGTGCATAAAGAATAAGTATTGTGATTTTTGATAAGGTTAACATATCGCACCCAAAAAGTGGTAAAATGAAAATGGGTCAAGTGTACTCACAGTTTTGCGTTAATTCTTCGGAGAATCTTGTGAGCGTAGGTGGGAGTTGATGGTTGTAGCGTAGAGACACCAAGCTTACCCGACGGGGCAAACGAAGGCGTGAGTTGGAGTTCGAATCGTACAGAGTTAAAGGACAGATTACACATAAAATTAACAGCGGGTAACAAAAGTATATTCTGACTAATAGCGATGAATAACACTAAGTCAGAATGTGAAACGGAAACTCGAACAACTCATAAACAGTGCGTTCGTATGAACGAAGAAGGTGGGTTCGTACGAAGGCAGTAGGTGGGTTGGTACGAATGGGCTTGCCCTTTCGTACAAAGGGACTGTTTGCAAGTCAACCTTTGTTTTTGAACTTTTAACTATCTGTTAGTTACGTTCGTTGTTTCTGTTTTAATTTGTTACTGATGTTATACATAAATTAGCAATCTAAGTTAATCGGAAGTATCATAGAAGTCATGTATGGAGGCTATTTCACCTCGTTGTTTAACAACAAAGCACAAATCAGTAGAACTGATTGGTTGGTCATGTTTACAGAAAGGAAATTACAGTAATATAAATATTAGTTGTGTCCAGAATCAACAACATCAAATATAGCAATAGTCGATGATGAAAATCATCGAAAGTTGTTTGGGATCAGTGGGTTCGTACGAAGGCAGGTGTCTGGGTTCGTACAAACGCACTGGTGGGTTCGTACGAATGGGCTGTTCTTGAGGGGAAATCAGCTCGGTTTTGCTTGAACTGACCCTCTCTTCAACTAAAATCAGTTCCATCATAAATCCACAGCTACCTTCTCAGCTTGTGAACTCAGTGGGACTTGGTTTCGGTTCTGTTTAGATTCGAAAGTTTGTAAAAAGGGTTTTTAATAGATAATCTACACATTATGTTGGTCCCCAATCTAATCGAGAGTTTATATCAGCTGCCTAGGCAAGGCTGAAGTACCAACACATTCGTGAGACATCTATGTTTGTTAAAATCGTTTGTAAATAGTTAAGAAATATAGAAGAGAGTTGAAGGATTTAGCTAACACTCACTTTCAAAATGTTAAAGTGAGTTCCTTGAGTTGCAGCAATTAGAGAGAGTGAAGTGGGAGTGGAAGTTTGGAAATGGAGGAGAAGGGTTGTATTTATAGAACGAAATTAGGTTTTAGGGTGAAATGGGCTCAAGAGTTACGAATGGGCCTTGGGCTTACGAATGGCCTTGTATGAATGGGCCTCGTACGAAGGGGCTTGGCCCGTTCGTATGAACCAACTAGGCTTAAACCCAAAAGGTCGGTTTTTCTTGTATTTTAGCTGATTTCAAGCGTGTTTAAGCGTAATTATGAAACGTACAAGTGTCGTGCAAGTATAAAAGAGTGTAATAATGTATTTTATGTGTAAACAAGTATGAAGACGTATGAATTTGTATAAAAACAAGCATCAAGTATGTATGAAGTATGAATAAAAACCAAGTATTTATAAATAAAGTATAACACAAGTATATAAAAGATAACGTTTTCCATTATGATTCAAGTCTCGGATTACAAAGATACAACGAAAGGACGATTATAAGGAATACAAGTTTCCAAAAATAGAAATACAAGACAAGCTTTCTAATTAATGAAGGCACGAAAAAGTAGGGCGTTACAATCAAACACCACAACAAGCAACTCACCAATCATCTTCACCCACCACCCCATTGTCCGCCACCTTTCCATCCTCAACGTCATCCACAGATTTTTCACCCACAGTAACTCCACTCGATCCCAACCCTTCGCCCTCCCAAGCAACCCCACCCCTCCAATCCCAACTACTACATCACCCCCACCTCCACATCACCCGTAACCACTCCCTCATCCCCCGCCTACGCCTACGCCTACACATACTCCCCAATCCTCCACTCGGCCACAACGAGCTAGAAAAGCAAACCACAAATACTAGAACTCTAAACTTATTAACACAACCACTTTTCTCATGCTTTTCTCATTTGGTTCGAATTCCAAAAATCCTTGGCCAATCAATCTCTTTTCATTTATCAACGCCACAATCTCACCTGCCACTTCATGGTCTATGTTGATGACATTGTTCTCGCTGGAAATGATTCCAAGTAGCTCTACTGTAACACCCCGAAAACGGGTTTGGTAACCAAACCACGTTAATACTAAAAGACGGGTAAAGTACCGTTAGTGATAAAATTAATCCGATGAATATTAGGATTTTTAATAAATAAGCCTATTATTAAATTAAAAGCTGAAAGAAAGCTTTTGAGAAAATAAGGTTTATAGAAGCCCGAGTTAACGGGACTTAAAATAAACTGAGTTATAGATTCCCCGAACCCACTATTTTAACTAGGAATGTTTAACCTAGTTAATAAGTGGGAATATTGTTAGAAATAAGTAGGTTGTGCCCTACTTAATAACTAACCAAACAAGAGGGACCAAACCTGGATAATTATGAACTTAAATTATAAATAAAGAAGTCAAAACAAAACACACATTCAGAGTGTGTGTTCTGTTCGAACCCAGGAGGTTCCCCCAGGAGCCAAAACCCTAACTCTCAACATCATCAAATTGAAGGCTCAAACGAGGTCTAAATTCACAATTGAACGTGAATTAATGATCACCCAAGCTAGGGGATCATAAGGTATGTCAATTTTTGATGATTTGTGAAGTTTTGAAATTTGGATAATGATCATAATCGCGAATTATGAATGAATTATTGAAGCTATGATTGAATTAATGATGTATACATGCTTAGGAACCAAACCCTAAGTGAAAATTTTACATATGATGTTATAATTTGAATGATTTGATGAATTACCACACTAGGATAAGTGGGTATTAATTGTATGATGGTATAATTATGATTAGAATCATCATACATGCTAGTAATCAGGAAATACTTGAACAAATTGTGTGTTTGAGTATATAATCATACTTACTATAAAATAAGTTTAGTATGATATGATAAAATTTGATGATAGGTTCATGTTAAATGATGTCTAATATCATCAAGTAATAATTCGGTAACTTATGGTTACAAGAATTTGGTAAATAAGTGATTAAACGGTAGCATAATAAGGATACTTACCGTATAGTGGCAAAGTAATAAAACGAGTAGTTAAGCTACATCGTGTAATTACTTTTGTCAATAGGCAGTTTGACGTTAAAAAGTCAAACTGACCAATGATATGATCGAATGATAATTTCGACATAAAGATCGTAGGATGGAGTAGTCATGAATGATTATGACTAATCTAACCATCTTACCACTTACAATGATAGTTTGACGCTTGACAAGCTAGGTGAAAGCTTGGGAAGGAAGCGGGTCAAACGAATCAAGAATGACGGAAAAGCATAATCTGGATGTTAGGTAAGTCAAAGCTTACACCTTTTATTTAATACCTATTGGTTTTATAGGTTATGAATAATAGAAAGTCATGTTTGAATTATGATGTTCCGACACGACATGTGCGGTTCGGAACAAAAGACAATGGTAATAAACCATGTTTAATGGTTAAAAAGGACTAAAACGATTATTTGGTCATGCAATGACTAGTAGATAATGAGTTTCGAGTGGTTACCTCATAGGGTAAACCAATACAAATAATAAGGGTAAAACGGTATTTGGTCACTTGTTGACAATAACCGTTACTTTGTGAAAGACACTTTATAGCATAAGTTATAATGGGTCAAAAGAATCAATAAATGATTTATAAGTAAAATGACTATACGGTGTAAACCAGAGCGAGTCATATAGATAAGATGGTAATAAATATCATCTCATATAGACTCACGGTCATTTAGACCAAACGGGTCAAAAGGTGAAATTATCACCCTTTGACAATATCGACTAATGGTTTGTCGAGTTGTATGATTATAGGAATAAATATCAAATGGATATTTACATCGCTATTGCTTAACAGCTACTAAGGCAAGGTATCGAAATGGGTCAATATATTGATCCGAGTCAGGTATGTTACCGTATGTATAATAGGTTAACTACTCAATTTGAACTAGAGGTTCACTGAGAGTTAAATGAAGTTAATAGACATTCAATTACTTTAAATAAGTAAACTGAATGATTTAAATGATGGTCATGGTGTTTTGAAAACCTAATGACCTTTAACATAAGATCATAGCTACAAGAGGGATTTTGGGTCAAACATGCTTTCCAGAAGCCCTTCATCGTAAATGAAAGGCTGAAATGGACCAAAACGCCCTTGTAAGCTACATCAAGCGAACGACCCTTAAAGGTTGTTTGGAAACAAGTATTATGCTTAAATAAATACTTAGAATAAGTATAAAAAGAGAAAAATGTAAGTCTCTGGTCATTTGACTCTATAAGAGTCTTTGCCGTAAAATAACGATCCGAGGGGTAAAACTCGGAATATAATGATTGCCACGTTAAATCCACCCCAATTATAGTTGTGGTGGAAGATCATTTGATAAATAATGTGGAAATAAGATGATAGAAATAAACTAGCATGAATTATGCGGAAAAGTTCTTAAATACCCTTAACGGGTCAAAATAAGCATTTAAGTAAAAACGGGTTTAAGAATGTACATAAACTCGTGAATTGAACCTAATATGATAGACAACATTGAAATTATAAGGTTCATGTGAAATTGGGATCAAACAAACTTGTTTGTTTGATAAATGCATGAACGGGTCGAATAATTTGGAAGACCCCTACTGTTCAGTGAACACTCCTATTGTACAGTGAACACTCTTACTGTACAGTGAAAACTCCTACTATTCAGTAAAAACCCCTACTATTCAGTGGACACTACTACTATTTAATGAACATTCTTGCTGATGGGTGAACATTCTTTAGAAAGGGGTTAAGCTAGAGCCCTCGCAGCCCGTGGAGGCTAAGATCCATCTCGGTCGCGTCCCGCGACCAACCTAAATGACTGCAAAAATGTGCTGGTTGTTAAAATGTAGCCGCGAACTCGTTTAGACATGTTTTAAGCGCTATATGACTAACTCATTTCATGTTTTATGAAATGTAGGTACTAATTGAGTTACCGGAGGATGATCAAGCTCAACGAAGAACCGAACACATAAAGAACAAAGCTTCCACGAAATGATTCGTCATCACGTTTTAAACGGCGAATGTTTTATAAAATGTGGAAATATTTTATTTCTTAAAATGTTTTGATGCACCTGTATTTTTAGTGTATGGTTAATCGTAAATACACTATTCTAGTCGAAATTTATATAATAATCGTATAATTGGACTAAGGGTCTTACATCTACCATATTATCACAGCTTTAGGCAACAAGTTCTCAGTAAAGGACCATGGTATGCTTCATCATTTCCCTGGTGTTGAAGTCATTCCTACACCCAAAGGTCTCTTCTTATATCAACATCGCCACATCCAAGGCATCCTGAACCAATTTCAAATGGAGGGTGATAAAGATGTTACCACTCCACTTAGTACCAATGACCCCCTATCTCCTAATGATCCTTCTCCCTCGGTCGATGCCATTCCATACCGCAAACTTGTCGGGTCTCTTCAACACTTAGCCTTTACTCACCCTGATATTTCGTTTGCCATCAATAAACTCTCTCAATTCCTGCATGCTCCTCGTCTAGCCCATTGGCAAGCCCTCAAACGAGTCCTTCGTTACCTAAAAGGAACCATTCATCGTGGACTTTTTCTACACCGTCACTCCTTTCTCACTCTCTCGGCCTTCTTAGATTCAGATTGGGGTGGCGTTAATGATGATCTTGGCACCAATATTATCTCTTGGAAGTCTACACGTCAAAAGTCTGTCTCTCGTTCCTCCATCGAAGTAGAGTACATGGCATTGGCAAATGCATCGACTGAACTCATATGGCTTAAGAATTAACTTAACGAACTGGGTATTACTACTAACCACACCCCAACTTTGTTTTGTGACAACACAGGTGCGAAATATCTTTGTGCAAATCCAGTTTACCACTCGAGGATGAAGTATGTTGCCCTTAACTACCACTTTGTAAGAGAACAAGTCTCAGCCGGTCCGTTACGTGTCCTACACATTAGCTCGCAAGACCAACTTGCGGATATGCTCACTGAACCACTGTCTAGAACCCCGTTTCTTCGGAATTGCTCCAAGATTGGCGTATTTGACGGATCCTCCGTCTTGCGAGGCGTATAAGGGATTATGACATCAAAGGAGTCACATAAACTAAATCAAAGGGAATGAAGATTCTAATTGATAAGTCAAATTATAACCATATGTAGCTACATAATTGTCTCTTGTACATTAGCTAACTTCCATGTTGTAAAATGTCAATATAAGGCATGCTCCTCTATCAATGTAAACATACGAAATCAATAATTATTCACCATAATTCTATAATGATTACTCCACTACTTTAATGTATCATCATCATACTTAGTATATCCCACCAATAGCAAAGCTAAGGTAGGGTCTAAGGAGGGTAAGATGTAGACAACCCTTTAAAACGGATCAAATGGAAGTTCTAACAAGAGATGCTTTATGAGCAAAATTTTTCAATCAGATGCTGCCCTTTAAAATGACAAGAACACAAGAGCTTACATCAAGCTTCAAGCACAATCTAATGGGTGTATATTCTTCAATGTTTTCCCAGATTCTATGTTAAAACGGGTCAAATGGAAGTTCTAACAAGAAAGGCAAATGAAATCACGTAACAATGTACCTTAATAAACTAGTTAGTTTAAGTAACAATCATTGTTTCCACAAAAAGTTGCTCTATCTAGGATCAAGTTTACTATTTGTTGGACCTTCTGTTTGTTTGATAATTGACAAATTACCCTTTTCACTGCATGAGTCAAGTAACACAAAACGATATTATTTATGAATATTTTAGTCTTACATAAAGGGATAAGATAGCTGAGTGTATATGCATAAAGGAGAAGGAAAGAATTGTAAAATGAGGGTCCCACATCGACCGTTTAAAGTTAACCAAAGGTTTCAAAGAGACTTCCACTATATGAAAAGAAGAGGTTTATTGTCTCAAAATGCAAGGTTTACGCCTATATCCCAAGTGAATTTTAAAACCCAAGACTTTTCAATCATTTATTTATTAAAAAAAGTTAAAAATTTTAGCCTAAAGTTAAATTTGAAGGACATGACCTATTAACCGAAACCAAATAGTTTTAAAAGCTAAGGACATAACCTATTAACTGAAACCGAATGGTTTTTTAAAGCTCTTAACCAGAAGTTTCAATTTTGGTCTTGGTTGGGGCTCAATACCAAACCGGACAACTGATCGATTATCGAAAACTCTCAGCCAGAAGTTACAGTCTCGAGTTTGGTTGAGGCTCAATACCAATTACCAAACTGGACCTTTGTGTGCACACCCTGGGCCAAAAGTTGATCAAAGTTTATCTAGAACACTTATATCCAATAATCAAAATATTCAGTTGGGCTATATATTCAAGTTTAATAGAGATTCCCACAAGTTATGAATATCATATATGATGTTCTGCACCTATGGATGCCATAGATACCATAAAATTCTAAAAGTTATGATTTGAGCTTAAGACTCCTATAATTTGGATTACCAGCTTCATGATTTTGCATAATAGTTGGAACCATTGGATTCTAATAACTTTTAATCATCATTTTCGATACTTCTAAGCTATCAGATAGGGGTGTGAGTTTTGACACGACACGAAATTCACGGGTTCTGTTAAGTTTTAGATTGAACCCCAAACCCTTTTAGGCAAACGTGTCAGGTGTCACGGCTTGGCGGGTTAACCCGTTTAAACCATTTATCTTTTATTTTTTTCAAAATGATTTTATGTCATAAATTAAATTGGTTGGATATTTTATGCCATAAACATAACTTAAAAGAGAAAGTAACATAAGATATTATAATTAGAATCTAATTGAAATGCTAGCGTTTAGTGTTTTGAAATGTAAACGGGGTATACTTAATCGACCGACAGGGGCAATGAAACGCCAGAAGATAATGAATGTGATGCACACGTGTATCGTATTCTACAATATTATTTTAAAGGACGTCTAGAATGTAATATCACCGGAGTACGTGATGGACCCTCAGACCAATAGAGTCGTTGCCTATGGTATCATTTTGGAATTGCAAAACCAAGATACACACTTTAGACTTCGATATAATCTTGTGGAGCACAATCAACACACTGTTAGCCAATCAAATTCGAACATCCCGATTCGGACGACGAGTAGTTTGATTTAATATATAATTTTTTTTTTGTTTTAGTTTAATTACAAGTTGACTTATTTATTTTATTTTGATTATTGTAGTTCTGTTTTTTTAATAAATAAATGTAAATGTTTTGGTTTAATTAGTTTTAAATAATAAAAAATGTTAAGGTTAAAGTGGGTTTCAAGATAGATGTCCATTCTTCTAAAGGTTAAAGGTAGAATTTGCTTGAAGTGGCTTCATATATATAAAGTGATGTATTGAGTATTTGAGTAAGTTCAATGGTTCAAAATTGTTTTCCCTTAAAAGAAAAAGGGAAAGGTGAGCTTGACCATTCGAAGGACATTATTAAAATCTGAGTACCAAAAAAAGATGAGGAAAGAAATAGAAAAAGTACAATGAAAACAAAAGGTAAGGTTAATCATTTATTGCTTGCGTGTGTGTGGAAATCAAGAATAAAAGGAAAATCCCTTCAAGTAACCCACCTTCTTGGTTAAAACATAAAAGCCCACCACCATACCCCCAACCAACAATTGTAATTTCCGTGAAATTGCTTAGAAACTAATAACACTTTTCAGTTTCATACAAAAAAAAAAATAAAATAAAATAAAAGAAGATAATACCTACATCATTTATTCTCCACTATTGTAATTTCCATGAAACTGTTTAGAACTAATAATACTTTTTTTGTTTTCATCCAAAGCCTAATGAATATTATATTACAAAAAAAATGAAGAAAATGCCTACATGACTTATTATCATTGTATGATAACTCAAGATCAACAGTATACCTATATTGTCATTAACAAGTGTAATGAAATTTTAAATTGACATTGATTCTCTGCATAACAAATTGTGGACATACATTAAAGCTATTTTTATTCACCTTCACACAAGCGATCCTTTCTTCTATTCTTCTCTAAGTCTCTATTCATCTTGAACTATCATCAAGGTCGAGTTAACAGATAGGACTAGAGGTGTAAACAGGTCGAGCTATTCGTGAATTCTCAAGATCGTCTCGTTAGAAGCTAAAACGGAAATCGAGTCAAACTTAAACAAGGTTGGGCTTAAAAATGAACTCGTTTAATAATTATAACTTGATCGTTAAACTAACTTAGTGAAAGTCACGAGACATATAATTCAAACTAACTTGCTGAAAGTCACGAGACATATAATTCAATAAATTTCAACACACCTGTATAAGGAAAGGGTTCATAGACATTTACATATAATCAAGTCTACAAGTCATGAACTTCTTTTTATTTTTATTTTTTTTTTTGAACGGCAAATTTGGATCACTGACTGACCACTGGAGTATCATCGTGCCACCAGCGGAACCACACAATCATATCCATCTCCACGAGGCATAATGCTTATACACCAATTCAGGAGGAAACCCAATAAATATGGGAAAACCCCCTTGTGAGAATCGAACCTAGGACTTATTGGTCCCAAAGCCTTATCCCACCCCCAAGATACCACTAGGCTATAAAGCCATGGGTACAAGTCAAGAACTTCTAAACACACTTCTTGTCACTATTGGAAATTTTACACTATACACGTTCAACTTATTCAATGAAGTCGAGGTCATTTAGTATTTCATTAATTACAATATGTTTCATTCCAGGGTTATTGGATTTTATCACCCCTAACTATTGGCTATTGGCCACTGCCACCCCCAACTATTACTTTGACGTCCGCCACCCCTAACTTAACACTTAGTGTGTTCTGTCACCACGTCGTTAACTGATCACTAACTTTTGATCCTGTTACTATACATTTGGGGTGTCTTAAGATCCCTAAAACCTTCCTAAGATCCCTATGACACCCCCAAAAGTATAGCAACGAGATCTAAAGTTAGTGATCAGTTAACAATATGGTGACAGAACACACTAAGTGTTAAGTTGGGGGTGACGGACGTCAAAGTGATAGTTAGGGGTGACAGCGGCCAATATCCAATATTTTGAGTGGTAAAATCCAATAACCCTTCATTCTATCATGCGATCTTATACTTCATGATCTTGTATTGTTTTTAATATAGTTTCATTCACATTCATGCATAGAGATTCCTTTAATTGGGTGTTCAAATATATAACTTATAAAGATAACCCAATCTTAGTGACTTATATAAGAATAATATATAGTATAAATATAAAACCTTTTTAAAAAAGGAGTAACAATGGAAACAAAAACTTAAAATGTAACCAAACAACCTTTCATCTAGAAGAACAAAACATCAAAAAGCCTCTAATTCTTAAATCATGATATAATTTTTGCCTTTTTAGCTTCACGAACTTCACTTTCTTCATCATCATCATCCACCCCATCTTTACTTTCATCATCTTCCATCTTCTTTCGTTTTAGAAACTTCACTAGTCCTTCCAACACAACATCCACATCGTCCGATTTCATGAGTTCCTCCGCAACCTCAGCCGGTGTAACCTTCTTGCATTTGATCAGTTCTTTGATTTCCCTAAATCGCCAATGGTAGTCATGAATATTTAGGTAGTTAGCAGCTAGTGTTTCGAACCCATCAACCGTCAAGTACGACATGTGAATGTGCACATCCATCCGCCCTGGTCGAAGCAATGCCGGGTCAAGTCGTTCTTTGTGGTTCGTCGTGAATATTATAATCCGTTCGTCCCCACAACACGACCATAACCCATCTATGAAATTTAAAAGCCCCGATAAAGAGAACTGCAAAATATTGACATTTTTAAACAAAATTACAAAACAATAAAGGCGTAAACAAGCCAACCGCCTAAGCTATCCAAAATCGCCTCGTTAAAACCTCAAATTGACTCAAGCTCGTGCGTGTTTAATAAATGATCCCATACCCAAGCTTAAAAATAACCTCTTTAATAAACAAGTCCAAGCTCAAGACTAAACAATAGTTTGTTTTAAAAAGAGTCAATGCGATGTTCAAAATAAATAAATACTAGAATCAATGTCCGAGTTTCATTATCGAGTGTAAGCTGTTTTGCGAGAGTCTAAACACACTTATTATTTATACAACTTTTATTTAACATATATTTGTATAATAATTATGATTCTATATTAAATTAAGGTATAGTAACGATATATTGAATTATGTATATAGACAAAATTATAAATATATAGAGTTAAAATCGAGCTTAAAAAACTACTCAATTACCAAACTCAAGTTTAGAAATAAAGCTCAAAACGAGCCCAGCCAAAGCTTTTTGCGCTCATAAGTTACATAAGCTCAGGCTCGGCTCGTTTAAGTTACGCGGACCAACAATGACTAGAAAAGGGTAAGAACAAAAGATTGAGGTAAAGGAAAATAACCATGGGATCACGACCGGATTTAACTTCAGGTAACTTGGACAAAACCGTCCCCTTCCGGTCCGGCAACTGAATGCTACAATCAATATCTTCAATCACCAAAATCGACCGATTCGAAGTTCTCAACATGAGTTTCTTCAAACTCGAATCGCCTCCAACATTCGACAACTGCAAGTCAAAGATATCAAACTTCAAGTAATTAGCTATAGCAGCAATCAAACTCGACTTCCCGGTCCCAGGCGGACCGTACAACAAGTACCCTCTCTTCCACGCCTTCCCTACTCTTTTATAAAACTCCTTCCTTTTCAAAAACAAATTCAAATCATCAATTATCGCCTTCTTCATCCCCGGATCCATCGCCAACGTGTCGAACGTTGACGGATGGTCCAGGTTCACCGATTCCTTGTGGCCAGGCCCGCCACCGTAGGATTGCAAGTTATGAAGCTTCACTATTTTTTTCTGGTTTTGGAGTTGTTCTGATCTTTGTAATATCAATGGTAAGTAAGAAGATATTATAGTTTCTCTATATTTTTTGTCGAATTTTAACTCGATGTATTTTCTCTCTGGCGAAAAGCCCCCGCGGCCTGAGCTGCTATTTCCACTCGCGTAATCTAGGGTGTCTCCGTCGCCGCCCGGTCTTTGCTGTGGCTGCTGACGGACGTATGTCCATGATACTTGAATTCCTTCGAATGAATCCGCTATCGTCTCTGAGTCCGCAAATTTTACATTGATGTGGTTTTCTTTCACGGATTTTGTGATCCTGTACACCATTCATCACATAACAATTAATATTTTCAATTACATGTTGAAACCTGCTTTTAAATCTACACTAATATATCGTTATGCTACAA
Source organism: Helianthus annuus (assembly GCF_002127325.2). NCBI lineage: Eukaryota > Viridiplantae > Streptophyta > Magnoliopsida > Asterales > Asteraceae > Helianthus > Helianthus annuus. The sequence goes on along the minus strand of NC_035448.2, from coordinate 198,312,754 downwards.
GCCCCTCATTGTATATTTAGAAGTAGGTTTAGACACCATCAAAACCTTTCTTTTATGGATTTGATGGTGTCTGAGTTAAAATAGCAACTCAGACACTGTCAAAAACCTACTACTATGTATATTTGGAAGTAGGTTTAGACACCATCAAAACCTTTCTTTTATTGATTTGATGGTGTCTAAGTTACAACGACTAACTCAGACACCATCAAGAAACCTGCTACTAAATCTATACCGATGTAACGCTACGTTACAAGCTAGTCAACATGTGGTTTTATTATTATTACCGGAGGCGTTCGGAATCGGGGTTGATTCTAGTACAGAGGAAAGCTTCGGCGGCTTCAAACATGTGGTTGGCGGTCAAGCCGTCTTTCTCGTCGAAAACGAGAGTGAGTTTAGATGATTTGGGTTTCCAGTAGAATCGGACAGCGTTGAGGACGTATCGCCGGAGTTCTCGGGGGAAGAGCTGGTTGAACATTGTACGGAAGAGCATGATGGAGGTAGACATGGAGGCGTACGCCGATAGCAGAGACGACGGCGTCGGCATCTCCGGGAATGTTCGGGCCGCCATTGGTGCGTTGGTTACGAAGAAACAGGGGAATGTGTTATGTGTTTATTTAATGGTGTAACATCTTGTAAGTTACGTTTTCATTGTCATATTTCTTTATTTTTATTATAGTAAGAAAAAAACTAATCTAACCCAATAATTTAAGATTTGTGAGTAATTTTGTGACTTTAGGTGGTTTTATATTTTTTTATACAAAAACCCACGTATTACATCGTTTAAATAACTAAAAGAAAAAAAAATAATAAATAGTTAGATTTAAAGATTTAGTACGTATTGCATCATTTAAACAAAAAGGAAAAAAATATTAAAACATTAGGTTTAAAGATTTAGTATATTTAAAACGATAGCTAGAGATAAGATGTGATTCACTTTCTTTACTTAACCGTTTATTAAATTTAAAAAATACAGTATGAAATAGTGAAATAAGAAAAATTGAAAAATAATTTTTGTTTTATAAAACTGTCATATTAGTATAACTTGTCGCTTATTTATTAAGTATAATTAGACCATCTCTATCTCAAAATCTATGGCGTTACTTGTTCCTTCATGTTGGCATGCTCAAAAGATTTTTAACGAGAATCTCATCCCTCTCTCCTCCGTGTCTCCTCTTCTCTCCCTCTCTTATTTTTCTCCTTCATCCTAAACGGGCTTTGTTGGACATCTTATCATGTTGGAGCATCGGACAAGGTCTTAGTAATGTCTGTAAAGTACGTTTATTACTTGAATGTTAAATGTTTATGGGTATATGATTTAACTTGCGAAATTATGTTAATTTATGTAACACTTATGAAACTCGATGCGTTACTGATGTAGACTAGGAAATGGGATACGAAATCGGACCTGTTGATTCACACAGAATACCAGGAACAATTCTTCCAAAATTCGTTGATTCTTGTGGAATACCGAAAATTAGGGGTTTCACACTCAAGACACTCACAAGTGAACTGGGAGAAAAAAAATGACTTTTCATAAAACTCAAAACTGATTATCTTCCTCCCATTACATTCATATAAATAACAACGTAAATTCAAAACGGGCCTCAAAACACACTTGGGCCAAAAGCTAGAACCAAATAAAAGTCCACGAAAAGCACTAAAAAACATAAAAATGTAAATAACTCATAGAAATAAGCGTTTTTGGGCCTGAACGTTGACCCAAACCACCTACGGTCGTTTGTAGAAAGATGGGTTTCGTTCTCACGATCGTTTCGCCTGGTCGCACGCCCAAAACGGACACCTGTAGCCCAAGTTAGAGCCATTTTAGTGAAGTCCCTTTTGTCACGCGATCTTGGGCCTCCAAATACAAGATGGCCCGCTCCTCCACACTTGGGCCCGCATCAATTAGGGTATAAATTGGTCGTGATATGAGTCAAAATATTAATAAAGTATGTGTCTGTGACATGAACACGTATTTATATAATCTTAAAGTGAAAGGTCGGTGACCCTATCAAATTACAATATTGCCCATTCTGTCGTTTTCTTCCCAGTCCTTTAATATCTTCTTCTTCTATCAGTTTCTACAATATATGTTCCTGAAAATCCCCAAGTTCAACCATCGCCTCCACCTAAGAAGAGACGAAACAGACAACGATCTTGAATTTTTACTTTTCTTTCATCATCATCTTCATCATGGTACTCATCTTCACTGACCAAACCGGTGTCGGCGGAGGAAAAGCTAGGGTTCCAGGGATTGGGTCTCCTCCCGCCAAATCTCCCTTTTTCCCTAGCAGCCATGGATGATGAGCGCACAACCGCAACGACAGTACGCTTACGGAGCACTGGCCGCCACCACCGTCGCAACCCTACCACCAACCGACGTCTCACGAAGAAATCCGTACCCTCTTGGCGATTTACCCTACTGAGCCGATGAGTCCTACCTTCATTCCTGGTTCGCCCCCACTAAAGAGGTAACATCTCTTCTTTTATGAATTCCTGCTTATGTTTAGGGTTAAAATGTCGGTGCTATTTACGTTTATGGTCCCTCCCTGTCAATTTATATACTTCTTTGTTTTATTTTCCATCTGGTTTCTTATAGGCGGCGTTCTCTCAGACGAAGACCAAGAAGAAGAAAGTGCAGTTATGCTTCACGTATGGTATTGAGCTGTTGAACGTTGCATCAGACGTAAGGTAATTGGCCATCGTGTATATGTCTTTTCCGTTTTGTACTTCTCCGGGTTCGTGTCGGTGCATTGGTTGTCTGGATGTACGAAATTGAACTTCTGAGTTGTCCCTAGGCGGAGTATAAGAAGAAATCGCACCGAAGTTTGGTGTATTGCATCCCACACATAGACATTACATCGGATGGAAAGTAATTTTTGCTTTTTTTGTTTGTTTCTTACATTCCACCATAGAACTCTGCCCCCTTTTGTGTATATCTCCGAACGATGGTCATGGTAATCCATAAATCGGAATTGAGGTTCTTGATTCTTGAAGTTGGAATTAAGATGAAATAGATTAGTAATTAGGGTTAGTAGAAGGGGATTCAATTCATAATCGGCCCTTGACCTGAATAACCCACTGGTAGTTCATTTCTTTTTGTATCTGTATTAGGAATACATTATACAAGAAAGTAAATTTCATATTTTCATATATATGCCCGTGGTTGGATGCTATCATGAGTCCACTTAAGTTTGTAGTAGAAGATCGATGGACCAGATATAATTTATTAGATGGGTATATACTTCTTCCCATTTTTGTTTGATAAAAATTTTGTAATGCCTTTGTATATTATCTTTGTTTCTGATTTTTCTTAATTCATTTTAAGTTTTTCTTTTCATTGTATCAGGAAATCGTTGAGTTCTTGGTTGTCGATTGACAATAAACCGGTGTGACAGGCTATTCTAAATTTGTGCATATGATACGTGTCTGCTGATGTGCAGATTCTGCGTTTCACATCATTAAAACTGAACATTAGCGATTTGTTTGTTTTCGTTTTTGTTTATATTCGTACCTTCTACATATTCAGAATCTATAACCAATCTGGTTTTTTGTATGATCTTCCTTCATTATGAGACTTTTAAGTAACGAAAGTTCAAAATCTCCTTTTACACATTTTGCAGATCGAAATCCCCTCTCGCCGCCTTATTCCCAAAGCTTCACTTTGTTTTTTTTTCTTAGTTTGATCAGAGATTTGAACGAAGAAAGCTTGGACGGGAATTAACTGTGCAACGATCGTTCAAAAAAAGAGAAAAAGGTGGGGCGAAGAGAAGAACGTAGGAAGCACGGGAAATGTTTGATATTAAGCCTTTGGTAAGGAAATTTCTTTCCAAAAAGTTTTGCATAGTGAATGCTTTTAGATTAATGTGTTGGTTTATGTATTTTAATGATTCTCTATATAAACTGCTTTCGATTTGCACCTATATAACACATCTTATTACTTAATGTACCATGTACACTCCAGCATTGCTTTATGTTCATAACTTATCACTAAAAACCTTGAATACATGTGTTTTGAGTCATATTTTCTTCGGACGAGTAGGAAGCTTTTTTATTTTTCAAACTTAGCAGCGTGAATTGTGTACAGAGTGTTTAGTAGTGTGCTTTTTTAATTAGTATTTATGTCGACATGCAGTATATTCTATGATGATAACTTGACTTTACATCTGATGTCATTTACTAGCTCGGGTAAGATGGCATGAGTTGACTTGAAAAAATTATATGCATGACTAGCAAGTTTCGTGTGTACACCAAAATATATGTATACATATGTATATATCTATATATAGTTGCATCGAGTTTTTTTCCGCTAGGTGAATACTAATGTATAGGTTTACATGTTTTTCACCACATCTAAACATCCAGCGTAGCGCGCTGGGACAACTGGCGCAAGGAGGACAACAATGAAAAATGGCGGAAGAGAAAGAAGCAAAGCGATATGAACATAAAGAATCGTGCGCCAAGAGTAAGTTTATGTAAGTGTTTTGCTTTTTTCTTTTTGTTATAAAGTTAGAACGATGAACTACTACGCAATCAGCTACGGTTGAGTTGGACTTGCAGCAAGCCGATTATGGCGGTAATCCGTTATTGCGGAGAAGGGGTGCAAAGCGGATTCATAGCTTTGACAGGTATGGGTTATTGATGTTGACATGGATCAGTTGGCAGGCATCGATTAGGGTCTTGGGTCCAAGTATTTCAACATATATTTTTCAAAGTTGGAAGACATTTTGATTTGGAATAATATGTTTGGTGTTAATTCAAGTTAGTTTGTGTTTAGATCAGCCGCTCGCCGCAATGAGCGACGGGTACTTTCTCTTTATCTTTTATTTGGTCTTAACTTTCGATATAAATTTTGCTCGGCAACCACGTATCTATGTTTCGAGTTAGTCTATGTTTCAATGTAGAATTTGTTGGGGTAAAATAGAATGTGTTTTCATTCGACGATATAAATTCTATGTTTTGACATAAATTTAGTTCTGAACGAGTCGGGTACGCCGCCGCAACGCATGCAGTATTTATATTAGATGGATTAGGATTTCGATGTTGTAAGATTAAATATATTATGTATTAATATTTAATCTATAGCCATTATAATCATTTACATAATATAGATCAAAATATATAATGACCTATTAAGATAATTAGTTGGTAATTGTTGATGGACCATATTACCCTTATTAACTAATTAGGTTTCCTCCTGGGTGCTTATATAAGGAGACTTATGTGGAGGTTAAGGGGTTAGACAGTTACACAATTAGAGATACCCCATAAGCATAACATCATTACGTTCGACCTCCTTCTCCTACGGCCGATACCCTTTTCGGTTTTCTTAGTCACCATCATCAGTCAGCACCCTAAGGAGGAACCAGATCACACTGACAACTATGTCGAATTCGATGTCATCTTCTCTGACTGGATTCTCTACTGCACTGTCTGCTGTAACAGGTATGTTTTCATGTTTTCCCTTATGTTTAAACAGAACTGAACCAACATGTGGTATCAGAGCATATGTTGATTAGTTAGTTCTGTTTTCGTGTCCATAATTCTGGGATTGAAACTTGGAAAACGGAATTTTGAAAGCCTCATTTAATTCACAGCCGGTTTCGAGTTGGTCATGTTCACTCGAGATCACTGTTTTCGGAAAAAGGTTAATTATATGTTCATTCAAATTCAACTGGGTTATGTTTTAACCGAAATCTGTTTAGAAAAACTATTAAAATTCAGGTTTCGGGTTCCAGAATTTATGTTTTATGTTTTTAGGGTTCATCATGTTCTTAGGAAAATTCGAAAATTCTATTATGTTTTGGAATGTTTTAGGATTAATGAGTGTTTTTTCCATGTTTGATCCAATTTTATCTTTTAAGTTTATTCGAAAACTGTTAAAAGATATACAGTTATAATTTTTTAAAATATTTTGATAAAATTAGATCATCTTAAAACAGGAAATCATATCTCATAATCCCTTAGATTTCAAATTTTCAGTTATGTTTCACATTCACATCTGTTAACAGGAAGTTTCGAGATCATCAGATTACGACTCGAGACCATCAGTCTCGACTCGAGACCATAAGGTCTCGACTTGAAAGCATCAGGTCCTTAAACCTTCACAACTCGAGACCAACAGATCTCGACTCGAGACCATAAGGTCTCGACTTGAAATCATAAGGCCTCAAAAGTCTACAACTCGAGACAAAGGTCTCGACTAGAGACATAAGGTCTCGACTCGAGACCATAAGGTTATAACTCGAGACCATAAGGTTGCGACTCGAGACCGTGGTTGCGACTCGAGACCTCATCATGACTCGAGATCTCATAAGATATAGTAGTCTAGACCATGGTTCCGACTCGAGACAACAAGGTTGCGACTCGAGACCTCATAACTGACTCGAGATCTCATAACTCAGTCGAAACCTGACTCGAAACCTCATTATTTTAGGCTGTTTAATGTGAACTAAGATTTAGCGGGTGGTTTGCTATTAAATAATTGGTTTTGTAATTATTTAGTTAATTAATCAGAATCAGATAATGTTTTGCAAAACCAAGATGGCTTAACTTGAATGAGCTTCTGATGTATCACTTCTGGCCAAAGCTGATTTGATACATCTACTTATCATCCAAGTATTACGAAAGCCAAGTTAAGTGTGCATCATAAACATGAATGTATTAATATCTGGCCAAAGCTGATTTAATTCCTTCATAGATGGCATACTTAACAAGTGCATAACTAAAGTGATTGTCTCAATTTCTGGCCAAAGCTGATTTGTTACAACCACTTTGCACATATGCTTAAATGATTACACTTCTGGCCAAAGCTGTTTTGTCTTCGTTTAAGTAGAAATTTTAACTAAGTCTATTATTTTGATGTTGGTAATAGACAATATCACAGCTTCATAACGTAAAATGGTCATTATTTATGCCTGCCTTAGTTTAACGTGCCCTTAGATCACATTAGGACTTCTTCCTTAGTATCATAATTTGCTCATCTTATTTCCACTATCAGCGCCCAATTGCGGGATTCCACCTTTGACCGGTGATAACTATGCTGCATGGAAGGATGCTCTCATGCTTACACTTGGATTGCTGGATTTCGATTATGCTCTAAGAGAGAATAAGCCAGCGGACCTTACCACTCAAAGTACTGCTGCTGAGCAGTTAACTCATGAAAAGTGGACTAGGTGTAACCGCATGTCACTCATGTTTATGAAGCAGTCCATAAGCAATGCAATTAGGGGAGCTATTCCTGATTCTGAAGATGCTAAAACCTACTTGGAACATGTGGAGGCGCAGTTCAAAGGGACGTCTAAGGCACACACTAGTACCCTTATCCTCAAGCTGATGAAAACTAAGTATGATGGGAGGAGCGGCATTCGCGAGCACATCATGATGATGAATGACATGGCCAATAAGCTGAAGGGGCTGGAAATGGAAATCAGTGATGGTTTCCTCGTTCATTTTATCATCACTTCGCTTCCTTCGTCCTTTGAAGCATTTAAGATCAACTACAACACTCAGAAGGAAAAATGGACGATGAGTGAGCTGGTCGCCATGTGCGTACAGGAGGAAGAGCGCATGAGGATGGATCGCACTACTGATGTTGCCAACTTCACCACCTCCAACTCTAAGAAAAGGAAGAACAATCATCAGAGGAAGGATGCTTCAAAAGTCCAAAGGCCTAATCCTAATACAAGTGCACCTTCCAGCTCTAAGAACTCCTTAGGCACTATCCGCTGCAAGTTCTGTAAAAAGACAGGACACATGCAGAAGGAATGCCCTGACTTTAAGGAGTGGCTGGCTAAGAAAGGTAACGATTATTTTATGATACTTGAGTCCTATAATTTAAGTGTTCCTGCTAATTCTTGGTGGTTTGATTCTGGTTCTATGGTTCATGTTACCAATTCAACTCAGGGATTCCTTTCAATCCGGAAGCTGGAAAGAAACCAAAGAACGCTTAAGGTTGGGGATGATCGAGAATTAGAAGTGAAGGCCATTGGAACATTACAGTTAGTTATGAAAACTGGTTTATGTATTAAACTTTATGATACCTTATATGTTCCTGAGGTAACTCGGAACCTTGTATCAAGACCAAAGTTAGACATGGACGGTTTTATTGTTTCCCATGGTCATCGCAAACTCTCTATCCTCTATGATTCTGTTCTTTATGGTACTGGTGTTCTGGATGGTGGTCTCTATAGATTAGAACTAGATGATGGGTTTTCCAAATCTTTGTTGTCATATAACATTAATGAATCACTCACAAAGATGGAAGAGAAACGAGACTTAGAGACTTCATCCATGTTGTGCCATCAGCGTTTAGGCCACATTTCAAAAGAACGATTAAATCGTCTAGTATAGGATGAAGTCTTACCTCCTCTCGATTTCTCTGATTTTGGAACATGTGTCAAATGTCTTAAAGGTAAAATGACATTAGCGAATAAGAAAGGTGCCACTAGGAGCTCTAATTTATTAGAACTCATTCATACTGACATTAGTGGTCCCTACCAAATCGCTGGCATAACAGGACATACTTCATTTATCACTTTCATTGACGATTATTCTCGTTACATGTACTTGTATCTTATTAAGGAGAAATCTGAATCTCTAACAAATTTTAAAGATTATAAGGCTGAAGTTGAAAAGCAACTAGATCGTCAGATTAAAGTTGTGAGATCAGATAGAGGCGGTGAATATTATGGAAGACATACTGATGTGGGTCAAGCTCCTGGTCCATTTTATGAGTTTTGTAAGGGCCAGGGAATTGTGAACCAATACACCATGCCTGGTACACCTCAGCAGAACGGAGTCGCTGAAAGAAGAAACCGTACCCTTATGAACATGGTGCGCAGTATCTTAGCCAACACTAATTTACCATTATTCCTCTGGACTGAAGCGTTAAAAGCAGCTGTTCATATACTCAATAGAGTTCCTTCTAAGTCTGTCCCTAAAACTCCTTATGAACTTTGGACAGGATGGAAACCGAGTCTTAAATATATGAAAGTATGGGGCTGCATTGCTGAAGCAAAACTTTACAATCCTTTCCTAAGGAAACTCGACCCTAAAACAGTTACCTGTTTCTTTATCGGGTATCCTGAGAACTCAAAGGGTTATCGTTTCTATTGTCCTTCCTATGTCACCCGTATTGTTGAAACCAAGCGTGCTGCGTTCCTGGAGGATTTCAAGGTCAGTGGGAGCAGTACCAACCCTTACGAAGAATTGCAAGAAGTACAAGACGCGGGGGGGGGGGGGGGAGACTCGTCGCTTACCATTACTCCGATTACTCCTCTTGTACCCAATGCAACTACTGCACCAGAAGCTACTGCACCAACTCCAAATTCACCTCTATAATCAGGACCCATTATACCTCATGACGAAGAAGGCCTACTGCACCAGAAGCTACTGCACATCAAACGCTCAAAACCAAGACAACGCTGAACCCGATAATCCACTCAGGAGGTCATCTAGGCAAAGAAGGCCTACTAATTGGGATGATTATGTTACCTACCTGACTGAAATGGATCCCGGAAAGCTCAATGATCCTATCTCTTACAATGAAGCCATAAGCAGTGATCAGTCTTCTGAATGGAATAAAGCAATGATTGATGAGCTTGAATCCATGAAGAAAAATGACGTTTGGGATTTGGTAGAATTACCCAACGGAGTCAAACCTGTAGGATGCAAATGGGTGTTCAAAACAAAACTGGATCCGAATGGGAACGTTGAACGCTACAAAGCGAGATTGGTTGCAAAGGGCTACACTCCAAAAGAGGGAATTGATTATCAAGAGACGTTTTCACCTGTCTCTCGTAAAGATTCATTAAGGATCGTCATGGCCCTAGTAGCTCATTTTGATTTAGAGCTGCATCAGATGGACGTTAAAACCGCTTTCCTTAACGGAGACTTAGACGAAGATGTTTACATGAAACAACCTGAAGGTTTTAAACCTGAAGGTCAGGAGCATCTAGTCTGTAAGTTGAAGAAATCCATTTACGGGTTGAAACAAGCATCACGTCAGTGGTACCTCAAGTTTGATGAAGTCATGAAGAAGCAAGGTTTTATGAAGAATCAAGTGGATCAATGCACCTACCTCAAGATGAGTGGGAGCAACTTTACTATACTTGTCCTTTACGTAGATGATATTCTATTGGCAAGTAATAGTTTAGACATGTTGCATGAGTCGAAGCGGTTACTTTCGCATAACTTCGACATGAAGGATCTCGGAGATGCTTCTTACGTCATTGGCATCCAAATTCACCGAGATAGACACAAAGGGATCTTAGGATTGTCCCAAAGGGCTTACATAGATCGTGTCCTTACACGTTACAACATGCAATAGTGCAAACCCTCCGTCGCTCCAGTAGTTAAGGGAGATGTTTTCGGTTCATTCCAGTGTCCGACAACAGAGGTTGAGAAGGAGCAAATGAGCCAGATACCTTACGCGTCAGTAGTCGGGAGCTTGATGTATGCTCAAGTCTGTACTCGCCCAGATAACGCTTATATTGCTGGAATGCTAGGCCGTTATCAGACTAATCCTGGCCTAGATCACTGGAAAGCAGCTAAGAAGGTACTTCGATATCTGCAAGGGACGAAAGACTATAAACTGACTTATAGAAGAAGTGATCATTTAGAAGTGGTGGGCTATTCTGATTCTGACTTTGCCAAATGCAAAGATGACAAGAAATCCACTTTGTGCTATATCTTTATGTTAGCAGGCGGCCCTATCTCATGGAAGAGTCATAAACAACAGTTGACCACAACTTCCACAATGATGGCAGAGTACATTGCTGTTTATAACGCAACCTGTCATGGAATGTTGCTTAGAAATCTGGTCACTGGACTCAAAATTGTTAATTCCATTTCTAGGCCATTGAAGCTTTATTGTGATAATTCAGCTGCCGTTAGTTTCTCGAACAGTAACAGTTCGACTGGAGCTGGTTTATATCTCGATACAAAATATCTGTTCGTACGTGAACGTGTTGAGGAAAATAATCTTTGTATCGAGTATATTAGTACTAAAGATATGCTTGCGGATCCGATGACTAAAGGTCTCCCTCCTAAGGTTTATAAAGAACATGTTCGGAATATGGGATTTAGTAAAGACCTTATTTAAGCATATTGTACTAGCTTATGTTTTATGTTAATGAAATTTCCTCAGTTTGATTTTGTATGTCTCTTAGAATATGTTCAACCGGTATAATGGCATATAGACAAATAAAGTTACAAATCAAACAAAGGGCTTATGCGTATTTTGATCATGACGATTAGGTTTTAAATTAAGGCTATAGTATGATTAATGGGGGTCCTGAGTCGCATAATGATTCAACGGCTGTATTTCTCTGCTATAGTACTTGTTTAAGGCTAAAATGAGTGTTAACTCCTGATCAGGCCTATCTAATACTCATAGTAAATGATTACTCGGCTAAGTGGGAGAATGTAAGATTAAATATATTATGTATTAATATTTAATCTATAGCCATTATAATCATTTACATAATATAGATCAAAATATATAATGACCTATTAAGATAATTAGTTGGTAATTGTTGATGGACCATATTACCCTTATTAACTAATTAGGTTTCCTCTTGGGTGCTTATATAAGGAGACTTATGTGGAGGTTAAGGGGTTAGACAGTTACACAATTAGAGATACCCCATAAGCATAACATCATTACGTTCGACCCCCTTCTCCTACGACCGATACCCTTTTCGGTTTTCTTAGTCACCATCATCAGTCAGCACCCTAAGGAGGAACCAGATCACACTGACAACTATGTCGAATTCGATGTCATCTTCTCTGACTGGATTCTCTACTGCACTGTCTGCTGTAACAGGTATGTTTTCAGTAGAGAGGTCTCTTTGTTAGCACCATCCGACGTGAGAACAATTATCGACTCTTTGAGAGCAAATGTCAAATGTAGAGTAGCAGAGAGAGTACGAGTGAGTGTATGAATTGTATTGCATAGTCATGCAGTATTTATATTAGATGGATTAGGATTTCGATGTCACTATTAATCGGTGGTGGGTCTAGATAAAGGCATAACCAATTTAACAATGACATCTCACATCCTATTGAAGGAGGTGATTTAATTTCATTGTAATGTTTGTATTTTTTAACACGTAAGCGCAATTTTTTAACACGTAAGCGTAATTGATTTGGGTACTGCGGGTTTACGAGTTCAAGTAGGGTCATACATTTTCAACAATAAGATTGGCATGTCTATCTAATGTAGTCCAACGGCAATTTAGGTCCTACTACTTAGCAAAAATAGTAATTGTTAAAACAAGTTTCATCTATGGTACAACCTTTTTTAAGGCATACAATTTCATGGCTTAATTTAACCTAAACATTTTGGTACCCACTGTGGGGTGTATTACATGTTCACATTTCTTGGCTTATATAGATTGTGTAATGTGTAATGAGGAAATTTTAATGTACTTTAATTTTAATGTACTTTTGAACTAGTGGATGCAGGGGAAAGGCCCTCCAGTAGTCACAACCATCTTAAAAAGAAGGGAAAAAAGACAAATTAGATTTAAATAATCCTAACTTTCTTAATTTGGTCGATAATAAATTCAACTCAGTTATTTGCCGATAATAATCCGAACTGGTTCACTTTTGGCCGATAATAGTCCGCCGTAAAAAATAGCTTAACGGAGTTAAGTTTTTTCCGAATTACAAATCGATATTTTAGGAATTTTGATCAGAACGAGGATACGAGTCGATTTGTGTAAAACTTATCTCGAAACGGTGCTCTAAACGACTTTATTTTTGTTAATTGAAAGTTTAAACACCCGAATTGAAGCACCGTTTTCGTCGTTTTGGGCAGTATTTCGAAGTAAATTTTACATCAATCAACTCGTATCTTCGTTTTAATCAAAAGCCCTAAAACAACGATTTGTAATTCGGAAAAAAAAAACTTAACTCCGTTAAACTACTTTTAACACAAACTATTATTGGTCAAAAGTGGACCAGTTCGGATTACTATCGGCAAATAACTGAATTACGATTATTATCGGTTAAATTAAGAAAGTTGAGATTATTTAAATTTAATTTGATAAAAAAATTATTAGCTTTTTTTTTTTGAATGGCAAATTTGGATCACTGACGGACTACTGGAGTATCATCGTGTCACCAGCAGAACCACCCGATCATATCCATCTCCACTAGGCAATAATGCCTATACACCAATTCAGGAGGAAACCCAATAAATCTGGGAAAAACCCCCTTTGTGAGAATCGAACCCATGACCTAATGGTCATAAGCTTTATCCCACCACCAAGATACCACTAGCTTTTAGTCGAAATTTGGCTAGCTGGGGTCACCATAGTCTTTTCCATGCTGGCCAAAGAGGCACAATCGTCTGTCTTTGTGCCTCAGCTGTCTTGTGCTTTGAACCAAGACTTCTCTTTTATCTTCATAGTTTTGTTTTTTTCATTACTTGTAAGTAAGTTACTTGTGTTGGTTTTCTTTTTTTCAACTTGGCCTCAATTTTCTTTTACAAGTGTTAATTATTTTGTATTTATATATTTATTTCGATTTGTTTTGTTTATTAACTACTTGATGTCTCGCCTGCGTAGCGGGGCGATAGCCGAATAATTCTCAATCAATTAAAAAAACACTATTATAATTTTGTTAGAAAAAAAAACTAAAACGATGACAAGACCGTAGTTCTGAGCTCAGGGCAAATCTGTAGTTTGTCAAGATTAATGAGCGAGTGTTAGACAGATTCTTGATATGTAAAAAAATTAAATTCAGTCAACCAATTAAGAAAATACTTTTATAGTTTTGCTAAAAAAACTAAAACGATAGCAATACTGTAATTTTAACTGAGGGTAAAGTTGTATTTGTTGACTTGGGTAAAATCGTAATTTGCCAAAAGTTAAAGTGATGACAATACTATAAATTTGAACCAGAGACAAAATCGTAGTATAACTTTGCACTAAGGACAAAATCGTAATTTTAAGCTGGGGACAAAGCTATATTTTTAATTTGAACTGCAAAATCAAATTTTGAACTGAGGGGAAATCGTAATTTTGAATTGGGGGCAAAAGCATACTTTTATTTTGAACCGGGCAAAAACATAATTCTAAACTGAAGGCGAAATCATAATTTTTGAAACGGGACGCAAATGCAAATGCAAAATCGTCATTTTTAGTTTGGGGCAAAAGCAAAAATTTATTTTGAACTGGGGCCAAAATTGTAATTGTAATCCGGGAATAAAATCATAATTTTGAACCGAGGGTAAAATCGTAATTTTGAGCGAGGGATAAAAACATAATTTTATTTTGAAGTGGGGCAAAAACGTAATTTTATTTTAAATTAAAGACGAAACCGTAATTTTAAAACGAATATAAAATAATAAAAGAGCTGGTCTAATAGGGAGATGCCACGCAGCTGCGTGGCACTATTCCCCTAACTTGTTTTTTATAGGTAGGAAATAGCGATGGAAAAAAATTAAAAAGAAATATCATGTTTCCAAAACATTTATTAAAACCAGAGTATTCATGTTTGCGTTGCAGCGGTACGTTACGACAAGCATTTGATCAGTATCATTTGATTCATTACAGTACCGGTATGATACAAATCAACATGTGCTTTATATCGACGGAAAACGATAAAAACGAACACCTGTAGCGAAATCAATGTTTTTTGAAAGGTATCGATCGGTTCAATCATCACAGTACCAATACCGAAATTTATTTATTATCGCAGACAAAGTTGTATAATTAAAAAATTATCGAAACCGAAAACCTTAAAAATGAATATACGCACCGATACTAATGTTGTTCGGTCGGTTTCCGTTTGGTTCACTATGGTAGCGGCATGATATTCATTATCAATCAGTAAACCATAAGAAAGAATACGGGTATAGGTACTGATGTTGTTCGGTTTGGTTCAGTATGGTATGGTAGTGATATAGTTACATAGTCGAAAGCAAAAATAATAAAAACAGTAAAATGCAATTTACGTTCCTGTGCTTATAGGGTGGTGTTAGGGCACGCCCCCAAACGAAAATTTCGACCATTGCGTCCCTAGCCTTGAAAAAGCTTTCCCACTAACTGAGTTAGTATATGAGTTGAAATGACCAATTTACCCTTTGATAAGCGTCCATATGGTTTCTAATCTATTTGTTATTTAAGTCGCCTTACGTTCAACTTTTTTACCCGCCAAATTCGAATATAACAACTTCATTTTCGGTCCCTATGGTGATCATTGAATACTTTTTCCGAAATTTCGGTTAACGGTATTCACCCTTCCGGTTACTACATGTCTCTTGTCAAATAGAAAATTCGAGACTTTGGAGAGATTGATAATCGAGAAATGGGACTAGTCACCAATGTACGGATATCACTCCTAACTTGGTGACATTGCTCCAAAAAGTGGTTTGGCACTTATCCATCGAGGTAAGGAAGTTCATCCTAACTCATCGGTAAGGGTCCAGAAGAGTGGCGTGAGCGAATTTCCATCAAGGTAAGGAATTCACTCCTAATTTGGTGGCAATATTTTCTCCAAAACAGGGAAAATGAAACTAATCATCAAGATGATGAAATCACACCTAACTTAATGATAACGTTTCTCCAAAAGAATAGGGAATGGTGAAATTAGCCATAAAGATGAGGAAATCACTCCCATTTTAATGGTGAAATTTCATAAAAATAAAACAACGGATTGAAATTTATTACCAAATTAAGGGAATCACTCCTATTTTGGTGAGGTTGTTTCATTTGTGAAATATGAGTGTTTTCGTGTCGTAGAGTAATTCCACATTAAGGAAGGCATACATATTTTTTTATAAAAGGATAAGGCAAGAAGCAAGTAGGATGAATCATATAGTTTTCATGTATAGTAGAGGAAAAGTCAAATAAGGCATAAGTAACACTCATGCGGGTTTCTTAACTATAGTCTAACTCTAAGTCAAACATAACAATTTTCCTAGTTGCCTATAGTTATGGTTCTGATACCAATCTGTCTCACCCTCAAACGATAGCAAAAACATCGAGGCGAGACGTAATAGATTGTTCAAAAGCATCATAACACTAGAATGCGACAATAATTAAAACTTTAAATTCCGTATCCATATATTTGAACCGTACAATACATTGTTGGAAAGGAAAATATTACAATTTGAAAGTTTCTATACTAAAACATAAAGAAATGCATAAATAACTTTGGTGAGTATTTAGTCCGCCCTAAGTAGTTTTCTCGGATCGCATCATCAAATATTTCCATCAACATATACAAAATATCTGATGTGTGTAAAATGCAACATATAAATTACATCAAATGAGGCACAAAACTAACCCCTTTTTAGTACTAATGTTGGAAAAAGTGTGCTTTTGTCTTCCTTTTGTATTTTCAGGGTTAAAAGAGCTTAAATGAACAAAAGAAGCAAAAAAGCATCTAAATCTAACATAAATACAAGAAAAGAAAGAAACGTGGCACGCCCGACCCCTCGACAGCATCTTCCCAAGCAAAAACAATAGATCAGAAGGCTGAACACGCCCCGTGCCCAGATGACACAGGGGCGTGCTCACGTGTCTGCAGAAAAGACAAAGTATAGAAGCTTCTATTTCCCAATACGGGGTCATGCCCGGCTCAACACGGCCGTGGTCAACGCTAAGATTCGCAGAATCCAAGCAAATCTTGATAGTACAGATACGCTTCTGGACACGGGGGCGTGCCCAGCGGACACGGGGGCATGGTCAACTAATACAGACAAACTCTAATTAATGAAGAAAGAGAAAGTGGATGGACACGGGGCTGTGCCCAATGGACACGGGGCCGTATCCGGGCTTCTGTGCAGGCAATAAATAGAGGTGCTTGGTTCACTTCAAAAGCATCCCTTGGCAAACCACCTCTCTCTCACTTCACCCACACTCCACCACGATCACAACACCCACATCCACCACCATCATCAATCATCCATCATAGAGTGTGTGTAGTAGTCTCGGGATCCAAGATTGATAGTAAGAGTTCTTGACAATTAAAGGCCATGTTTGCCTAATTCTCTTACATCACTTGGTGAAGACAAGCATTTAGTGTAATACTTTTGTTTTTTAATCTTTTCGCACTTTTTGTTTGGTTTTGTATTAATGACTTTAATAACTAGTTTCTTATGTTGAAGGTGAAACTTCCTTATCATTTGTCCGTGGTGTCTTGGCGTTATTTTACTGTCTATATAAAATAAAAGATTTACACCATTCATATCTCTACGGTCTATATAGAGATATGTTGGCTACCTGGTCGGGGGTTAAGGGAATGGTTTGGTAAGGTTCTTGCCTTGTTCAGTGTATAGATCCTGCAAGGACCTGGGACAAGCTTACTAGGACCTCCTTCAATACCCACTATTATTGGATGGCGGGGGTGCGAATGGCTTGATCCCCTCATATGTAAACTACTATTAATACATTAACCTGGCTACTTGGGATTGTATCCCTGCTGACTCAAACCACTTAGCCAAGGGTAACGTCACTTTCAAAAGAGGGGTCTACCACATTACGCATTAATAACTTAATAAATTATCTTCCAATAATCCAACCCTTTAGGATTGTTTCCTTGCTGACTCAAACTACTGGGTTGAGGGTAACGTCACCTTCAAAAGTGGGGCCTACTACTATAACTAAGATAATCTCTTAAAAAGTGCAAACGTGCGGAAAACATCAAAGGTTACACTAAAGGTGAGTCGGATCCAAGTGATTCATATTGTCTATCTGTTTTTATTTTATTTTTAATTTCAGCATTTTTAGTTTTTATTTTCATGTTTAAACCTTTTTCTAAAATTTTGATTTGATTAGACGTTGAGGATAAACCGGTATTAAAAGCTCTTGTGTCCTTGGACGACCTCGGTATCTTACCAACGCTATACTACGCTCACTATGGGTGCACTTGCCCATATGTGTGTTTAGTGTTAGTAGAATATCGTGTTTTATAAATTTTAAAACTTGACTAAAGTGTTAAAAAGGGTTTAAAAATATAGTTAAAATTATATAACGCTACACACGCATCAATATCCGTCAACACAAATTATGTTGGTGAGCATACTAGTTTATATACACAACATAAGTATGAATAAAGTCTCAAATCCACACGTTCAAAGTATACTAATCATGAAATCATAATAGCATGTGATGACGGGGGTAGCCCAAGACCAAATAAAATGACTTGAACACACTAAAGCTTAAAAGGTTAAAAGGTTCAAAGGTTGGAAATCCGGGAGTTTAGATAAAACAGTACGTGAACAGTAGGAAGTCACATCTCTGATTGCTTCACCAAACTCTCCAGCCGCAAAAGTAACGCGAGTACACAGAGCGCAACCTTTTATCCGCAGGTCAAAAGGCTTCAACCCCAAAAAGGGCAAAACCCCCACTACAAGCATGTTCACTAGTCAAATAGCTTCCTCTTTGAGCAATGGCTTTCCCTATAAATGTGACACTTCATTAAGTGTGAGAAACATCCCAGGACCAGCCCTGATTCCTGAAATCTCTGGTCATTGTTCTCGAGTACTTGCTTTGTGCAAGTCACTTCCTTTCACATTCAACACACACATATTCCCTTTGCTCCTGCATCCGAAGTTGAACATACTTCAGTAGAGGATCTCGAGCAAACAATAAAATCAAACTAGTGAACCTCTCTCCACATCTTGCAAACGTGGGGGGACCCCACGACCTGCGTTAGGCAAAGTTGAACCCTTCAACCCTTTTGCCTAACCAGCCCAGCTACTATCCTTGGTCTATTATTTGTTGCATCAACAAGTTGGTGCCCACCGTGGGGCTACGCCATGTTAGTGCATGCATCTGTCGACTTCGTCTTGTTTCGAGTCTTCGACTAGATAAGATAGATCAGGTCACGTTTTGCGAGAAATTAGGAGAGTTTGGTGTTTTAGTGAGTGATTCCGCTTGAAAGTGGATTGTGCACTTTCAAGCGAAATCAAAAACTGTTATTCCGCTCGAGATGAAATTGTTGAAGTTTCGCTTGAATGGTGATTCCGCTTGAGCATATTCAAGCGGAATCAGAGATAGTATATATAGGTGATGTGTGGTTCAGGCGAAATCAGTTGTGTACTTGGCTGAAAATCATACCGAGGTGCTGCCGGTGTGTTTCCTGATTGTAATTGTTATAATATCAATCAGAAAAGTGTTTAAAGTGAAGATTAAGTTGTTTCTACCTTTGTTTCTTAGTTTCCGCCTCTGAAACGAAGTAAAACTCCTCTGAACGACTCATTCGGGTCAGTCACACGATCCTACAACTGGTATCAGAGCACAGGAGGAGGAGTTCTGCAGTTTACAGCTGGATTTTATTGAATTTTCTATCTTTTACACCTTTCTTCATCAAAACAAAATTTATCGGTCAAAATTTGGATCAATTTTTCACAGACTGTGTAAAAGTACACATTAACAAACCCTTGAGAATTACAAGTTAAAATTCAGACTAAAAATGGGCAAAATTGACCTTCGAAGTGGTTCCGTTTGAACGGACCATCTTGTGATTACGCTCGAGATTGGATTATTTCGCTTGAGTTTTCAAGCGAAATCTAATATTTCACTTCAATAGCACGTGATTCCGCTTCAGTTGTCCTATTCCGCTTGAAATTATTTCAAGCGAAATTAGAGATTTTATTTGAAACACCTGATTCCGCTCAAAAGACCTTATTCCGCTTGAGTTTCAAGCGAAATCAGGTCATTTACTTGAAATTGCTTATTCCGCTTGAAGTTTTGCAGGTTATTCCGCTTGAACATGATCTTTGGTAGAAAATTTGATTTCGCTTGAGAGTGTTATCTCGCTTGAACTTGCAAGAATCATGGGTGATGAATTTTACAACGCATTCGCCACATCTCCAACTACTCCAGCTTCCATTGCTCAGAACATGAATTTGGGAAACGAGACCGGAACTTTACAAAAACCCCCGAAGCTAATGAGCATAGAGGAGTATTATGGCTGGAAAGACAGATTCGAAAACTAGGTTCAGGCTAACCATTCAAGATCATGGGAGTGCATTTTGAAGAAGTATGTCTTACCACGTACTAATTTGCAAGTTGAAAAAGCAATATCTGAGTTTACTGTTCAAGAACGAGACATGTATAAAGCTGAAAAGATGATGATTAGTTTACTTCAGCAAGCCATCAAAGAAGACATCTTTGTGCTGCTACAACATGACAAGACCTCAAAATCAATCTGGGATGCTCTTAAGGTCAAGTTTGAGGGTAGTGAAAACATGATTAAAAGCAAGAAGGCACTGCTCAAGAAAGAATTTGATCTTTTTACCAGTTTGCCCGGGGAAGATACAAAGAAGCTCATTGAACGATATTGCCACTTAGTGCGATCCATGTCGATGCTTAGTATAACAAAAGAACGTGAAGAGTGGGTAGACAAGTTAGCTGATGCATTACCGCAAAAAGAGTGGGGTACATATTTGATGAACCTGAAAAACACTGGGGTATATGATGGGTTGACGATTTCTCAGTTTATTGAGAAGATTGAGTGTCGGGATCTGGAACAGCAAAAGATAGCAAGAATGAATAGTCCAAGTGGTCAACAGGATGTGAAAATGTACTACAAGGGCAGTGTTCCAGAAGTTGAAAGAAGCCCGAAAATCCAAACTGCGTTTAGTGCTGGAGATTCAGCTGAAAAAGTTGATCAAAGTTCAAACAAAAGCAGTGGATTCTCTTCATATCCGAGTGTTAATCCCAAGAGTTCATCTGAAAGTTTTAATTCTCAAAGCACAAAGACTGGAAATGGTTATGTGATACAGTGCAACATTGCATTGAATCTTCCAGATGGACAAAGCTTTTCTGAAGAAGTTGCGAAAGATCACATGGCTTTACTTGATTCCGTGCTTCTATCTTATGAAGGTTTAGTTGCTGGGAGGATCGGGAATCCTATGCTTACAAAAGAGGATTATGATCAGATTGATGCCGAAGAGATGGAACTAATGAACATCAAATGGTGTCTAGCTAGTGTCCTGAGGAGAGCTGAAAAGTTCAAGCTGATTACTGGGAGAAATGATTTTCTTGATGCACATGTGTCTACTTTAGGTTTTGATAAATCTAAAGTTACTTGTTTTCGATGCAGGGAAAAAGGTCATTTCAAGAGGGAATGCAAGAATAGAGAAGCTAGTGGAGCTCAGAATCCATTTGGAAAAGACGATTACTACCGGAAAGCCATCTATCAACAAGTTGGTCAACAACAACAGCAAGAACCACAAGTGGCTCATGGTAGAAAAGTGATTGAGGATTCAAAGAGAGCGTGTCTGGGGAATCAAGAAAACTTTAACTGGAACTTTCAAGATGATGAAAGATTACCAGAAGGTTTTAGCTGGGATATGTTTACCGATGAGAAAGGAGATTTCAAAGCGTTCATTGCTAAGATTGTAAAAGAACCAGATATGTTTACTGAATGGATGAAGTCTATTGGTGAAACTGTGAAGAATGAAGATGAAAAATCTGTTTCATCAGAAGAAAGCTCACAGATTTCAGATGAAAGTTCAGAAAGAGAAGCAGTTTTTGATCAAACACCATCTGATTCTGGTTCTTCGGATGATAATTCTGAAAAATCAATTGAGTTTGATCAGTCACCGACTGATGACAGTAGTGACGATGAAGAAGAAAGACATATTAATGTTGCAAAATCTCATCTCTCTCCTGAAAGGTTTCACTTTTATTTTGCAGATCGCTTGGAGAAACTGAAGGAGAGACGAGCTGCAAAAGAACAAAAAGAAATGAAGTCTGAGAGTGATTCTGAAGAAGATGAGAATGTTCGAAATGAAGAAATTAAAGTTGCTGCTGAGAAGATTGCTGAAACTGAGCAGGTAACTGAAACAAAAAAAGGTGGAAGAAGTTGAAAAGATTATCGAAGTAGAAAAGATTGTGGATGTCATCAAGCCTTGCTCAAAGTGTTTAGAACCATGCAGGGGATGTGCAGCAAAGGATGAGAAGCTGGCAGAGTATGAGAAGATGAAAGAACAATTATTGTTCAATCTCAACTACGTGAAGGAATCTTACGATGTTTTGAATAGAACAGTAACTGGTCTTCAAAAGACAAATTCTGAAAGAGAGAATGCTTTGACAATGATGAACGCAACAATGATGACGAAGCAAAAAGATATCAACTTCTACATCGAAGAAAGTGCGAAATGGAAACAAGAGTTGGAAAAGGAGAAAATTGAGAATGAGAGGATCAGGCGTTTATTACAAAGTTATTCTAGTTCTGATTATCTTATTGATCGAATTTATCCGACTGTTGCAGGTTTCGAAGCATTCAAAGACGACAAGCCAAAGAAGAAGGATACTGGTAAGAAGCCGACTATTAGCTATAACAAGTGTCCGCCTCCGATCTGGGAAGATTATTCTCCCAGAAAACCAAATGAGGAGCAAGTTCAAAAAGCAGTCAATATAAAGTTAAAAACCGATACAACTGATGAATTACCAGAAAACATTGACGTTACTTTCACATCGTCTGACACTGATCATGAGTCTGAGTTAATCAAAAAGGTGGTCGATCAGGTGTTGGATACTGATGAGGAGTCTGAGTCAAAGTCTGAGTCTGGAGGGTCAAGTTCGTCAGTCAACAGTCCAAAACCAATGGTTAAACAGGCGTACAGTAAAGAATTTTTGTTATCAAAATCAAACTTGAATGATGAAACATTCGAAGTAGCATATACCTTGAATGATTCTGACAAGTTATATTCTGACAAAGACTTTCCAATTAGAAGTGTTAAATTTGAAATGATCAAAAAGGTTTTCAAAATGACAGAAATTAATTTTTCTGAAATAAAAGATTTAAGTCTTACTGGAAAACCTAAAAAATACACTTCAAGAGTTCAACAACGGTTAAACAAGAAAAAGGGTTACAATTCTGGTTCTGGTTTTCAAAAGAAACCAAACCATAATGGTAGCTACAAAAAGAAAGGTTTAGGTTTTATTACACTAGAAAATTATAAAAATGGGAAAAATTCTAAAACCAAAACAGAATTTGTTTCAGGAGGAAGTGCTGAGGAAGAACAGAAGAAACCGTTCTGGAAATAATCTAACCAGGAGTTTCTTGCTGAAAAGAAAAGGATAGGAACTGGAGTGTTTCATCCAAAAGAGACTCGAACCTGTTTCAAATGCAATGAAGTTGGTCACATTGCATCAACTTGTTCTCAAACTGCAAAACCAAAACAGGGAGTTTCTGAAAAATTGAAAGAAAAAATTGTCGATGTTGAACCACCAACTGAAAACTTCAAAATTTTGAAAATTCGACTTATGAAGTTGGTGAGAGTTCAAAGAAAAATTTTTACAAAAAGAAAGCAAAAAACAACCAAGTGTGGGTTGTTAAGAAGGGTGATGAGAAGGTCGGTGATGAACCTGATTCCACAAAATCAGAGGAGCCACAGGTTGAAGAAAAAGAAAGAAAATCTGTGCATTCAGAAGATGATGTTGAGATTCCATCTTTTGAAAATATTAAACAAAAAGTTGTTAAGGTGGAAATCTCAAATCAATTCTATTCTGATCAGAAGGAATTTGATGTTGAGAAAGCATTCAATGGGAATGTTAAGAAAATATTTGGGAAAATGATTGATGGGAAAGTTAAAGGGGTTAAAGATTTTTATGCGACTAAAAAGGCAACTTATAACCCGACTGAACAAGAGCTGAAAACACCCAAGGTTGGTAAGACTTGGGTGGAAATTCTCTTTCCCTGAAAATCAGGACTATGCCAGAGATCCCAAGTTTGTAATCGTGGATCAGGAATCGGCATCATTCATGTTTAAATAGATTATGTGAATGAATTTTCATGTGAAAATTTTTACAGGTAAAGGACTATGCCGGAGCTTCCATGTTGGTAAGTGTGAAGCAGGAATCGACATCGTTGTTGGTAAAATGGTTTGTGTAGATGTTTTATTCCTACATGTGGTTATATGATTTGGATATACTTATAAGTGGTAAGAGATTGGTCTTACAAGTGATTCATCAAGGTCATTAGTTTGAACTTGGTGTAATCCTCATATATGTGGTTAAATGAACAAAATGATGAACCCATCCCTACAAATGGTAAAAACAAACTTATTTTCCGGAAAAATCATTTTGATTAAAACACACTTAAGTGTTTTGAAATCATAATGAGAAAATAGTTTATTGATAGGGGAATTTCTGATTGTTTATGCCGAGTGGATGGCGAATTGAGGCGATTCAATATCAGTTTGTCATTTTATTTGTATAGTTTGTTTTCAAAATTTTTTAAGTAGGTCAAGAGCTTAGTTTGTTTTTCAAACTTTCTTTAAAATGTGTTTGCATTTTAGGGGGAGTAAGAAAATTTCAGAAAATCCAGAAAATCCAAAAACATTAGAAAATTTGAAAAAGCCAAAAACATGATAAAAAAATCAAAAATGAGTTTTGGTGTATAAAAGCGGAAATGATAGTACATCAGTGGACTGTCACAACATGCTAAAGAAATGGAAAGTTAAAAATGTGATAAACAATCTCACTGATGATGTGCCAGTAGGTTTTTGCACATTTAGTAAACTGTGACGAGATATAAACCTAAATTCAAACTTGCTTATTTTGTGGGTAACAACTTCTTGGTTATATGGGTAACCCCCGAAATCTTGTTTGAAATGTCCCTCTTTCTGAGATACTAGGTCTTTATACTCAGTGATATCTGGGGAATTATCCCGGGACTTCTACTGAATGGAAATTCTGACCTAGTCCCCGGATAATACTTTCTGCAAATGCTTTGAAATATAAGCTCGCCCTCAGCAAAATGATGAAACAATAAAATTGATAACCATTGCTGTTGAAGAAAAGATCCTCTAAAGGGGACACACCAAAAGTCGAGCCGTCATCTCTCTGCTGAACGGAAGTTCTAACCTGAGCTCTCACGGTTTCGCAATTTAACCCCTTACAGATATCATCTGTGGTATAATCACCTGTAAGACTGAATATTGGGATCTGGATACGGGAGTATATTCAAGTAGTAGGACACGCGAATAAGTTTAAGTTCTTAAAGACATTAATCTCGTATCTCGAATCAGTTGAACTTTGTGTGAAAATTTAAGTGGACCAACATACTGACAATCTAGGTGAATTGTTTAAAACTTAAAATGAAATGAAGCTTAACGGTGTTGGTGGTATGTCTCATATACTGATATGATCCTCTTACACAAACTCACAAAAATACTGTATGTAAATATTTCTTTACTGCATTACATTTCTCTTATTTCAAAAATCCAAAAATATATTTAGTGTGTTTTAGCATAAATTTTGAAAAATTCAAAAAGATTTTCGACAACTGATATTGAAAAGCTAATTTTTAAAATTCCGGGTGCTAAACATGATGATCAATTTTTGAGGGGGAGTTTGTTCTTAAATGAATGTGTTTTTAAACAAATTTTCATGTGGTTCATCAGAGTTTTGTTTTGATTTGAGGGAGAGTTTGAGTTAATGCATACATATTGAGATTAAATGAGGAATTTATTGTGAGGAAGAGGTTGTGCATATAACCTGAGCTGAACGTGAGCCAGGTGACGATCTTGGAACTACATCAAGGAGTGTTTGGACATGAAAAGCCAGGTTGATTGATCATGAGTAGCTTATGTTTAAAGAGCCAGGTTCCGATACCTGAAGACTCGGTGGACAAAGGTTGAGCCAGGAAACGATCTTGAACCTGTGAAAGCGAAACTACGATCCTGAAGAAGATGATGCTGATGAACTTAAGGAATGCCAGCACATTGTTAGGGGGAGTCTATTGATGCTGATTGAAAAAGTGAAGCCCAGAGACTGATCAAGACTGAAGATGCGAAGACTCGACACGTACGACTCGTCAACATCTAAGGGGGAGTTTGTTAGTGCATGCATCTGTCGACTTCTTCTTGTATCGAGTCTTAGACTAGATAAGATAGACCAGGGCATGTTTTACGAGAAATTAGGAGAGTTTGGTGTTTTAGTGAGTGATTCCGCTTGAAAGTGGATTGTGCACTTTCAAGCAAAATCAGGAACTGTTATTCCGCTCGAGATGAAATTGTTGAGGTTTCGCTTGAATGGTGATTCCGCTTGAGCATATTCAAGCGGAATCGGAGATAGTATATTTAGGTGATGTGTGGTTCAGGTGAAATCAGTTGTGTACTTGGCTGAAAATCATACCGAGGTGCTGCCGGTGTGTTTCCTGATTGTAATTGTCATAATATCAATCAGAAAAGTGTTTAAAGTGAAGATTAAGCTGTTTCTACCTTTGTTTCTTAGTTTCTGCCTCTGAAAACGGAGTAAAACTCCTCTAAACGACTCGTTCAGGTCAGTCACACGATCCTACACGCCACTAACTTTCTTCAAAAGACCTGGTAGTGTAGCTCCATTCTCTTGAAATTGCCATGTCGGAAAGTGAATCTCTGGGAGAAGTGAATCAGGTTCCAAATACCTCTACCCCAAGCAGTAGCCAAGCTCATGTGGCTATACCAATGTCTTTCTCGACACCGGGGAGCACTCCTGAGTTTCTCACTTTCAGCACTCCAACTCCATCCAGATCAGGGGTCCCTTCCCCTAATATCGGTGTCTCTAGTACCCCATCACATGTTGAACTTACCCCTGAGGGGATCGCCAACAATTTCCTTGAGTTGAGGTCTCTCCTCAACCAATATTTGAGTAGGGAGAGAGACAAGTGAGTGAGGATTCGTTTAGACTATGACGAGCCGGAACCAACACTATCTCCTGGACCCCTCATCACTCCTTTTGCAAACTCACAACCTTTGGTGTCTAGGGATGAGGCTCGTCCCAGTAATCCTCCTCCAAACCCTAACCCGTATCTGTCCGCAAGGCCAAACCCTACAACATTTCCTCTCTTTTCGTCCCAACCAGCTACAAACGGTGCTCCTTTGGGCCATGAGCTGACCCTTGACCAGCTCCTACAGTCTCCAGTGACAAGTCTTCCACCCTCAACAACAACTACATGGGAACAAGCTTTGTCCGTACTCCCTTTGGCACGAAGTGCCGTTATGAGCACTCCTATGGGAGTCAGTTACCCAGTGGCACCCGAAAGCCTTTAAGGCTCCAACCTTATACCCCAGATGATGGCCCAGATGATGGCCAACTTCCCGTGGCAGCACTTTATTAATCAGGTGCTGGCCACTCAAGGGAACAACAATAACAACAGCAACATGGGTGCAAGGGTTGAAGAAGATTTGGCCAAGCCTTACAAGCCGAGTAACCTCTCATGCTTCTCACAGCAAATAGCCGATTATGATTTTTGAACAAAAATTAAAATGCCATCCCACATCAAGACATATGATGGGACCGAAGATTCTGAAGACCATCTTCAGATCTTTACTGGTGCTGCTAGAATCGAGAAATGGTCAAATGCTGAATGTTGTTTAATGTTCATGCAAACCCTTGTCGGATCAGCCAGAATTTGGTTCAATGATTTACCTGCTCGAAGTATTGAGGCTTCGATAACCTCAGCAAGGGGTTCCTGGCCAATTTCTCCCAGCAAAGGCGATACGTCAAAGATGCTACAGTAATCTTTCAGATAAAACAAAGGGATGATGAAAGCCTTCGGGAGTTCATAGAAAGATACAAGAAGGAAGGCCTAACATATGTAGGGGCAGACGAAAAGATGAGAGTGGCCGGTTTTATGAACGCCGTTACATCAAAATATCTCATAAGAGATTTCAACAAATCCCTGTCCAAGACCTTGGAAAAAGCTCTCGAAAGGGCTGAAGCCCACATCCGGGGAGAGGAGGCAGCAGACATTAAAGAGCAAAGGAAAAGGGGATCCAGCTGGCGAGGTAACAACCCGGCTAGAAAAAAGGGAAACTTTAACTCCTATGACAGACACCAAAAGGGTTCAGAGCAATGAAGGTTTGAAGGCCGGAACCCTTCCAACAGGGAGAAAGGCATAAGTTTCACACCCTTTGCCAAGACCCCTCAAGAAATCCTTGCAACAGAAGAAGTTAAGAAAAACTTTCGGCCTCCTAGACCTCTCCCTAAAAGCAGGAAGAACGAGAATTCCACCCAATATTACGAATTTCACGAAGAAAAGGGGCACCACACCAATGATTGCTTCCAGCTTAAGAAAAGGATCGAAGAAGCCGTTAAGTCCGGGGAACTTGCTCACTTGGTAAAGGGAGTAAGGGACAAAATGGCCGACGGAAAGGGCAAGGAAGTCAACATGGTGGATTTTGACGGAAAGGTTCCACACAAAAGGCAACGGTTGGAAGCTTGGGAGCTTCATTGTGTTTGTTTTCCTCCAACAGAAAAAGACCCTCTTTCAAACCCTCTTGTGGTTGAGGCTACTATGGGAACGTTACAAACAAGCAGAGCATCCATAGACACTTGGGCTTCCACCGAAATCATGTTTGAGAAGTTCTTCAACCTTTGACCAATGAAGAACGTTCAAGGCTTCAACCCTCCGGGACCTCGATAAAAGGTATTGCTGACATACCTCTCAAGCCTTTAGGGCAGCTGACCCTTAATGTCTGTTTCAGTGAAGGTCAGAAGAAGAGAGTCCAACCTCTCACTTTTGTAGTCATCAACATACCTTCAAATTATGATGTGATCATTTGAAGGCCAGGGCAGTGTGCATTTTACATGGCTGTGTCTGTTGGCCATGCCGCCATGGCACTGTCAAATTTCCTATCGAGAGGGGAATCGCAACCCTTCAACCTACTCAAGAGGCCTATATGGTTGAGGGTAAAAGATCCAAAAGTGAAGAAGACAAACAAAGGCTAATTATAAACCCTAAGTATCCCGAGCAGAGGATAAGGGTTAATCCAAGCCTTTCACAAGAAACTCTCTCATATCTTGAAAAGTTGTTGACACATTATAGTGATGTCTTTGCTTGGTGCCCGAAAGATATGACGGCATCCCTCGAAGCATCACTGAACATGAGTTGAAAGTACCACCTGATGTCAAGCCTGTTGTCCAAAAGAAACGATGTTTAGCACCCGAAAGGAGCTTGGCTGCATGCCAAGAGGTTGAAAAGCTTGTGTCAGCCGGCATTCTCCGAGAAGTCAAATACCAATCCTGGGTTGCAAACCCGGTCATGGTTCGAAAGCCGGACAACTCTTGGAGAATGTGCATAGACTTCAAGGATCTTAACAAGGCTTGTCCCAAAGATTGTTACCCGTTGCCAGAAATTGATCTTAAGGTTGACTCCCTCACCGGGTACCCGTTCATGTGTTTTCTTGATGGTTACAAAGGTTACCATCAAATCCTCATGAAGGAAGAAGATGAAGAGAATACCGCCTTCAACACGGACAAAGGGATCTTTTGTTATCAAAAGATGCCTTTTGGCCTAAAAAACGCTGAGGCAACCTACCAACGCCTAGTTGACAAGGCCTTTGCAAGTCAAATTGGTATAAACATGGAGGCATATGTCGACGACTTGGTGATCAAAAGCAAAACGGAATATCAAATGCTCGACGACATCCAAGAAACCTTCAAGAACCTAAGGAAGGTCAACATGAAACTTAACCCTGAGAAATGTTCATTTGGGTTTGAGGAAGGTAAGTTCCTGGGGCATATTGTGGGAAAACAAAGCAGTAAGGCTAATCCAAACAAGGTGAAGGTTGTTCTTGAAACCAAACCACCGCAAAGCAAAAAGGAGATTGAAAGCTTGAACGGGAAGCTTGCATCCTTGAAGCGTTTTACCTCAAAATTGGCTGAAAGGTCTTTACCTTTTTTCAAAACGCTCAAGGGTTGCTCCGACAAGAAGGACTTCAAATGGACTGAGGAGGCTGAAGAAGCCTTCAACCAGATGAAGCAACACCTAGCTTCCCTACCTGACATTACAGCCCCAGAAACGGGAGAATTGATCTCAGTTTACCTTTCAGTTGCTGAAGAAGCAATAAGTGCGGTCCTCACCATCGAACGAGACAAAGTTCAGGTACCCGTTTATTTCTTCAGCAAAACTTTAAAATTGGCTGAAATCAAATATCGTCCCCTGGAAAACTTGCTCTAGCCCTAGTCCAAATGGCTAGAAGGCTTCGAAGGTATTTCCAAGCACACCCTATACAAGTGGTCACCGACCAACCTATTAAGAGTGTGCTTGAAAAACCAGAAAACTCAGGACGATTAGCCAAATGGGCAGTGGAACTAGGTGAACATAACATCACCTATGTCCCAAGAAAAGCCATCAAAGTCCAAGTCTTGGCTGATTTCGTTGTAGAAGTCCCAAAGCAAACAATCACTGAAGTAAACACAGTTACCACTGAACCCTCAAACCTTGAAGCCTGGAAGCTTTTTACCGATAGGGCTTCAAGCGTTGAAGGGTCAGGGGTCGGGCTCATTCTGATCAACCCAGAAGGGTTAGAATTCACGTATGCTCTTCGCTTTGATTTTCAGACCACCAACAACGAAGCTGAATACGAAGCACTGATAGCTGGCTTAAGACTGGCTAAAGAAATAAAGGTCTAAAAGCTTGAAGTGTTCATAGACTCGTTGCTGGTATCAAGCCAAGTGAATGATAGCTACATTGCAAAGGAGCCCAACATGAAAAGGTACAAAGAAAAATCCAAAGAATTGATAAACACATTCCAAACATGTACCATCAAGCAAATTCCCAGGTCTCAAAACAAGAAAGCGGATGCCTTAAGTAAACTCGCATCTCTCACTTTTGCCCACCTTACCAAAAAGGTATTGGTAGAAGTATTAAAAGCTCCGTCAATTGATGAGTTGGAAGTTCAAGACGTAATCACCGAAGAAGATCCAAATTGGATGACTCCAATCAAGAAATTCCTCAAAATGGTGAATTGTCTGCTGATCAAACAGAGACTGAAAGGGTTAAGATCAAGGCAAGGCAGTACGTATTGCAAGGTGAAATTCTCTACAAGAAGGGTTACCTTGCACCCTTGCTAAGAAGTGTTGGTCCCGAGCAAAGCCAGTATTTGGTCAAAGAGGTTCATGAAGGTATATGCGGAGCTCATTTTGGAGCCAGATCGGTGGTTGCTAAACTAATGAACCCTGGGTATTTTTGGCCCTCAATGCACCGGGATACCACTGAGCAACTAAGGAAGTGTGATGCCTGCCAAATTCATGCACCATTCCCGAAAAGTCACAAGCATGATCTTATCCCGATAACCTTAGCAAGGCCATTTTATAAATGGGGGATGGACATTGTTGGTCCATTCCCACCAAACAAAGGTGGAGTAAAATTCTTGTTGGTGGCCATAGACTACTTCACCAAGTGGCCTGAGGTTAAACCACTTGCAAAAATCACAGGCAAGCAGGTCATTGATTTCGTTTGGGAAAACATTATTTGCCGTTATGGATTACCGGGAGTACTTGTCACCGACAATGGAAAGCAATTTGCCGAGAAGCCTTTTAGCGTTTGGTGCAAAGAATTCAGAATCGCTCAGGTTTTTAGCTCAGTGGCATATCCACAGTCAAACGGCCAAGTTGAAAGGATGAATCGAAGCATAGTTGAAGGAATCAAAGCCAGATTGGGAAGGTACGAAAGCAATTGGCTTGAAGAATTGCCAAGTGTTTTATGGGCCATAAGAACAACCGAAAAAACAAGCCACAAAAGAACACCCTATAGCTTGGTATTTGGGTCTGAAGCCGTGATTCCAGCTGAAGTAGGAGTTGTAACACAACGAACTGTTAACATGGATCCCGAAACAAACCAAAAAGAGACCATGTTGAACTTACAAATCCTAGAGGAAGCACGAGACCAAGCTCCAATTCAAGAGGCCAAGTACAAACAACGAATGGAAGCTTACTATAACAAAAGAGTCAAGAATGAACGTTTCAAGCCAGGAGACCTGGTGTAACAACTCTCCTGAAAAGTAGTAATTAGGATAATAATTATCTATTAAGGAAACCCTAATTGAGACACCCAAGTAATTCTGCATTAACCCTAAAATTTTCAGAACAATCGGAATCAGGATCAGGGCCCCTAAAACTCAAGGGGGGCAAACCCTAGTTGGACGTTTATCTAAATAAAACGTTGCTACAAACTGATTGGTCAAATTCATTGATTCAGCCAAGCTAGTCCCACGCGTGGCAACCCTATAGTCGGTTCGTACCCCTTACGGATCATAAAGAGGTTAGGCTTACGGTCCGTAAGCATGGCCAATTTTGTGTATAAATAGCAGGCCTTGGCACTTGAATCTGGGCACAAAATCGACGTTCAAAGTCGAATTACACACGGATTTATACTCTGTATACTCTTAAAACACACACTGATCACGAAGTACTGCCGCAAAACAGGGTAATCACTCGATCGCTATTACGATTCATTTTCCGACTGATCAATATATCCAATGGATGTTTAAGTGCCGCCCACATAGGGTTATACTTTGTCGTTCGTCGTTAAATCGATGGATGTTTAAGTATCGCACTTTGTCGTTCGTTGTGAGAATTTGATCTCGTGAGTTATCGTAAATGCTGTATCGATCACTAACCCGGTTTTGTGTGCATTATTATTTAAATTAGGTTAATCACAGGCAAATCAGTAAGGCTTATACACTGCTCGTTAAATGTGCAATGTGAGTCATTCTCTTTTTATCAACTTTTTTACAATACTCCAAATTTATTTTCAAAAAGTTATAATTACAGGGACTAAGTCGTGGATATCTTGATTTATTGGTTAGTGGGGTATTGTGCACATTACTATTTCTCCCAGTTAGGTTCATTGACCTACTAGGGAGGAACGTCACTATTAGAGTTCATTGACCTAATAGTGGTATGACCATCATCACCATTGTGACTTGTCACCATTGTGACAGAAAGCCAGATAAAGATAAGATAGGAACCATTGTAATCGCTCTTATGCTGTAATTTATAACTATGGGTCATTTCATAAAACCTGAATGAACTCACTCAGTATTTCCCCGCTGACAAAACCTTTTTCAAACATGTTTTAGGTGATCTGTTGTGAGCAAAGAAAAGTGCCAGGAAGCACTACCAGCTTAGAAAAGTGGCTCAGTGTAAATAAATAAAAGAAACATGTTTTGAAAAATAAAGATTTCCATTGAAATCACCGTATTGTAAATTACAGGGTTTTATCCCTAAATTATGTAACGTGCAGTTTTAATAATAAAAGATCCTGTTTTAAAAAGACTTCCGCTGTCGCCTAAATTAAATACCACGGGATTTCTGTCCCGCGGCTCCTGAAACGGGTCAAACCGGGCCGGGGGCCGTGACACCTGGTGCTTAGAAACAATGAAGCTAGTAAAAAAGAGAACCAAGGAAAGCTCGGCCCAAAATGGGAAGGCCCGTATACCATCCTTGAAGCACATAAGGGTGGATCTTACAAGCTAGCAGATTCAGAAAGTAAAAAGCTTCCAAGACACTAGAATGGAAAAACCTTGAAGAAGTTCCATGTCTAATCAAGAAAGATTGGTTTGTATTTCAAAAAGTTGTATTTCAAGAGTTATGATCACCTTTTGTAAACACGATGCCTCTTGTATGAATGAAGTTGTTTTATCAAATTTGTCTTTCTAACCTAAAATCAGGTTGAGAATGTTAATGCATTATCTGTCTATCGCCTCCGTCAATCTAGTCCGTAGCAGAAACCGAAGAAAACGGGAGTTATATTGTTATTTTAGTGATAGGTTAGTCAAAAAGGCAAGGTGGCATAATTGTAATTAATGAGATTCCTCATTAAACTCCTTGGCCTATAAGTAGAACCTTTAGGGTTCTCATTTAGAACTTTTGGAACTTGGAGAGCTAGAGGTTAGAGAGAGAAGCTAGAGAGAGAAAGTTCATTGTTTGTGATTCAGGTGCTATACGTTTTCATATTTATCAATAGAATCACAGTTTAGATTACATCTCGTGTGTTAGCTCACGTTCGTGTACGGATTCCGCACGTTATACGTTCGTTTCGCAATCGTTTCGGAGTCAAAACCGGTCCTAACAAGTGGTATCAGAGCAGGAGCTCGATTGCACTGATCTATCACACGATTTCGCACAGGATTTCATCAGAATCAGATCCAAATTTCATCTATTTCTTCATCTATTTCATATTTTTCACGTTTTTTTTCTGAAAATCGCCAAATTGAACAGGTTTTCACGGTCCGTTTCAGCTGAATTTTGGATATGTGGTGCGTAAACATCTGATTAACAACCCTACCAAGTTTCAGATCCTAATTCCAAGCAGATTAGGAGAAATTCGAATTTTTTGATCCGATTTCGTTTGAACAGCCAGTGACCGTTTGAAATCTAGGTTCCGTTTGTATTGATCATTTGAAAGTGGCCTCTGTCGTTTGAAGTTGGATACCTTCCATTTGAAACGGTTACTTCCGTTTGGACTATCGTTTGAAAGGATCGATTCTGTTTGAAAATGACACAGTTCGTTTGAAAGTGGTCCTATCGTTTGAATTGATCGTTTGAGGGTGTGACCGTTTGAGGATATTGTTTGAAAACATAGTTGTCCGTTTGAAACATGACTATCGTTTGAAATATCGTTTGAAAGTAGTTCACATTTGAAAACTGACTTCCGTTTGAAAGCAGTCAGTTTGAAAGTGACATCACGTTTGAAAGGGTTTCCGTTTGAGGGTCCACTTTTGAAATTTCTCGTTTGAAAGTGCACACATCAATCAACATTTAAAGTCAATTGTGTCAGCCATCTTAATCGGCCCATTCCATGTGCATGTGATTTGAATATATCAGCCTAGTGAATCGGTTTGATCATATTTTACTAAGTGTTTAATACATTGGCCCAATCAGCTATTAGGATTAGTAGTTTGAGGTCCAATCATCTTAGTGGAGTTCACGGCCCAATCAAGTATTGAAATGGTTTAATGTTGTCAGCTTGTGGTAGAACTTTGGTCCAATCAAAGTGTTCATAAAATTGACCCAATCAGCTTTGTAAAAAAATATATGGTCCAATGTTTGTGAAGTGTTGTCAGCTCATGTGATTGTGTTTATTGTTCAAAGCTCTCGGCCCAAGATCCATGAAGTGTTATTGACAGCTACTTTAATTGAAGAGTGTTATTGCACGTGATTTGATTCAAGGATTGCATATGTAGTTGATAAGGTTGTCGGCCACTTTATTTGATTAAAATCAGATTCTCATGTGAAGGGTTAGTGCAAGGTTGTAAGTGAGATTGGCTTTTATTAATTGTGGTCAAAAGGTCAACGTGTAATCCGGTTAGACAACTCACTTGAAGTCAAAGTATCAAAGATTGTTTCGCTCATAGTGCATTCCTTGATTTCGATCATTCTGATTTCGTCCGAGTGTTATATTTGGCTCGAAAGTGAACTTTTTCATGTCGGGATCATTTCACGTCGATCGAGTGTCAGTCTATTACAGTTTATTTGATATTGATTGTACTAATTGTGTTTGTTTGATTTTCTTTTATTCGGGTATTTCAAGAATTTCAAGACATGGCAAATAATGATCATGATGCCTGGTGGCGAAGAGACAGTGCGAGATGGGAGATTAGAAAATTGAATGAACCATTTCAAGAAGCACAAAGAGCCAAGAGATGGAATGAAGAGTTGGAGTGTTACTTGGATCCACAGGGTAATCCAGTGGTAGATCCGTCAAAAGTTGATTTTGATGCTGTAACCAATGTGTTTCCAAGTGAGCGTACTTTCAACACAAAAAGGCTTTCTGATAAAAGCTATCTGCCAGAGTTGATGAACAAGTTGAGAGAAGTCTTTGAAGCAAGTCTACCGAAGGTGGTAGAGATGAAGAAGAGAAAAGAAGAAGAGTTGAAGAAGATGATTGAAGAAGTAAAGACTATTGCAAAGCTTGCTGGTGAAGAGAATCAAAAAGCTGAGGAAGAACAGAAGCCGAAAGAGATGGAAGAAAAAGTTGAGAAGATACAGGAGACAAAGGCAGCTGAGCACGCCGAGGTGTCAATCACCGAGGTAATAAAATCTTCTGAATTATCAAATGTTGAATTGGTTGTAGAAAAGGAAAACAAGTGCAGGAATTGCATTGAAAAATGCAAAGCCTGTACTGAAAAAGAAGAAATAATAAAAACAAAAGATAATGAAATGAATAAACTTGAAAATGCTTTAAAATTGAAATGTAAAGAAAGGATTGACACAGAGCAAAGTTTAAAATTAAGAGTTGAGAAATTAACACAGAAATGTCATGATTTTGAAAAAGAAAATAAGGTTTTGAAAGAAAAATGTGACACAAAATGTGTTGATTGCATTGAGAAAGAATCTAAGTTTCTAGAGTTACAAAAACAGTATGATTCTTTAAAATGGTCAAGTCAGAGAGTACAAGAAGCTTATGATACTTTGAAGAGCCAAGTCAAAAGTTTTGATCAAAGATTGTCTGAAACTTTAACAACCAAAGAAATGTATGAAAGACAGTTTAAAGAAAAGCAAATTGAATTAAACAAGCGTGTTGATGAAATTGCTAATCTTAAACAAGTCTTGGCTGAAAAAGAAAAGATTGTTACAAAACTTCAAAGTTATCATAACTCTTCATACATTCTCGAACGCATTTTCAATTTCACACCAAATGACAAAGATACTAATAATTGTAAAAAGGGTATTGGTTCAGAATATCATCAGGTACCACCACCATTGAGAGAAAATTATACTTTTTATGATGAGGAAAAGGTGGCAAAGGGTTTGAACATAGCTGACCAATTACCTGAAAGTATCGATGTGATTTACACCAAAACTGATGATACTAATGATTCAGAGGTGGTGAGTAAGGTGGTTGATAGTGTTTTGAAAGATGAGTCTACAAAAGCTAAGTCTGAATCACAGGATGAAGATGAAGGAAATCTTTATGATGGATATCTGAAAGACACAAAATCCGAGAAGAATTTGAATGATGATTCAAAAGGATTGGTTTATACCATGATTGGATCGGACAAACTATTCTTAGATGTTGTTTTCCCGATTCAGAATGTGATTTCAGAGAAAATTGACAAAGTTTTCAAGATGGTTGAAATTGAGAAGTCTGAAATGTCGAAGTTTGCTGGTAAAGGTTTCAAAGGGTCTTATAACAAACCTGGTTCTAAGAAGAAAAGCATGAAGTCTGGTTTGGGGTATAAGAAGAAACATAATCGAAACAGAACTGAAAGGTCCAATTTTCAGACAAAAATGACTTTTGTTCAAGGAAAAAGCTTCACCGAAGAAGAAAAAATCAAAATTGGAAAACAATCTAATGCAGAGTTTGAGGACATGAAAAAGAAACAACAACAGCCAAAAGATGTGTCAAAGAAAGTTTGTTTTAAATGTGATCAAATTGGACATGTTGTACGGAAGTGTCAAAATCCAAAGTCTGTTGATGTTGAAAAACAGAAATCTGGGAATGAGAAACCAAGGTCAACCAGATTTGATTCGAGATAAACTTGGAGGTTTAACACAAACAAGTTTGCTTCAAATCAAAATTGGAAATCAAACTCAAACAGGTTCGATTTAAGACAGAGTTGGCATTCTCACACATCTAAAATGAGAACATCATGGACTCGGAGAACATCGGTTGGTGTGACAAAACCTCAAGAGATTTGGAAACCTAAAAATGTTGTTCAAACTCAAAAGGTTCAGAAAGAAACAAATTTTTACAAAAGAGGTACTCTGGGAGGTCAAGTGTGGTCGGTTAAGAAACGTGTTGATTTGATAAAAGATGAGAAACAGAAACAAATTTGGAAACCAAAAACTGAAACAATAAGTTCAACTTCTGAGGTGAAAACGTCTGAGGATTCAGTTTTGGTTGCCTATGATGCAAATTTTCCACCGCTCAAGGCTGAAAACTTTAAAATCCAGGTTGCTAGAATCAAGGTTACACCTAAGGCTGCTGAGGCCTGGGTGGACACAATGTTTGATTAAGCGGTTGGAATTGCCGGAGCTTTCTTTATCGCGAAGCATGAATCGGCATCTTTATTGATTGAAATTTGTTTTTGTCAAATTGTTTGAGTATTTGATAAAGTTTAAATGTGCAGGTGCTAAATGCTAATGAAGATTGTGAGAGTGTTGCACAGGAAGAGGTTGAAGATCCCTGGTTTTGGTCAGACAGGGAGTTTGTTTGTTGTTTTGTATAAATTTGAATTGTGTTTGATGATTGTTGTTTGCTTGTTTGTTGTTTGTTTGTTTGGTTGATGATTGTGATGTTTGATGTTAGTTTGCTTTGAATAAGTGTTGAGTGACTACGCCGAAACCCTCACGGCTGAACAAGCATGATTACTGTCACAGGTTGAAGAACGGTTTTCTAACTGTCAAAATCAATGGGTTGTAAATCATGGGGGTACGTTATATTTTATGCAAAACAGAGCATGAGATGCAGAAAATGGATGGCGAGACAAAGCTATCAGTATCGGTTTGTCAAATTTCTTTAATGATTTTGCATTTTAGGGGGAGATATATTGTTAGAAAATACAAAAACATTAGAAAATTTGAAAAAGTCAAAAACATGATAAAATTCAAAAATTTGAGTTTTGCGTAAAAAAAGGAAATGATAGTACATCACTAGACAGTTACAGTATGCTAAAGAATTGTAAAGAATTAATAGCGTTAAACAGTCTCACTGATGATATGCCGATAGGTTTTTATACACTTAGTAAACTTTTTCGGGATATAAACCTAAATTCAAATACTTGCTTATTTCGTGGGGAACACTACTTGGATATATAGGTAACCCCTGAAATCTCGTTTGAAAGGTCCCATATTCTGAGATACTAGGTTTTTATACTCAGTGATATCTGGGGTATTATTCCGGGAATTCTGCTGTATGGAAGTACTGACCTAGTCCCCGAATAATACTTTCTGCAAAATGCTTGAAACATAGCATCGCCCTCAGCAAGTTGATGAAACAATAAAATTGATAGTCGCTGCTGTTGTAATTAAAAGATCCTCTAAAGGGGACACACCAAAA
The DNA here is from genome assembly GCF_002127325.2 of Helianthus annuus. Taxonomy (NCBI): domain Eukaryota; kingdom Viridiplantae; phylum Streptophyta; class Magnoliopsida; order Asterales; family Asteraceae; genus Helianthus; species Helianthus annuus. Next base: position 198,274,006 of record NC_035448.2, on the reverse strand, counting down.
GTCGAGCCGTCATCTCTCTGCTGAACGGAAGTTCTGACCTGAGCTCTCACGGTTTCGCATCTAACCCCTTACAGATATCATCTGTGGTATACTCACCTGTAAGACTGAATATCTGGGATTCTGGATACGGGAGTATATTCAAGAGGTGGGACACATGAATGAGTTTAAGTTCTTAAAACATTTAAATCGTATCCTGAATCAGTTGAAATTTGTATGAAAATTTAAGATGGATAAGTATATCGACAATCTAAGTGAATTGTTTAATTCTTAATGTGTATCTAAGCTCAACGGTACTTGTGACTTGTCAAAAACTGATATGATCCTCTGACGCATACTCAAACAAAAATATTATCTGTAAATATGTTTGTACATATTTCTTTACTGCTTTATATTTTCAGAAAATACAAAAGATTTTGATTTTTGCTTTATTTTCGATAAACCGATATCTGAGTTGCTGAGTTTCAAAATCTAAGTAAGCTGACTGTGTTTCTGAAAATAAAACAACTTCATTAATTTGAAACTTGAAATTTCTAGAAAAACTTCAAAAACAGTTTGTGAATATCTTCAAGGTCATTAATTTGAACTTGAATGATTAACTGAGAGGGATTTGGATGTTTAGATTGTTAAAATCTTTGTAATAGAGATAGTTTACGATCTGATTTGTTAATATTGTCAAAACTATGAAGTTTGTTGACAGGGGGAGTGTATTAGAGAACATGTTTAATGATTTCGAAAATATTGTTACTTATGAATGTTTGAGGATTACAGGAAAGATCCAGACTACGATCCCAAGAGCTGAGTCTAAGGGGGAGTCTGAAGACGAGCTCAACGAAAATGAAAGCATACATAGAGCTAGATATCATTTCTGGAAGAGCTTGTAGTCGGAAAGCAAGGTGTCGATCCCAAAGCACGGAAGCTTGACGAAAGGGGGAGCCTGAAGAGTTTACCAAAAGGGGAAGCTGAAGCTGAAGACAGATCCACCGGGATTCTGTTTAAGCAAGGGGAGTCTGTGTTGCTAAAGACGTGTTAAAGCTTCAAGAAGACTCAAAGAGAGAGAAAGAAAAGATGCTACGAGTTGACTACGGATTGACTACAGCAATATCCAAGGGGGAGTCTGTTAATGCATTATCTGTCTATCGCCTCCGTCAATCTAGTCCGTAGCAGAAACCGAAGAAAACGGGAGTTATATTGTTATTTTAGTGATAGGTTAGTCAAAAAGGCAAGGTGGCATAATTGTAATTAATGAGATTCCTCATTAAACTCCTTGGCCTATAAATAGAACCTTTAGGGTTCTCATTTAGAACTTTTGGAACTTTTGGAACTTGGAGAGCTAGAGGTTAGAGAGAGAAGCTAGAGAGAGAAAGTTCATTCTTTGTGATTCAGGTGCTATACGTTTTCAGATTTATCAATAGAATCACAGTTTAGATTACATCTCGTGTGTTAGCTCACGTTCGTGTACGGATTCCACACGTTATACGTTCGTTTCGCAATCGTTTCGGAGTCAAAACCGGTCCTAACAGAGAACCTAGAAAAAAACTCCATGGCAAGGGCCATGTAAGGGGATGAGCTCCCAGGCCACATCGCTCAATAGGTTCAAGGGTTGAATTGACCTATATAAGGGGTGAGTTCCTAAATCAATACAACTCCATGAGACTTATTATTGAAAACAAAGTTGTCTCATAGACGGGTTTGAACAGCCTACACCAAATGTTCCTTAAGCCTTAGAAAAATAATCAATAAACAGGCTTACGAAATCAAATGAAAATAAGAAAAAATAATGAACAAGATAGGTGCTATGTCTTCTTGTTAAAAATACCAAGGCTAAGTGACTGCAGCACTGAACCCTTTAAGGTACGAAAAACATAAAGGCAACACAAACCCAACAAAGACAAACACACAAAGAAAAGATATAATCTAAGGAACAATACAACAACATGAACAAAAAGGTTACAAAACTCAAAGATACAAACCAAGTCATGAAACTAAAGCCAAGTCATGAAACTAAAGTAGTAAACAGAAGCCTTGAAGGCTTCAACCTACATACATGACAGCCAGAAGCCTCAAAGGCTTCAACCTATATGATAGACAAAAGCCTTGAAGGCTTGAAGCCAACCAAGCTGCCTTAACAAAAAAGGCACAAGAATAAAAAAACATAACAGAAGGCAAATAGTTAAAATTAGTAACATAATAAAGGAAGCCTTAAAGACTTCCAAGCATCCAAACAAAGTTAAAACAAGCCCTAATGACTTGTAAGCTGAGAAATTGTTCAAATGGCTATACAGGCCTAGCCACAACCAGATAACAAGAACCTTAAGGGTTCCCATGAAACCTAATATTGTTTAAGTTAGCATTACAAACCATAAATTGTTTTTCAAGGGTGCTAAGAAAGCTAAGAATGTCCATCAAGCATCAGCAGGAGACTTGGAAGCCCCAGAGCCATCACTTTTAACCTTCTTTGCTTTCTTCTTCTTAGCTTTCAAGCCACCATCACCACCCACTGCTGAACCTTCCAAGCTCGCATCCTTGGAAGCATCAGGACCTCCTGAAACAGTATCTTCACTATCTCCTGAATAGGATCGCTTTCTTGAAAGGGAGCCAAGGATTTCAGCACAAACTTTTTCGTTAAGACCATCCGGTTTTAACTCCTGCAAGATAGAGAGGGGCTTACCAAAACAAGTAGAAACCTGATTAACATATGGGTAGGTCAGCCTTTCCATCTGCTCAACAGAACCCTTGAAGACCTCAGAAGCTTCAGGATGGTATAAGGGAGACTTTTCTAAAGGATGCCCAGACTCATGTAGCTTGTAACCAGCAACAAGACCTTGGTGTTTCCCCAAGCTGGGCAATTTGGTATACACCTCTCCCAGAGCAGAGTTAAACTCCTTGGAGTGAAGAAGGTAAGTAACAACTTGCTGGAAACCCTGCTCAATAAGCCATTGGTTGTCACTGGTAGCTTGAGCAATCGAAGCCTTGAGGCCATCCTTCTCTTCATCAAAGGCTCTCTGTTGAACAGTTAAAGCCAACCCTATTAGCCTTTAGCTTCAACCGATCGGCTTCGAAGCTTTTCTTAAGATCGCTTATCTCAATCTCATGCCTTCTAGTCAACTCACCAACCTTTTTGACCCAGGCCTCTTCCTTCTCAGCAAACCCACCAATCTCTTTCTTCATTGCAGCCATTGAAGATTTCATTTTCTCCTTCTTTTTAGAAAATTCTTCATACTCATGCATCCTCTTACGAAAACAAGCAACTCCCTAAGGAAGCATGGCAGCAAGGTTGCAAGTACTCAAAATCATACGGGACAACATCATGTCGTCATCCATCTCAGCAATGGTGCTATGAACCGAAGGAGGAGCAATATGACTCAACACATCTTTACAAACAGCAGCATCCTTAAAACTATCATCAACCTTCACAGACCAATCAGGCACATAAACCTCATCCTCATTCAACCCTTCAACGTCCCTGCTCGAGGAAACATGAACAGGAGTAGCCATAACTTTCTTAGCCGGAGTCTTCTTCTTGCCATGAACCACCTATTTCTTTTCCTTCTCAACATCCACATTAAAACCTTGATCTTCAGAAACCTCAATGTCATCACTCAATTCCACTGGTTCAGAAGAAGTGGATTGAGGAGCACCCATCAACAAACGGCGAGTAGATCGACGGGTTGTGTAACGACTCGCACAAAAATGTCCTAAAAACGCTCCATAAGTGGAAACCTGTAACCCTGAAACCCTAATCCTTGTGAAAAACCAAGAACTCAAGAAATTGGGAGTCCACGCGGGCCGCGTAAGACATAATGGTAGTCTACGCAGTCCGCGACAGCAAGGCAGATCTCCGGATAAGCTTAAGGGACGCGTGTTGTCCACGTGTCACGACCACCGATGACTCAGCAACCTACGATCTGATCCACACTCCCACGCGGGCCGCGTAAGTGTTCCTTTAAGGTTACGCGGGCCGCGAGGCGCCCTGTTTCCAGCCCTATAAATAGCAGTCGATAGTTTCAATTCAATTCGCTCAATTCTTTTCTTCTTTTAGCTTCTATTATAGCAAAGTAATAGCTCGGGTATTATATTCAAAATCCCAAAACTCTGCCAGTATAAAGGTAATAACTCTAGTCACTGCTACAATTCTACGCCCGATCGATTAAAACCGTTTCGATGGATGTTTAAGTGTTGCACTTTGTCATTCGTCGTGAGGGTTTTGATCTCGTGATTATCGTTAAAGTTGAATTGAGTTAATACACTAATATGAGTTCCATTGTATCTAGAAATTTGAACTCGTAAGCAGGGAGCTGCTAGAATACTTAATAGCTAAGTAAACTTAATAGTTAAATAAACTTAGCAGTTAAGTTAGCTGAGTATATTAATTAATCTGTTAATTAAGTTAAGTATGATTAATTAGTTAAGTGAAATTAATTAAGCTAAGCTAAGTGAAATTAATTAAGCTAAGCTAGATTAATTAAGCTAAGTGCGATTAATTAAGATTAAGCAAGATTAATTAAGCCAAGTAAAATTAATTAATCAGCTAAGTAAGATTTATTAAACACGTAAATAGATATACATGAAATATATATATATATATATATATATGTTATATCAAAGGAAGGTGCTAGGAAGGTGTAAGAGGATAGATATATGTGAGTAGGAAGCTTCCTAGAAAGTGTATAGCTAGCTTCCTAGAAAAGCTATAGGAAACTTTCTAGAAGTTTCATACTTCTTACCTATAAATAGGAAGCTTAGGAATTCATTTCCTTTGTTCATTTCTTCTATTCTTCTCTCTATACGTTAGTGTTCTAACCAATAATCACCGATGCGATGTTCTGTCCGATCGATTCAGGAACCATCTAACAAATGCCAAAATGCTGTACTTTGTAAATTTCGGTAAACCGAATCCAAAGTGTTATACTTTGTGAATTTTGTTAAGGTTCGAATCTCGTGACTACCGTTAGGTTTGATTTGGGTTTTACACAAATACGTATTCCATTCTGTTAAACTATATGTTTAACTACCAGAATACTCCCAACTACACACTTATAATCAAACAAGCTATTAAATCCTTAGAAGATTCAGAAGAATAAAGTATACGCTTAATTATCAGAAGGAATAGAATCCAGAAGCTTGCTAAATCATGCTTATACTGTGAGTCATTCTCTTTTTATCAACAATGTTTTACGATACTCCTATTATTTTCAAAAGCTATAATTACAGGGATTAAGTCGTGGTTATCTTGAATCACTAGCTAGTGGGGTATTGTGCACATTACTAATTTCTCACGGTTAGGCTAATAAATCCTAACAGTGATAAACGTCACTATTTGGGGAAAGACCCAATAGTGGTATGACCATCGTCACCAGTTGACACGGCGCCAGATAAAAATAAGATAGAAGCCATTGTAATCGCTCTTATGCTGTAATCTATAACAAAGTTATAATTACAAGGATTAAGTCGTGGTTATCTTAAATAAGATAAAAGCCACTGTAGTCGCTCTTATGCTGTAATTTATAACTAAGGGTCATTTTATAAAACCTGAATGAACTCACTCAGTATTTCCTGCTGACAAAACCTTTTTAAAACGCGTTTCAGGTAATTACAGTAGATTGGAGTAAGAGTTGGATACGGCACCAACAAGACTTACAGAAGTGGCTCATTTTATCAATTAAATTAAATTAAGAATTATCATTTTATGTATTCGGGTTTATCCCATATTAAAAGCTACCTTTGTAAAACATGGGTTTATCCCCATCTATTTAATAAATAAAAATCCGGTGTTTTCTAAACTCTGATATTTTTCCTAACTCACGGTCATGATGAAATTTCCGCTGCACTACTTTTCTAAATAACCACTGGTACCACTTGGCTGTTCGCGGCTCCCGATTCCATCCAGGGTGGGGTCGGGGTCGTGACAGAAGGTGGTATCAGAGCCACTGATTTAAGCCAATAGGTGTTGTGATAATAATACTTAAGCTTAAATAAAAGAGTTAGGAAATTGCTATTAACTGGTAGCACATATGATAATATTTAGACTTGAACTTAAGAAAAGATGCCTAAGTATAAGCTTTGAGATAAGCTAAATACTTGTGTAAATAAAGTGTGAAGGGTTTTTGGTATGCCATGAGAATGATAACTAGAACGTTGCAAGTATAATAAGAAAGCAATAACACTTGACCACTGTTATTTCTTATTTATTAGTACTACTTTGTTCTAGAACATGATCCGTCATGTGAAGACTAATTTGCTTAGTCTTTGTTGAAAGTCATAATGCACTTTCCAAATCATGATTTAAGAAACATACTATTTATGGGAAATACAAATTTCTTCTCTGGCAAGACTGGGTATGGTGTAGCAGACTCTCTAGCTTGTCCGGATATACTGAGGTTACCTCTTCGGCTAGAACCGGGTAAGAAGGTATATAATATGTCAAACAAGTGACAAGATTTCCCTAAATAGTATCATGATCTGATATCTGACTTGTTTTTGGAAATATGAATCTGTTAAATACATTAACCTTATGAAGGGTATGTATATTACAGCATGTGAAATATATGATTATATAGATATGTATATCTATAAGGAAATCCAAAAATCATAAGGATTGACAATTTGGAATAAGCACAAGCATATGTGTCAATAATAAATCTAGATTTCTTTATCAGGAATCTCTTGCATCTATCTTTAATTCCGGTATCAAACATTATTTTGTTTGATCATCTGCCTCGTAACTCATGCGACAATATAAACAATGGAAACCCTTTAAGTTGGTACGCCATCAAAAGTATAAGAATTTCCAATGCGTTACCATAAATTATTAACGCAAGTAAGAAGCATGTAAAGTTGTGCTAGTGCACAAAGATAACACATAAAACTTAAATTATACGTCCATAGACGTCGAAGTATATCACACACGACTTCCAAGGCAAAACCTTTAGAAAATATGATTGGGCACGACGACACCAATGCTAATCCCGTCAGTGGAAGAACTACTAATCAAAAAGCAGCACTTGGCCACGTGATCCTACAAACGACATGAATCTCGCTGAGGTACGTTGGAACAAGATTTACAACCATCGGTGCACAGTCTAATCAGAGTCATTATTATTGGCACTGCAAAAGAAGTCACATATCGGTACAATCCCCCTATTTCGTTGACGACAAAGATGCAATATTCGAAATTCCATGATAATGTCACTTAACAACGGTTATCACACGAAATTCCAGATAAAGTTCTTATATTTCTTTCGTTGAAATCCTGACTTCTGCATATAATGAGTTGACCTTCGCATTTCTACTTCCCCTAATGGTCATAATACCATGAGGATTTCTTTCATAGTAGCGAATATTGATCTATTTCATTTCTTGATAAATCCACACGTTACACATGCACTATTTGTTGCGCATGTGGTTCGTTTGAGTTATGAAGACCATAGGAGGGCTTCATTCCAATTTGTTGTTTTATTAAAACTCACATATCGTTTCGCCATACTTGATTTTTGCACTGTGAACCGCATTATTGCAAAACGATGACTCTTTGATATCGAGTCAATGAATTTATTGAAAAACTCAATTTCCTTTGGCATACATGGTTTTTGTTGTGACCATGTCCAAACTTTCTTATTAATACAAAAACTCGTTTTGTTTAAACCAAGTTCAATTGTTTGAACTTGCTCGCATTACTTATTCAATTCAAGGTCCCATATGATGGATTGAAACAATCATATTCAAATTAATCCCAACAAGCACTTCAATTCTCTTGAACCATAACATGCTTGTTTGGTGTTCAACTTCATTGAATCATTTCTTTGATCACGATCACCTTGTGGTGACGTTTTCACAAAATTGAAGCTTGCGCTAACCTCGTTTGCATACATCATATACGGATTTAATTATTTATTTATTTATTTATATTAAATCCACTTTGTTGGTTTATCATATTCAAGCAATCTTAACATAATCGTGTGTTAAGATAATGATACACAAATTCATGTCATATTTCAGTGTATCTCTTAACAATTCCTACAACATCGATCGAGCATTTCTTGATCTTTTCAATCGAAAAACATTATTCAATTGTTTCATTTTCAATCAAAAATCCTACTAGATTGTTTGAAACAAACATTCGGATTTACTTCATTAAACTTTCATTTGGTTTCAAGCATGGTGAACTGATTCAGTCACCGCTATTATTATTTCGATCACTACGACACCTTGTGGTGGCGTTTTCATTTACTTGAAGCTTGAGCTAATCTTATTTTCACCCCTGATGTACGAATTTATTTATTTAATTTCTGTTGGTTCATTATCTTAAACAGTCTTAATACAATTATGTGTTAAGATAAGAGTACACAAATTCATTTTATATTCCTGTGTACCTCTAAAGATTCTTTCATCATTGATCGAAAATTCTATAATATTCATTTGGTCTTTTCATCATCAATTGAAAATCCTATTCGAAACAAATACCCAACTTTACTTCATTAAAGCTTTCAGTTGATTACCCGGTAAATTTGTTCGGTCACCGTAATTATTGAACTATTTAGATCCTTACGACACCCTGCGGCGTCGGTATACACTTGTAGCTTGGGCTAATCATAATCGTACGAACCACGAAAAACCATGTAAGTCTTTCATTTGACTCATCATTTAAAAATAGTCTTAATGCAATTATGTGTTAAGACAATGATACACTAAAACTCTGTTGTATATCGGTGTATCCTTGCTATTCAATAAAATTCCACACCTTGATTTTCTCATATCATAATTCAATAATTGACAAATTATTTTCGTATTTCTATTTCATTCGAACTTGTTGATTCCGAGTCGTCCTCAATTGACAATCAAACTAAGTTTCCTTTGACAATGACTTCTATTGTTTCTAAAGTCATTTACAACTTGTAAATATTCACATCCATTGAGCATATATCTCTTTTGACTTGAACCTAGTCACCTTGGAAATTATATCATTTCACCCACTCATTTGACATTGATTTCTTAAATTAATTCAATGGAACCATTGAGCCCTATTTCTTATAAAATACGTCTTCATCTTAAAACTGTTCTTATTGACTAAAACGTGACATAACACTAAAAGAGATATCGTAGTCCAAATCTCGAGGACGAGATTTAAAACAAGGTGGGGAGGATGTAACGACTCGCACAAAAATGTCCTAAAAATGCTCCATAAGTGGAAACCTGGACCCCTGAAACCCTAATCCTTGTGAAAAACCAAGAAATCAAGAAATTGGGAGTGCACGCGGGCCGCGTAAGACATAATGGTAGTCTACGCGGGCCGCGACAGCAAGGCAGATCTCCGGATAAGCTTAAGGGACGCGTGTTGTCCACGTATCACGACCACCGATGACTTAGTAACCTCCGATCTGATCCACACTCCCACGCGGGCCGCGTAAGTGTTCCTTTAAGGTTACGCGGGCCGCGAGGCGCCCTGTTTCCAGCCCTATAAATAGCAGTCGATAATTTCAATTCAATTCGCTCAATTCTTTTCTTCTTTTAGTGTAACACCCGTCTAATTTTACTTGATTTTAATAGTAAATCATACCATTTCAAGTAAAATATTACTTAAATAACATAACTTTCATTAAAGAAGTTCATAAGTAGTATCCACCTTAGTCAACTAACGACTAAGTTAAAAACGTTCCAAAAGTAGTTTAGAAATTGTTTACAACCCATACACAAAGTCTATTAAAGATTTAAAACATTGCGGAAGCTTCAAAATGTAGTGTTCGGTTCTTGAAAAGATGCTTGATCGCCATCCGGATTAGGTCCATCATCACCTATGGTCAAAACCACACAAAAGATTAGTTTTGACACCTTAAATATAAGTCCGGTTAAGTTCCAAACTCAAAAATATGCAAAAACAACAAAATCTAAACACCCTGGATGGTCGCGTAGCGCGACGAGGACCACCCAAGGTGGTCGCGTAGCGCCACCACCCGTCGCGTAGCGCGACGAGTTTTGTTCTCACCTGTCGGGTAGCGCGACGACCTAATTTCGACAGAAGGTTGTTGCTGGTTGCTGTATATCAGTTCAGCATCACTAATCTCAGTTTACAAACTTAAAACTATCATATCTTTTGACTCGTAAGCCCGTTTTAGGTGATTCTTTTTCCTATGCGTCTGTAAATTCAATATCTACGTAACTATTATAAATTTGATACCCAAGAATTTAAAGTTTATGGACCGAAAGATCAAATATCACTATGTAATTATTCGACCCATTCTATCCTTACACATTTTTGCAACCATCTATCTAATAAACCTATGGCGCCTTATGCCCAACATCCGAGGCTTGTTATCACCCGCATTTCTTACCAATTTCATGGTTTAAATGCCATTGTGATTGTTGTCGCCATTGTCGACTACTAGAACGCTTAAAACTACAATTTCTTAACTAATAGAACCGTTGGCTCATCTTGTGGAACCATCCACTTATGATGACTACCAATTTGGTTCGTTGACTACACTAAGTCTATTAATTCATATTACTATCATGACCAACACAAATTCAACGCAAATTTCGATTCAACGATAAGATTTTACAAAGCTTGTCAATAACTCATTTAATGTAACTAATCAAGTTACGTACCTTCAAAGTAGACCTTTCAAACGTGCGTCCAAACCGGTTTGCCCGCTAGATGCCCCGGCCTCCTTTCCTATAGAGTTCAATCACCTTATGTTTAGAACTCTTGGTTTCACATATATATAACGCACATTTTGTCATACATCATAACTATGCGTTTTTAACTTAACAATTCAGTTTCAATCCCTCTTTGAGGCATTTCAACAAACACTATAGAGGCAGAATCTTTTATATCTTTTGTATTCAAATTCATGGCTTGCTAATTAGCTAACTTAACATCAATAAAGTCCCCATATAGCATTTAAACATCATACTTTTCTGAAATCACTTTCTATAATCAAATTACACTAGGATAATCATTCTAAACCCTAATGTTCATCATTATCTTGTAAAACCCACAACCCACCTTCAAGGTGTTCATGAATTTTCTGAATTTGAGCATGATTTCACATGTATTTGTCTAGGTTTCACTTCGAGACACTATATTATCCCTAATCTAACCAAATAACATACATGCAACTAACAATCCAGATTTTTCCCAATTACATGAGAAATTCAAGTTGAGGGTTTTCATGAAATTTTACATACCTTGTAACCCCCTTGTGATAAGGATCACGAATCTATATTCAGATTTTGATTTGGAACAAGGATTAGCCTTCAATTGATCAATTTTGTGAGGTTAGGGTTTTTGAGAGAGTGGGGATCGCCCCCTATGGTTCTTGTACGATCAGGCACCCTCTTTTGGGGGTGTTTGGTTTATTTTAGTGACTTAATTAACATTAAGTTTCAATTTGTACAACTTAAGCCCCTCACTTTGATTAACATTAAGTTAATTGCATTTTTAACCCTATTATAAGTTATTTCTAGACTTGTAACTAACTAGGTTAAAATTCCTAGTTAGTAATTTCTTCGTTTATTTATACTTTATAATTCTAATATAAAGTTTTATATTTTCGGGGTGTTACATTTAGCTTATATTATAGCAAAGTAATAGCTCGGGTATTATATTCTAAATCCCAAAACTCTGCCAGTATTAGGGTAATAACTCTAGTCACTGCTACGATTCTACGTCCGATCGATTAAAACCGGTCCGATGGATGTTTAGTGTTGCACTTTGTCATTCGTCGTGAGGGTTTTGATCTCGTGATTATCGTTAAAGTTGAATTGAGTTAATACACTAATACGAGTTCCATTGTATCTAGAAATTTGAACTCGTAAGCAGGGAGCTACTCGAATACTTAATAGCTAAGTAAACTTAATAGTTAAATAAACTTAGCAGTTAAGTTAGCTTAGTAGATTAATTAATCTGTTAATTAAGTTAAGTATGATTAATTAGTTAAGTGAAATTAATTAAGCTAAGCTAAGTGAAATTAATTAAGCTAAGCTAGATTAATTAAGCTAAGTGCGATTAATTAAGATTAAGCAAGATTAATTAAGCCAAGTAAAATTAATTAATCAGCTAAGTAAGATTTATTAAACACCTAAATAGATATACATGAAATATATATATATATATAATACCAAAGGAAGGTGCTAGGAAGGTGTAAGAGGAGTAGGAAGCTTCCTAGAAAGTGTATAGCTAGCTTCCTAGAAAAGCTATAGGAAACTTTCTAGAAGTTTCATACTTCTTACCTATAAATAGGAAGCTTAAGAATTCATTTCCTTTGTTCATTTCTTCTATTCTTCTCTCTATACGTTAGTGTTCTAACCAATAATCACTGATGCGATGTTCTGTCCGATCGATTCAGGAACCATCTAACAAATGCCAAAATGTTGTACTTTGTGAATTTCGGTAAACGGAATCCAACGTGTTATACTTTGTGAATTTTGTTAAGGTTCAAATCTCGTGACTACCGTTAGGTTTGATTTGGGTTTTACACAAATACGTATTCCATTCTGTTAAACTATATGTTTAACTACCAGAATACTCCCAACTACACACTTAAAATCAAACAAGCTATTAAATCATCAGAAGATTCAGAACAATAAAGTATACGCTTAATTATCAGAAGGAATAGAATCCAGAAGCTTGCTAAATCATGCTTATACTGTGAGTCATTCTCTTTTTATCAACAATGTTTTAAAATACTCCTATTATTTTCAAAAGCTATAATTACAGGGATTAAGTCATGGTTATCTTGAATCACTGGCTAGTGGGGTATTGTGCACATTACTAATTTCTCACGGTTAGGCTAATAAATCCTAACAGTGATAAACATCACTACTTGGGGAAAGACCCAATAGTGGTATGACCATCGTCACCAAGTGACACAGCGACAGATAAAAATAAGATAGAAGCCATTGTAATCGCTCTTATGTTGTAATCTATAACAAAGTTATAATTACAGGGATTAAGTCGTGGTTATCTTAAATAAGATAAAAGCCACTGTAATCGCTCTTATGCTGTAATTTATAACTAAGGGTCATTTTATAAAACCTGAATGAACTCACTCAGTATTTCTTGCTGACAAAACCTTTTTAAAACGCGTTTCAGGTAATTACAGTAGATTGGAGTAAGAGTTGGATACGGCACCAACAAGACTTACAGAAGTGGCTCATTTTATCAATTAAATTAAATTAAGAATTATCATTTTATGTATTCGGGTTTATCCCATATTAAAAGCTACCTTTGTAAAACATGGGTTTATCCCCATCTATTTAATAAATAAAAATCCGATGTTTTCTAAACTCTGATATTTTTCCTAACTCACGGTCATGATGAAATTTCCGCTGCACTACTTTTCTAAATAACCATCGGTACCACTTGGCTGTTCGCGGCTCCCGATTCCGTCCAGGGTGGGGTCGGGGGTCGTGACAGGTTGAAGCCTTGGGAGCAGCAGGCTTAGAAAAACCCTTAACAATGGAGACACTAACATACCCAGCATCCTCAAACCTCTGTTCTATACCCCTAGCAACAACATCATCTCCTTCAGCGGCTTGGGCATCCGTAAAAGCAACGTCAGATGTATCATCACTCTTGGTAAAGTCCAAAGCAGACATGACTGCAAAATGTTTTAAAAACAAAAAATAAATAAGTTGCCAAACAAAGATGTTTCAAAAAGACAAAACAAGGAAAAAGTATACCCTGGCCATTCCTCATAAGAACCGAATCCCGATTGGCCTTTTCCCACAATTTACTAACCCCTAACTGAACTAGCAAATGTTCAGGGAAGGGACGAACCCTTGAAGGGCACTCTCGGATGGCTTTCAGAAAAGCATCATTTAAATCGGATTCGGAAGGTTCTGGTTCATTGAGAACAGCATCCGGGTGCCTCCACACCATTTTGAAGGGGATAATAGAATCAGAGACCCAGAAAAAACGATCTTTCCAAGTACCAAGTGTGGTAACCATGGAAGAAATGAGACAAGTATCAACCTTGGACGTTTCAAAGGTGAACCAATCACCGTTTTTTGCCAAACGAAAGAACCGACGAAAAAGCAACAATGAAGGATCATAACCAAGGGCACGGCACAAAACCTCGAAGTGTAAAACCCTAGCAATGCCTTACGAATGAATTTGGCCAAAGGAAACACGGTAATACTCCAAAACATTCAATACAAAGAGCGAAAAAGGATGACGAAGGTTGGAAAACTCAAAATGTCGGCAATACAAAGCAATTGAACCAGGGGGATATTGATCAATCGATTTATCACAAGCCGGTGCAACCGGATTGAATTTAAGGCCAATGCCCCAATCAATACAAAAGTTCTCCACTTCCTCTTGAGTGAGGCGTGAAAAGATAACGGAAAGATCCTTCCGTGCACCCATGATCAAAATAAAGAACAAGTAAAGCAAAGAAAGGAAACCGGAACTAACCTGAAAAATGGAAAGGAAATGTGGAGGAAACTTGAGAAAAAATGAAAGATTACTTGTTTGCCTTGAATGATAAATGAAAATAAAACCCAAATAGAAGTTATGATTGCATAACAGTCATTAACCTATCCTCTGCAAAAACCGCAGACCTATAAACTGCCACACATCAATCAAATCAGTTGTTAGTTTTTAAAATTCAAAAAAATTCTCAACTGACTCCAAGCCTTCAAGCTTTCAAGCCTTTAAGCAATAAAAGCAAATGTGTAAAAGTCAGAAGTCTTTGAGCTCACTCCCAAAAACCTCTGACTTGGGGGGCTGATGACGGGGGTAGCCCAAGACCAAATAAAATGACTTGAACACACTAAAGCTTAAAAGGTTCAAAGGTTGGAAATACGGGAGTTTAGATAAAACAGTACGTGAACAGTAAGAAGTCACATCTCTGATTGCTTCACTAAACTCTCCAGCCGCAAAAGTAACGCGAGTTCACAGAGCACAACCTTTTATCCGCAGGTCAAAAGGCTTCAACCCCAAAAAGGGCAAAACCCCTACTGCAAGCATGTTCACTAGTCAAATAGCTTCCTCTTTGAGCAATGGCTTTCCCTATAAATGTGACACTTCATTAAGTGTGATAAACATTCCAGGACCAGCCTTGATTCCTGAAATCTCTGGTCATTGTTCTCGAGTACTTGCTTTGTGCAAGTCACTTCCTTTCACATTCAACACACACATATTCCCTTTGCTCCTGCATCCGAAGCTGAACATACTTCAGTAGAGGATCTCAAGCAGACAATAAAATGAAACTAGTGAACCTCTCTCCATGTCTTGCAAACGTGGGGGGACCCCACGACCTGCGTTAGGCAAAGTTGAACCCTTCAACCCTTTTGCCTAACCAGCCTAGCTACTATCCTTGGTCTATTATTTGTTGCATCAACAGCATGCAATAGCTAAAAATCAACCCAAAGTGTCCACTGTTGTAATCTTATCACCGAAGTGAATAAGACCTCTAAATTTAGTACTTTTGTTGTATTGTATTTTATTTTCTTGACTAAGTTGTTGTAATTTGTTTCCAAACGATGTACTTCAATTTTTTTTATTTATAAATACTTGTCACAAAATAGTGTTATGAACTCTCTTGCAATCTATTTCGTCCCGCCCCGATGTTTCAAAATAGTGTTATGAACTCTCTTGCAATCTATTTCGTCCCGCCCCGATGTTTCCGTTATTGGTTGGGGTGTGACAATAACTTTCTTGTTAGCGAAGTGGACGTCAAGGTTTGGCGCTTCAGACTTCCGCTTCGACGTTACCAGAGCTTGTGAGTTGTAACCTGTGACGACGCGTTTTAATGGCGGAGAACTTGTGGTTACTGTGTCGAACTCAGAAAAGGGAGAAAAAAAAAAGAAATTAGTTGTGAAACTCAATGGCAATTAGGTAATTTTAGTGGTCTTACACTCTTACTATAGTTAAGGCCGGTAGGGGCGTAAGCGAGGAGGCCACGCGGTAAGAGGAGTCCCCGCGCGGGCACTTTGCCGCCAACCCTCCCAAACCTTCGATGAGTGCTTGAAATCAGTGAGTATTCACTACATTGATTTTCGAACGTTAAACTAGTCGTTTGGTTTTTGAACGTTATTAAACGGTTTTATAAAAAAAAATTACAATTTTCTTATATAAACCACGCTATTTCTTACTTCTCCCACAATCCAAAATTTCTACCAACCAAACCATTTCTTACACAATCCAAAAATCTCACCCTATATTTGAAAATGGCAGATGACATACCGCTTTTTATTCCATACGACATTAGTGACAATGATTCTTCCTCAAGCGATAGTAGCTTATTTTTTTTTTCAAAAATCTCATCGGTCAAGCCGAACTAGAAGACACCGGCACATCTAGTAAAAAAATATGTCCGTCGTGATCGAGAGAATGGCCAAGAAACCCTTACGATAGATATACTTAATCGACCAATGCGTACTATGACTGTGAAAAAGATTAGGTATTTCGTATATATGTTCATTATTATACATAACATGATTCTAAAAGACGACGGATACGCGATAGCACTGGTACACATTCGAGATCCTCCAGTCGAGCCCGTTTTCTATGATACTATTTTTAACGAGCTCATTGACGAAGATACACATTGGAGACTAAAATATGATCTCGTAGAGCATCTTGGAGAACTAGATTTACCCCACATATTGGCGGATTCCGACGACGAATAGTTAAATTAGTTTTAGTTTTAAAATGTTTTTTTTTTAATTTTAATGCAATTTTATTTATTTTAATTTAATGTAATGTCTTTTTTTAGTTAAAGGTAATTTTTTTTGTTTAAAATATGTTTTCTTTATTAATGCAGAATTTGTGGAAAAAAATGAAATGAACTCCACATGTGGGGAGTACCCTTTGTGTTTGAATGGAAAATGAGGAGTGAAGAGAGGAGTTGACGTGACATGAGCTGATTGGTTAAGATGGAGAGGTTACCACTCCCTACGTGGGGAGCACCCCTTCCACCTAAGCTTTGGCCTATTATATATAATAACTAGGTTATATACCCGTGAGCTTCACGGGTTATCACCCTGGACTGCTTCCGGGTAGTTTTATTGTATTACTTATTAAAAATTTATACTTTTTTAAAATATAAAATATTAATAGGTTATCACACGTGAATACTCACGAGTTCGGAAATTTAAATTTTATGAAACACAATTGTGTATATTTTTTTAAAAAAATGAATAATGCATGATGACTAAGGTATATTAATTAAACATTAAGAACGTCTTCAAAATTAAAAATAGTTATCAAATATAAGAGAAAGAACAAAGTTGATCATATTCGTTAACATGATCATTAAAAGAATCTTAAATTACTGAACTCCAATTTCTTGCTTAACATGTGCAATGAAGGAAGTTAAAATTTCAATGGTCCAAAAATATAATACAATACTACCAATTGCGATCATGGGTGGCTTTTTGCCTTTGGGGTATCCGGGCGGCTGAGATTTGTTAGGCCGTGAAAAAAAAAAAACTTGTTGTGATTATCTTAAATGTAATTTCGATCCATCAAACTCTCTAGAATTTAACCCTGCATGCGTTGTGGCGCTCTAAACCGAATCATTCTATAAACTTTATTAGATGCAAAATAACAAATATGGTTAAAAAGAAACAACAAATTAATCCTAAATAATTATACCCAAAAACTTTTGATCACTATTGCACATTTTATCTACATCTATGACAAGGTGTCAATAATTATACCCAAAAGCTGATCCTAGATAGTTATGAACGCATCATATGCACAAAAGTTTCAAAACAAAAGACCAAAGTAATGAAACTGAAGTTTGGATTAAAAGTTAATAAGAATTGGTTGGGATTTTTAGGGAGATACTTGAAGAATAGGATGCAAGGTGGGAGAAGAAACCTAGTATTCCCCAAGCATAAGATTGATAATGGGGTACCATTTTGATATAAACGTAACACCAACATTCTATATTCATTGTATAAAGTTTATTGTATATGATTGGTATATCCAGTTAAAAGTTAATAACTATCTAGGATCCTCGATTTTGGGAGCTTCGTGTGCATAGCTTGAACCACCGCCTTGGTTAAAACGACCGCTGCCTCTACTGCCGTGCCCACGCCCACGGCTGCCTGGGGCGTAATACCGTTCACCTTCGGCAGGTTTCAAAAACTCGTTGATGCTGAGTGACTGTAACCACAAATACGTTCTTAGCATGTTCAAATAAAACTAAGAATTGAAAAGTTTGATCGACAATAGAAGTCGAAACAACATAGGATTACCTTCTTAGCGCGTTCTTCTTTTTCAGCAATCTCTTTACGTTTATCTTTATCAGAACCCTATAAAACAATTCCAAATCTGTTAAAGTTACTACAATTAAAAGAGCTCATGAAAGTAACTTGTAAAACCCTCGTATAAAAAAAATTACTCACCAATTTGACAAAAATGTCATCATTAGTTTTCTTGTTTGAGAGTTGCTGCATGGATGCAAGCTCTTTGTCAACTTCCACCTTCCGTTCTTCGGTCTTGAGTGCTTCCAGAGCTTTCCGCTTCTCTTCTAAAACCTTCTGGTATTCTTCAAGCGTCATTTCCTGCATCACAACATATCCAACAAATTTGCATCGTCAAATGTTCAGAATCATTAATAAAACCGTTACAAAGTCAAGACGAGCATAAATTAAGTTTTCACTTTATTCTCAGGCTCCTCGACACGTTCATTAGCCATGTCGTTTTTCACATCAGCTGTGTCTTCCTCGGGATCGGGCCTATCAAACGCCACGTTTTTCTCGTTTTCAACCACCTCTTCTTGAATCTCCCTGTGACAGAATAAATTATAAGAATCTTACAAAAACAAATATTATTTCATAAAAAAAACAAAACAGTTGGGTAAGTAGAAAAAATACTGGTTGATTTCATCAGCCTGAGTTCCCCAGTTCCCACGGCCCGCTCCCTCGCGCTTGAATATATTCCTGCACATAAAATGAAAAAAATCACGTTAAGCCGATAAAACGATGATAGTTCAAAACATGAATTTTTAAAAAAATTGTATCCATAATTTCAGATTAAAAATAAAAAGAAAAAGATTTTACCCACGCCCTGTGCCGCTATGACGTTCATATGTCCTACGTGGACGTTCTCCATCCTCACCACCATCACCATTAGCAAAAGACACACGACGGTCACCACGAAAACCGCCATGAGGACCACCATAACCACCACCACGTCTCTCAGAAGACTTTCCATCAGACTCTTCGATACCATGGTTACCAAACGAACCCTCATTGTTGGCCGAATCTCTATTGTATCCACCACTTCCACGCCCACCACGACCGTACCCACGACCACCACGCCCGCCACGCCCACCTTCATTTCTGGCTTCTCTCACTACATATATATAAATCCAAAAGATAATCATGCACACATAAGACTACAAACAGCATCATCAAATATCCGTATACATAATCATTCTCAAAATAGGATATTAATTCAAACATTACAAAAAAGTATCAACCAACCAATCATGCTTCCAACTTAGTAAGTGTACATCAAGAAAACATAACTCAACAATACGGTAATCTCATTAAGTCATGCACGGTTAAAATGACCATCTCATTATCGCGGTCTCGATAAATAAACATTGCATATGATTATCTAGGTATTAAGGGGTCAAATAGTTGCATATATTACTTCTACCAATAATAAAATTTTCTCACTTAACCTATAGTTGTTAATGGCGAATAGCGATAAGGTACCTATATGCTAAATAGCGAATAGCGATAAGCTACCATCACAGCCTCAAAAGACATAAGAACACCCAAACACCATTACCTACTAAAAGTTTCAATGTTTCATCACAACTAATTATCTAATTCTAGTACAAAAGTGGTAGTCTTTAGGCAATATCTGTATAAATATGAATGTAGTTATTTATCACATAAATTAGTCTAAGTATATAAAAGTTATAAAAAAAACAAATAAATTGCTAAACATACTTGCATACGATGGCATTCATTTTGAGGCAAGCAAGAAAACCGGGGACCATTTTGTCTTTGTTTGATCGACCTAATGACAAAAGAAACATCAAATTAAATGTGTAAAGCATTCATCATCATAGGGCATAAAAACACCATAGTTTATTAAAAAAAAGATAATGTTTAAAGGTAATAATAGTTCATATCTTCATAGTGATGAATATATGAAAACCCACAAGTAAAAAAAAACCCATTAAAAGAAGTAATTTATAGTTTTGTGGACCATCAAAATATTGATCTGTACACAACTCTACTTTAGTGGGATGTAAATGTATTTGATTAGGGTTACACATGTGAATTACTGAATTACTAATGTATGAACAACAGATTCTGTCAAGTCCATTTTGCTACCATTTTTACTCCAAGTCCTGAATCACGGTAGGCTAGTGGTCCTAGTCCTGATGGTGTTTTAAATGCTATATGCGTGAAACTATATAAAAAAACTTTCAACAAATGGATCTGTTGAATCTATAAAAAAAATCACCAATAAAGATTAGACAATTTGAGCATCTACTCACTTGTCAAACAAAGAAGATTATCAATCTGTTCACTAAATGAGCCGTTGAAAGCTCTTGAATGCCATGATTAGGTGCTTCCGGATAGCAGCGATTTGAAAAACCCGAAACCAATTTGTAGTCTTATTTTAATTTTGAATAGCATAACTTGGAAGGAAAACAATAGATTCAACCTAAGCACACAAATAATATATAAAGAAAAATTGGATTTTGACCTCGCTTAACTATTAGGGCAAGAGAGTGTTACCTTCT
Source organism: Helianthus annuus (assembly GCF_002127325.2). Lineage (NCBI taxonomy): Eukaryota > Viridiplantae > Streptophyta > Magnoliopsida > Asterales > Asteraceae > Helianthus > Helianthus annuus. The sequence continues at coordinate 198,253,286 of NC_035448.2, read as the reverse complement.
TCGCCGGAAACCCTAGCTGATAGGAATCACGGCTATAGCTCCAACCACCATCTCTGTCATCTTCATCACCCTAAATCATAACAAACACTCAACCACCCCCAAAATCAAACACACAAATCAAAAGGTATACCCAAAATACCAAAACCCTAGATGAAACACACAAACCAATACCTGTTGGTTTCAGATCAAGCACTTGAACAACAATTTCTGGAACATCAACGATTTTGAGGGAAGGATCGTTGCTCTCTCTCCCCGCTCTCTCTCTCTCTCTCTCTTCTTTTTCTCTGGTTCTCTCTCTATAGATGAAAGTAGTGAACGTATGGGGATTTGGGGATGAGAGGGGATAAAAATTCATACCTCAGAGAGATGAAGAACAGAGACGTGGATTATATAGAATATTGATATGCAAAAACAACCTGCATCATGAACAGCTTAAAAACATAAATCAAAATAGCAAATTAGAATAACCAAATATGAAAACGAAAACGCAAATTACCTGAGGCCTCATTCTCAAAATTTAGAACATTGATAGAGTGTAGAAGGTGTGACTTTATTGCAGGGATTTGAAATTTGAATTTAGAAGATTTGAGATTTCATTTGTGCGCCATTTCTATTGTTTGACTGAGGGGGGTTTGCACAAAAACACCATTCTTACTCCTTAAGAGTAATAATGGTTCAGAAGGGAAGAAAAGAAGAGGCGATGCCCTACTTCTTTGGTATGTCTGACTGTATTAAACATTGTAAAGGAAGGAGGAGCGATTGTTGGGCTCCTGGGGGAAGAAAAGAAGGAAGGAACCTTTCCTCTCTAGACAATTGGGTTTTGGAAGGTTGCATTGACTTGCAGGAAGAGAGAGAGAGAGAGAGGGGGAGAAACTGCATTTTGTCTGCCTCATTAATGGTCGACCTTTAGCAATTGTTTAAAAAAATAGAAATAACCGAAAAAAGGAGGAAGGGACACGTGGACAAGAAGAAGCCTGGGATTGACATGTAGGAGAGATAGAGAAAGGATGGCTTGTGGTGTTGACACCTCAGCCAAAATCCTTTTGATGTATTATAATAGAGAGATATCTTGACATTTGAATAATAAAAATCAACCAAAATCTTGCAAGGCCATGTGGTGTGGTTATAACTCAAATGACCGTCATCACCTTCCTCGTCACCACCATGTCACCACACCCTTATCCACCATCCTAATTCACCACCTTATATGGTATGGACCATGACCCTTACTATCCGCTCCCGCCAATTAAAATCCCCTAATTAATTGAAAGAGGGTCATGGTTGCTATGGATTAAACTATGCAAACCATCATGGTTTGAGGGGAGGGATTGTACCATGAGAACCACATCCCGCATGGCAATCCATGATCCAATCCACCACCCCAAACCCCATAGCCTAAATGTGACGTGCTGAAATCTTTCTACTACCCATGATTTGCAATTTTGTAATTAACTCAATTATTTAATCTTCATATTGCTAATTTAAGTAGTATAATTATGTGCAACTATGACCAAAAATGCTTATTTAGAGGTATAAAATAAGGATCATGGGCCCAATGATCGAACCTTTTGTACGGACTCTACTAGCGGGCCATGCAAAGTCCTCACAATTAAAAGTTAGGTCATCTTTGTGCATGCTCAAAGTTTGTTTCATGGTTGAGTATCTTTTTGGACGGCACCAATGGTTCATTAAAAAACTCATGTACTCAACTAAAATACATCAGTAGGCAAGCCTTAAGCCTATAAAGCAGAGGCCACAATAGTCAATAGAAAGTAAAGAAAAGGTCACAAACATGAGCATGACAACAACAGCAGTCTAGTCATCAAAAGGAAAAAAACTCCAAAAATATCGAACACATCAAAGAAAAACCTCATAAAGTCGCAACATTAATTAGACAGACATAGACGTTTCTAACAATTCACGTACCCTGTTCGAGTTTGAAAAAAATATGACATTTCGTAATATTTTATTATTATTTAAAAAGAAAATCTAATTAATATTGGGCTCAATAAACCTAATGTCAAGTGAGCTAAATTCTAAACCATATGATTTGTAAATGGATCTATATTGAAATCGGTATGTGTTTACTATTTAAAAATTAAATAACCATACACACACACACATATATATCGGTTTTTTTTTTAAATCCGCATGCCACTCGAAATCACGGGCCTTGTGCGGATGTTCTCCCCGCACACAATCATAGCCGCCATTGGACCTAGACAGTCGTACATAATCAAAGGTCCGCCCGTATATTTTGGATGCTCTTACGACTAGCAAAAATGATTTCTTATAATAGAAACTTACATATTTTCGGATTGATTCAGACGAATTTTTGATTTGTGTCAGTGATTTTTGATTGATTTCGAACTGATTCGGTTGATTTAGTTGTGATTACAGTTTGTTTCGGATCATTTCGAAGTTAAAATATTAATGGAAATTGCTGAAGGTTAGTTTAATGTGTAGGAAGAATGATGATGATGGAATTGATGAGAAAAAGATTATGAATTGCAAAAGGGTTTTGAATAAGAAAAGAAAGTATGCACCGTTCGACCCGCCGAATTTTATCCGCCACTAGTATACATAACATTTAGAAAATACGTGTGTTCTGTTCACCTTAACGTTTTTTTAGCTTAAACTCCAATTGCACTCTTACTCCGGTATTTGAGAAGATTCTGAGTGCAAGTGATGCCAGAGCCGGCCCTGAAGGAGGGCGGGGAGGACAACCGAACAGGGCCCGTGATTTCATAGGGCACGTAATTTTTTAAAAATTTCCGATATTATATATGTAAAAAAAAAATTTAATAGGGTATAACCAAAAAAATATTAACATAGGCCCACTTAAAAAAATCATATTGTTTAAACTATTTAGCCCATTAGGTTAGTGAGCCCAATACCCAAATATTTTCTAAAAAACTAATAAAAAAAAAGAATTATGGGCGGCAACTCTTTCATCCGGTTCAAAGTTGTATGAAAAACTAGTTTAAATTTTTTATTTAGTTAAGACCTAAGGGCATGTTTTTTCGAGCTCGAACAGGGTACATGAATTCTTAGGGCCGGCCCTGAGTGATGCAGGTCGAATCGGTCGTTTAGTCCTGCCAAAAGCATGTGCCGAAGTGGGTTGACTTTCTTCTTTCTTTACTTATTTAGTTATTTCTATCATTTTATCACAGGCTCTAAATTTCGGATAATCAAATATTGGTGCAGGCATATTTCCCACCCATTAAGACTAGAAGGTATGGGGGCCGGCTTGGCCCGGCTTGGCCCGGCGCCGGACCCCCACACCGCCCCCCTCTTCCGGCTTTCATCAAACCCGGCCACCCACCGCCGGGTGTGCCGTGCCTCCCTTTTCCTTTTCCTCTCACATATACCTATACATACATACATATATATACATAAAGGGGTTCATCCCCCACCCCCCTAGGTCCATCCCCTCCAAGCCACTCCTACGTGGCGCTTATGTGGCGGCTCATCCCCTCCAAGCCCATCCAAACCATACCTTCTAGTCTAATCAATCCGAAGGTGTACCACTAAAGATCCGGGATATAAAAGGGAAAGAATGGACGTTTCAGTTCAGATTTTGGCCCAACAATAACAGCCGCATGTATGTTCTAGAAGGCGTAACCCCGTGCATGCAGAACATGCAGTTGCAAGCTGGCGACACAGGTATTTGTTAATGCATATTTGTGTCCGTTACTATGCGAATAGGCTAGATAGAGTCTATACTATTATGTATTTTTTATTGTATGTCGGTATTTCAGTATTCGACTTCATCTTTTCTTTAAATTTGTCATTTTATTTATATTTGTGCAGTGATATTTAGTCGATTAGATCCAGAAGATAAACTTGTAATAGGGTGTCGAAAGGCAACGGTTCTTGCAGACGCACCTGCGCTTCCTAACCCCGTTAACGGTGGAGCTCTTACATGTACCGACAATGGAAACTTACCGACAGTAGGACCTTCGTTTTCTTTTCATTATATTTTCGGTCTGTTTAATTCACTTTTGCTAATTAGAGTTCCGTTTTTGGCAAAGAATATGACACAAGAAGGCACCAGTAGACGCGAACTATCGGGGACTTCATGGTCAATTTTTGTTTTTTTAATTATAACCATTTAAAAGGATGGTAAATTTTTTGTTATTTTCATCGAGCAAAATAGTCAAGAAGTCGTCATCACAAGGTAAAAGTTTCCAAGAAGAATCTCAACGTTTACATCTAACAAAAAGGATGGTAATAACATAGTATTTCTTGTGTAAATTTATGCTTATTTGACTATTTTTTGATTTTTTTTTTTTTTTGCAGATTCTGTTTGTAGTGAGTCCGTGTAGTTCGTTGTAGGCTTCGTACAAACGTGACTGGCTTTCCGTTTCGCTGATGTTTGACGTCGTGTCATTCCAGTTTGATGAATATGGAGCCGACTAATAAGAATCCAAACGATACGATTATCACAACTGTGAAGCTGACGAGGACTTCAATCGAATCAAATACATATGACAACAGGTAAACAATACGTTCATTATGCTCAACTGTTTTAAATGATAGATTTGATTAATGTTAGTGACTGGTTTTGTTGTTGATTATGTTTTGGATATAGATTGAGTTGATGTATATTTAGTATGAAATTAGGTGGTATGTTGTGTAGATACAGTTGAATTAAACCTCATATATTGTTTACAATTTCAAACTAAGGAATCTGGACCGTTTGTATTTCTTGAGCTGACTTGTGATTGCAAGCTAATGCTATTGCAAGAACTCCATCTACGAGTGAACTTAATGAAATACTTCTCGGACAGGTACATTTATACGTAATGTGATTATGTTATACACTTTCTTGTCTATCATAATTCATATGTAATGTGATTCTGTTATACACTTTCTTTCGGAAAGATAAGAATATGAGTCCGGTAATTCATCGTTTTTATTATTTTCGTTTGAATGGGCTATCATAATTCATAGGGAAATTGGCCTGTAATAATCTCATCTAAACCTTATTGGCCATTAATAATCCCACCTCAGAATATTCCCCCCACCAGTCCCACATTTCACCTATTTTTCCTACAATGGTCCCCCGTTAAAAAAACTTAACGGAGTTAAACGTTTTTCCAAATTACAATCAGATTTTTTAGGGCTTTTGATTAGAACGACGATACGAGTCCATTGATGTAAAACTTGCCTTAAAACGGTGCTCCAAACGATGAAATCGACGCTTCATTTCGGGTGTTTAAATTTCCAATTAACCAAAATCAAGTCACTTGAAGCACCATTTCGAAGTAAGTTTTACATCAATGGACTCGTATCATTGTTCTGATCAAAAGCCCTAAAAAATTTGTTTGCAATTTGGAAAAAAGTTTACTCCGTTAAGTTTTTTTAACAGGGGACCATTGTAGGAAAAATATGTGAAAGGTGGGACTAGTGGGGGGAATATTACGAGGTGGGATTATTAATGGCCAATAAGGTCTAAGTGGGATTATTACAGGCCAATTTCCCTAATTCATATATAAAATTGATTATATATTTTTTAAATGGTATATTGTAGTACTTCAATGTTGTTGCTAGACGTTTATTGGGGCTTCAGGTTGGTTAGTTCTTTACCCTTGTATCAATTTCGGTTTTTGACAGTTTCACATAGAAAGAAACAAAATCAAAATGAGTTTGTGTATTGGTACTCAACCAAATTCATACGTAAACTGAAGAGTGAAAATCCAAGTTTCTGTATTGGTTCTCTTTAATCCCAAATTCGACTTATGCAAAAAGCTAGCAATTTCAGTAATCAAATAAAAAAGCTACCTTTACATGGTACTAAAATCTAATACTTTTAAGAAAAATGATATGTGATTCGGATATGTGATTCGAATGTAATTAATTTGTAAAAGTGGCTTCCTCATTAATATTTGTTTATATTTAGGTTCTTGGTATGGAAAGGCTTAAAACCGAGCTTCGGGAAAAGGGGATTGAAGATCATGAGTGTGTCTGTTTGTGGTGGTTGCTGAGCTTGACCTGGTATGTCGATAGTCAGTTTGTTAACTGTTAATGCGGTTGCGTATGAAATCGTTATTAGCCCTTTAACTGAAACCAAGTTAATCTCTTAACACCATGTTAGTTAGTTTAAAATAGATAGTTTAGTTTATTATTAAAGTGGCGGTTACAAGCGGTTATGAAACTAAGGGACTAAAGTTGACAAGATGGAACTTGTTAACCACCATCATTTAGCAAAGAGGTGTGTCCCTCACACACACCCATTCGGTTTCGATACAAGGCACAAGGAGAAGAGACACAACGGTTCGAATGAATGGCTGAGAATCGACATACCCCTTCAAGATCAATCATAGCCACACAATCCAAGAGACACACCCTTTCACGAAGAGTCATGTCTTTTCATTCGTGCCTCTTAGAAACTATAAATAGAGATAGTTAGATTTCATTTGTATTCACTACTCTCATTCGATTTGTATGTATTACACTTATTCGATTGTTATAAAGTTGTTATTATTCAAGTTATTCACGCTCGTTAGAGATCAAGATCCAAGTTCGGGCCAACAAAGTGGTATCAGAGCATCAGGCTCTAGGCGTGGGAATCGCAAGGCATCGCAGGGAATTCGCGATCAGGTTTCAATTTCGTTTTAAATTCGCAAAGTTTCAATTTCAGAATTATTTTCGGTTCTAGGAAGTCGGTTGAACCGAACGGTTAGGAATCTAGGGTTCGTTTGTTTTGATTCCAGGGTTATAGTGCGAATTAGTTTGATTTGGTTGTTTTGGTTATTACACGATTCGGGGAATCGGGGTTGTTAAGATATATTGAAACCAAAAGGAAAGTTTAGTAAAAGTGAAGATTATTCGGAAAGAAGATATGTCAGGAACATCCGGGCAAAATCAGATAAATGGAAATTCTCTTTCCCAGTTTCAGTGTCCGATACTGAAACCAACAAACTATACGGTTTGGGCTATTCGTATCAAGACGATTCTTGAAGCGAATGGTTTGTGGGAAACGATTGAACCGGCAGAAAATGCAACGGTAGACACGAAGAAAGATAAGTCTGCCATTGCATATTTGTTTCAAGCAATACCAGAGGATGTTGTATTGCAAGTTGCAAGTTGTAAGACTGCAAAGGAGATTTGGGAAAATCTAAGGATTAGACATGTTGGCGTAGATCGGGTACAAAAGGCGCGCATGCACACGCTGATGTCAGAATTTGAAATGTTGCAAATGAAGGATGACGACACTATTGATTCATTCACCGCAAAGATCAATAGTATCGTTACCCGAGCAACAGAAGTAGGATCGACTATGAGTCAACCGACTCTAGTACGCAAACTCCTAAATGGCGTACCGGATAGGTTTACTCAAATCGTTGCCTCTATGGAACAATACTCCGATCTAGAAACTATGACGCTACAAGAAGCGGTCGGAAGATTAAAGACATATGAAGAACGTCTCAAGTTAAAGAAAGGAAATCAAGGGGAAAGCCAAGATAGGCTTATGTTTACACATCAGGATAACAACAAAGGAAGGCAATTTGGAAACCGCGGTCGTGGTAGGTTTAACCAGACGCGTGGAAATTGGCGAAACAACGGAAATAGGCAAAGTCCCAGAAACGAAGGATCTACATCAAGGCCTAGAAATGGAAATTCAAGAAACTGGAGGAAGTTTGCAAGAACCTACTTAAGTAAGATCCAATGTTTCAAGTGTCAAAAGTTTGGACACTACAGGAAGGATTGTTCTGAGAAAGACGATGTGCAAGAGCATTCAAACCTCGTCGAGGAAGACGAAGCACCCGTATTGTTGATGACGATACAAGAAGAAAATGTTCAAGAAAGGGCTCTACTAAACGAGGAACAGATAAAACCGACAAGTTATGCCTCAGGAGATGAAAATTTATGGTACTTAGACAACGGTGCAAGCAACCACATGACAGGAGTACGAAGTCACTTCAGGGAATTAGATGAAACGGTGACAGGGCAAGTACGTTTTGGTGATGGGTCACACGTAGAAATTAAAGGCAAAGGTTCAATACTACTGGAATGTATGAATCAAGAACAAAAGATTGTTTCACAAGTATACTACATTCCAAGTCTGAAGACAAATATATTGAGCCTCGGACAACTTACAGAAACTGGTTGCAAAGTGGTTATGGACGGAGATTTACTGACTATCCGAGATCGAAACAGAAAGCTACTAATGCGAGTCAAAAGATTGAAGAACAGGCTGTACAAGGTCAAACTGAAGACAGGAAAACCAATCTGCTTACTATCAAAGACAGAAGACATAGCATGGTTATGGCACGCGAGGTTAGGCCATTTACACTTCGACGCTATTAAAGAAATGACTCGTAAGAACTTGGTACATGGAGTTCCCCAAATAAGTCATGCTAGTCAAGTCTGTGACGCATGCTTATTAGGAAAGCATAGTAGGGCACCATTTCCAAATCAGGCAAAGTTCAGATCCTTAAAACCTCTGGACTTAGTCTATGGAGATTTGTGTGGTCCTATAACTCCACCAACACATGCTGGGAAGAAGTATATATTCTTACTTGTAGACGACTGTACTCGCTACATGTGGGCATATTTACTAACTTCCAAGGATCAAGCATTCGAAACATTCAAGGAGTTCAAAGAAAAGGTGGAAAAGGAAGCGCAGACCAAGTTAAAAATGTTAAGGACGGATAGAGGAGGTGAATTCACATCGGCTGAATTCAACAAGTATTGCAAAACAAATGGCATAGCAAGACAGCTTACAGCACCATACTCCCCACAGCAAAATGGAGTAGTAGAAAGGCGAAACAGGACGATGTTGTCAACTACTCGCAGTATGTTAAAGGCAATGAACATGCCACAGAACTTTTGGGGTGAAGCAGTACGACACGCGATATACGTACTAAACAGGGTTCCGACAAAAGCCCTGGTGAATAAGACACCATATGAAGCACTGAAAGGAAGGAAGCCAAATCTAGAACATTTGAAAGTCTTTGGCTGCACTGCTTACGCTAAGGTACTACCACTTCAACAAAAGAAGTTAGATGATAGAAGCGCACCTATGGTTTATCTTGGAATAGAAGAAGGATCAAAGGCGTATAGATTATATGATCCAGCAAAGAACAAGATATGTGTCAGTAGAGATGTAAAGTTCATGGAAGGTCAACCATGGAACTGGGATAGTTATATGGAAACGGTAGATTCAGGGAATCCCGAATGGACGAACTTTGTCATTCATGAAGATGACATACCACCAGAGTTAGAAGAAAATGAGCCTAGTAGTCCAGGCAGTAGCGGACCAGGCAGTAGCGGGCCACATCATGACGATTCAGGAGTAGATCAGACAGAAGAACAAGACTCCTATGTAACCCCGCCAGCATATTCATACAATCAGAACTCAGCAGGAAATTCAAGCAACATACAAAATGGAGGTCCATCCACTTCTGAAATGTCACACCCCCAATTTCCACGTGTCACCGGTGGGCCCGGTGTGGGGTACAGTGACGTAGTTGGAATCGTCATAGACAATCAACACAATATAATAATGCACAGCGGAAGCAGAATAGAAACATTTCAACTTTTAAATAAAGTGTAATAATAAATATCACAGTAGTTGAAACGGATCCACAGGCGGATCAAATAAAAATAGAAATAAATAGTTCAACAGATAAATGTCGTCCGAGTTTGCGAGACTATTGTGGACGCTCTCTAGGAAACAGCCAGCCTATTTCCGTATAGTACCTGCACTTTAATCTTTTGGGAAAAATACGTCAGTTTACACTGGTAAATACAAATCGACTGACTCATTTTGAAAATGATTGAAAATTTATTTAAATGCACAAGGCATAAATATTTTTATTAACTTGGGATATTTATATAATATAAACTTGTGAACGAATTACATGCACTTATATCTCTGGTGGCCCGGGATCTACTGTCCGGGCTAGAGATTTAATTGACACACCACATTAAAGAGTTATACACGACGGGTGTACGCCTACACCCCGTGCTCTGGTCGTGGCCATCTCGTAAGAAAATGCCAAGGATATCCGGGACACGGTCAACAACCCCCCAAAGCCTTTTAAGTAAGACAACACTGTTTAAACGAAGTCGCACAAGCTATTCAAGACTGAACACCTATAAGGAGCAGGACTTGTGCGCCCGATCAAGCGGTATTTTAAATACCGTACCCCAAGCCCGTATAGGGAAAATAAGTCAAAATGTATTTACCTGAGCAAGTATAAGTCACAAACGATAAGTGTTGATAGCTTTTACCGGGCTTCCTAATCTGGAACAAAGGTTTATAATTAACCTATTAGATTCCTAACGGCCTTTTATTTAAGCCTAAGCTTTGACCGGTTAGTTTTAGGAATGATACGGTTTACGCACGATTAAGCGAAAGACCGGATAGAATGTGATTTAGACCCGACAAGTTTGAATACTTGTATAATATGGGTATACTAAATACATTCTGGATTTTGAAGTAAAAACGATATCGTTTGACCCGTTTTGGTCAATTTACGCAAACTAGTTGCGTAAACCGAACCGAACGCGAAAACGGCGATACGGGTAGGCCAATGATTCAAATGCAAGTTCCCTGGAATAATATGCTTAGAATATGATATTATATCAGTAAGTTATGTTCTATATTGCCCGGGATAATTTTAAACTCAATTTATGCCTTAGAAGGGCATTTTGGTCATTTAAAAGATAATAAAAGGATAAAATTAGAAATCTGAGTTTCGGGTCTGGTTCATACAGTAAATATACTTAATATAACATATTATATCAGTAGGGTATGACCCATATGTCAAATATATCATTTAAAACCAAACTATGCACCATAGGGGTAATTTAGTAATTTCACAAGGGCTAAAAACGCCAAAACTGGAAACCTGAGTTCAAAATATTATACTTACTGTTTTTTATATGAAAATATGCTAAACACATCAGTAGGTATGGGTCTTATATGTTTAAAACAAGTATAACGCTTTACTATGCGTTAAAACGCTAAAAATACGATTTAAGGGCGTTTTCGGGTTTTCACAGTAAATCTGAGATTTTTATTTTTCCAGAATACTTAAAATAATCTATTCATCATATAAAATCAGTAGAAAAAGGTTTCGGGTCAAAAGGATGTGTAAAACTCATTTTATGGCTAAAACGGTCAAAACCGACATAAGCCGAAATGGCTAGGTGATCGAGGATCCGTTCAGCCAAAAATTAATTAAAAATCATCAAAATTCCCAGAATATTATATATAATCAGTTGGTAAAAAGTTTTGTACCAAAGTGTGGCCAGAAACGGGTTCTACGCAAAAATGACCGTTTATGTAAATTTATTATATAGTTTTACGCTAATGGCCATAACTCACAATCTGGACCATCAACTGATCCGAAACTTTCGGTGCAAGTTTATATAATAAAAATACAGATCTCTACTCTTTTACTTTTCCAAAAATCCCGTTTTAAATCAAAAAGGGCAAGATAGTCAACTTTATGCATAAACCGGAAACAAGCATTCGAATAGGCTAAGCATAGATTCAATCAAGGAAAGATTCCAGAAAGTTTAACTAAAATAAAAAATAGTCAAAAATACTATCCAATACAGATCTTGAACATGCATGTATGAATCCGAATCGATAGTCTACGAAATAATCGTTTTACAAGACTTTCGGTTCCGATTCGTGGCTATACTATAGATTGTCGAGTGGATGATGATTAAAACACATTCTTATATATATTACAAGTCATTTTTAATGATCAATCAGGTTGCATGTCATCTATATCATTAATCATATTATTTTTCACAAAAATCGCTTCTGTTGACTTTTTAGAAATAGGTTTGACTCGACATTAAGCATGCATGTAGTGGGAATCAGTTAGTAACCTTTAGAGGGTTCGTTTCCCACGTAAATACCAATCTATAACAAGTTTCAATTCGAGAAATGACTGAAAGAAATCCGTTTAATCAGAAAGTCAAAGGTTATGAACACCCAGTTTGACTTTTACTAATAATCAAAGCAAAAACGGATTAAAGAACGAATTGAAGGCTTACAAGAGTCCTATGGGTGTTTAGTGGACGCTAGAAGTCGGCCTTGATGCTCAGATTATCTCCAGAGAAGCTTTGAGAGCTCTTGCAAGTCTTGGTGTTCTTGTTCACTATTGTAAATGTCAAGAAATGAGCTAAATTCGGATTTAAAGCTGAGATTCTGAGGTTTACTGTTGATGTAGGCATGCATGGCATGTTATTGGTGCAAGAGGAGGCAAGTTACAACTGTATCCAACTCAAATTCGGACTCAAATAGACCCAAAACCGAATTCTGGTCGCTGGCAGTCCCACGCGGCCCGCTTGGGCTTTCCCAGGCGGGTCGCCTGACCCTTGTTTCAGCCAAACAACTTTCCAATGTTGACAGCTTTGACCCCTGAACTTGCACGCGATGTTTCGGTTACTTTTCTCGACCCGTAAACCCCCAAACTTGGTTTTTAAGAACCTTGGGACTTTTACCAACATGGTAATGCCCTCGGATAACTTTGCGCTCAACCGAAAAGCCCTGAATTCGACGTTGACGCTTTTAGTCCCTTAAGTACGGTTTTGGCCATAACTTTCTCATACGTTGACGAAACTTCATGAAATTTTTACCACATATTCTAGTGAGTATATTTTAGCTATACAAAGCTTCGGGTCTGCCAAAAGTCCACTCAGAGGTATAAATTAAACATGTTGACACTTTTGGCCCCTATAGTTTGAAATACTTCACTTTTGTGCAATTTCCGCGTCGTATGATCCATGAACCATCCGTTAAAGGTTATAAACATTATGTGGGGTTATCATAGAGTCTATTTATCCATTGTTGACGCTTTGGACCCTTACGTTCCATAGTTTTCACCGTTTGTCACTTTTAGTCCCTCTAAGGTATGTTTTCACATAACGGAACCTTATGACACGTGTCAAGACATTATTGGACGAAATTTTCCGAGGTGTTACATGAAAGTACAACAGGAAATATCAGCAATACTCCAGTAAGACTAAGAAGTCTCGAAGAACTGTATGACGAAACAGAAGAAATTCAGTTGGATCCACATGAATTATTACTCGCTGAAGAAGAACCAAGGAATTACAAGGAAGCATCTAGTGACAGAAAGTGGATTGAAGCAATGAAGGCTGAGTTAGACTCGATAAACAAGAATAACACTTGGAGCTTGACGGAATTGCCAAGAGATCACAAGGCAATAGGCTTAAAATGGGTATTCAAGACTAAGAAAGATGCAAATGGAAATATTGTCAGACACAAAGCAAGGCTAGTTGCAAAGGGATATGTTCAGCAACATGGAATAGACTTTGACGAAGTCTTTGCACCAGTAGCACGTATGGAGACGGTACGACTAATGTTGGCTTTAGCAGCATATCAAGGTTGGGAGGTACATCATCTAGATGTGAAATCTGCATTCTTACACGGAGACCTCAAGGAAGAAGTTTATGTATCACAACCAGAAGGATTTATAAAGCCAGGAGATGAAGGAAAAGTTTACAGACTATCAAAAGCACTGTATGGATTGAGACAAGCACCAAGAGCTTGGAATACGAAATTAGATCAAACCCTAAAGTCACTTAACTTCAAGAAGTGCACTTTAGAAAGCGCAATCTATACAAGGACGAATGAAGCCTCTACACTAATAGTTGGAGTCTACGTAGATGACTTGATAGTCACTGGAACATCAAAGAAGGAAATAGACATCTTCAAGTCTCAGATGAAGAACAAGTTTGATATGAGCGATCTAGGATTGCTAGCATACTATCTGGGAATCGAAGTAATTCAAGCAGGGGGTGAGATAGGCATCAAGCAGACAGGATACATCAATAAGATACTCAAAGACGCTGATATGTTATCCTGCAACGACACAAAGACACCCATGACTCCAGGAACTCAACTAACAAAGACTGAAGAAGGAGATCTAGTAGATGCAACACACTACAGAAGCCTGATAGGATCTCTCAGGTACTTATTGCATACAAGACCAGATCTATGTTACCCAGTCAGTCTACTTAGTAGATTCATGCAAGAACCAAAGGAGCAACACCTGAAAGCAGTAAAGCAAATACTACGTTACATCAAAGGAACTAAAGAGCATGGAATCATTTACAAAAGACAAGGAGGATGTAAGATCACAGGTTATAGCGATAGTAGTTTTGGAGTTAATACAGACAAAGGAAAAGGAACAACTGGTCTGGTATTCTACTTTGGAGAATCACCTATAACCTGGTGTACACAAAAGCAACAAACAGTGGCACTCTCATCATGCGAATCAGAATTTATGGCAGCCACTGCAGCAGCATGTCAAGCACTATGGCTTAAAAGACTGTTAAGTGAAATCACAGGCTGGAAGGAAGAAAAGATAACACTCAGAGTTGATAATGTTTCAGCAATAGCACTCATGAGAAATCCAGTCTTTCACGGAAGAAGCAAGCACATTGACACACGCTATCACTTCATAAGAGAATGCGTGGAAAACGAAGATATCACTGTGGAGCACATAAGTGGAGAACTACAACGGGCAGATATACTAACAAAGGCACTAGCAAGGATCAAGTTTGCTACAATGAGGGAACTGCTCGGAATTCAAGATTTAAAGCAACTCATGGATGTTCGAGATTAAGGGGGTGAATGAAACCAAGTTAATCTCTTAACACCATGTTAGTTAGTTTAAAATAGATAGTTTAGTTTATTATTAAAGTGGCGGTTACAAGCGGTTATGAAACTAAGGGACTAAAGTTGACAAGATGGAACTTGTTAACCACCATCATTTAGCAAAGAGGTGTGTCCCTCACACACACCCATTCGGTTTCGATACAAGGCACAAGGAGAAGAGACACAACGGTTCGAATGAATGGCTGAGAATCGACATACCCCTTCAAGATCAATCATAGCCACACAATCCAAGAGACACACCCTTTCACGAAGAGTCATGTCTTTTCATTCGTGCCTCTTAGAAACTATAAATAGAGATAGTTAGATTTCATTTGTATTCACTACTCTCATTCGATTTGTATGTATTACACTTATTCGATTGTTATAAAGTTGTTATTATTCAAGTTATTCACGCTCGTTAGAGATCAAGATCCAAGTTCGGGCCAACATTAACATGTATTATGTAAATGTAACTGTTTATTTTGTAGGTTATATTGTCTCGAGAGGCAGATCCTCCTGTTGTCAAGTTGATGGACTACAAGTAAGTTACATCTCCTTTATAATTATTTCATTTAATCAACTTAAGTGAGAAAATTGACAGGTATTGTTTTTTTATCTATCCCTACCACCAAATCATGTAATAATAGCTCATTAGCTTGTAAAATTGAGGCCCATATATATACGTTGTTAAGTTTATCATTTTAAAAGAAATGATGCCATTTTTTTATAAATTTAAATCTTTTATTGGTATTGACCATAAGTTTCTCAAATTTCACAGTAAATATAAATATGAGCAACAAAAGAAGAAAAGATATCAGCAGAAGAAAAGTTCTGGTAAATGCCTCTTTTTAAAAAAAAAAAAATTCTTTTTTCTTAACCTTTATCATAAGAAGAAGTATATTGACCAAGTTTTGAAATTTGATGCCTGCTTCTCGTGTGGATCTAAAGGAGCTTAAAATGGGGAAAGAAAATTTGTATATTTTGTATTATTTTGCTAGGGCAATTGAATATGGGTGGTTTAGCTAATTTAGATATCGTACCCTCACCCTGGTAAAATAAGGTGACGGACAGAGCAACTAATTTAACTACCTTAGATCTAATATACTATTCCTGACAATTTGATCTCACAATCTGTGACAAAATATGGTACTATATTGTTGCCCTATTTTATGTATTAAAATGATTTTATATACATAATGGATCATCGTACTTGCACACTATTTTCAGTCACATTTTCTATAAAAAATATTTATTAATCACGTAATTATACTTTCTCAACATTTCAATTAAATTTCTTTTCTCTATTATCGTTGAATCAAATAATGTAAGATTATAAGCCGTATAGTGTCGTTGAATCAACTTATGGTTAAGATTAGAAGCCGTATTCACAAAACAGTGTTTTGTGGAGATAATAATGGTTGAAACCACTGTTGGCTTAACACTGTATGTTTGATGACAGTATTCCTTTTGGATGTAAAAGGCACTATGCGAGCCCATTTGAAATGTAGGTTTTTTGGTTTGCGGAGATGATAGACACATAAAAAATCAACGTTCGTTTCCACCTTGAGTCGCCAAAGGAAGAAGGCGTTACGACAACACTAAGTAAAGCACTAAAATTTTGCTTACTGTCTGGAGTGGTCTACATACTGTCTTTAACATTGTTTTATAAAAATATGTAACTAAATGCAAACAATTTAAATGATATATTATAATCTATTTTTTAGTATTTGATTTCGATCGTTATTAAATCTACCCCTGTGTTCACACGGGTTCTTACTACTAGTTTAAAAAATAAATAACACATACACCCACATATATCGGTTTTTTTTTAAAAAATCCGCATGCCCCTCAAAATCACGGGCCTTGTGCGGATGTTCTCCCCGCACACAATCATAGCCGCCATTGGACCTAGACAGTCGTACATAATCAAAGGTCCGCCCGTATATTTTGGATGCTCTTACCACTAGCAAAAATGATTTCTTATAATAGAAACTTACATACATGCACAATAGGCTAAAATAAATCAAGTAAAAACGAATACTCAAATAATCTAATCACTAACCTATCTACTATAATAAAAGAAACCAACTTTTACACACATGTCATTCATTGAAGGCATCCTCAAATATATACTTATCTTATATTAACAAAATAAATAAATAATAAATTAATATTAAATCTTATAATACTTTAATAAAATATTATCCTCAAATCTAAATTGTTAATTTATATTAACTAAATAAATAAATAATAAATTAATATTAAATCTTATCATGCTTTAATAAAATCTTATCCTCAAATCTAAATTGTTAATTTAATATATTTTTAAAATAAATACATCTCTTTCCTACTTATCTATTAAATAATAAATTAATATTAAATGTTATCCTAATTTATTAAAATATAACTTTTTTTATTATGTGGTATACAAAATTATATTTATTCAAATCGTGTAAAACGCGGGGTTTTAAAAATTTAACTTTTATTATATACTATACAAAGTTACATTTATGTAACCTGTGTAATACACGAAACTTTTAAAGTTATAACTTTTTAAATAGAATTAAGTAAAAAATTTTAACCTAGTTAGTGCTAAAGGACGAAAGATGTAACGAGTTTTCCAAATAAAGGATTGTGACTGTAATTATTGAAGTTAAAGACTATCCGTTGCAACCCGGTACAAACATAAAGGACGAAAAATGTAATTTACCCTTTTTTGAATTTGATTTATTTTTGACAAAGTTCTTACAATTTTTTATCTTGTTCTTACAGTTTTTACAATATTTAGCATTCTAATTTAAACTTTCCCCGATATGTGTTTATATATATATATATATATATATATATATATATATATATATATATATATATAAATATATCACGATCACTTGAATGACACGTTACAATGCACTTTGTAATGATTAATATACTTTGTATATGTCATATGGCTGATGAAGACAAATAATATCTAATATGATCGCACTACACTTTTAAGCAAGTTCATATCATACAAAAAAAAAAAAGTCCAATTAAAATTTTCAACCAAGAGTCAGAAAAATAAGTGGCGGATGCCTGGATTTTTGGTAAGAACAAATACGGATTTATGTTAAAATGGGTCGAGTCAAATTGGACTAAGTACTTCATTACATATAATAGAAAATTTACATCATGCAATTGTTATCTACGTATTTAATGTTTTGAAAACATCATTTTCTTTTTTTAAATCTTTTTCCATAGCTGATAATAAAAATAAAAAGTTAAAATACAGAGATAATTATCAGTTGTAAAATATAGGATGAAAAGAAAACTAACAAAAATAGTAACCTGTTTACACACAATTAATGGTGAATAAAAATAAACTTATTATCAAATGATGAATAAAAACAAAAACTTATTATCATCATGAGGCAGGTCATGAGGCTAGTAGTGAAAAGTATTGTGTTGTGTTGTATGTCAGCAACTTTTGGCTAGGAAGTAAAAGACTAATCTGCCCCCACTAACCATATTTGGACTACAGTTTTAATTTTCTTTGAAAGATGGTCGGGACTACCAAGGGTCCCTTCCCTTATTTATAGTAGCATCCAAGTGCAAAAATACATTAAAACCAAATAACCTCATTAAACAATGTATAAAAGGTTAAACAATGAATTTGTATACCTTTCAAGAAAAAATAAAAACCCTTGTACCAAAGAGATGAAATTTGTTTCCACGACAGCTATCATACACTTTTTGCTAGGAGACAGGAACTAAATTACGGTTAGACAACATTAGTCAGACATGTGAATGCTATTTTATTGTGTATATACAGTGAACTATTAACATACAACGATATATTATTATCTATATCATAAAAAAAACTTTTTAGCTGCAGTCAGTGACGTTTCTGAGAATTCACGTACCCTGTTTGAGCTCGAAAAATGTGTCCATATGCTTTAGCGAAAATTGTTTTTTATTTTATATTTTTTATAATCGTAATAGTATTGGGTTGGGCCCAATAAACCTAATGTTAAGTTGGGTAAATTATAAAGTATGAAAAGGTATTTGATAATAGGCCTCTATATTGGATTTGTATTTGTTTACAATTTTTTTAAATAACATATATATATATATATATATATATCAATTTTTTTTAAATCCCGTGCCCTTCGAAATTACGGACCTTGTGCAAAAGTCCTCCCCGCACACGGCACACCATAAGAGCCGCCCATGGCTGTAGTAAAAGAAAAGTAAAGGGTATGTTTGTAATTTTGCTTTTTATATATTTTGCTATGAGTCCTTTATTGACTTAGTAAAATGTAGAAAACTAGTAAATTTCTCCACGTGATGTGGCGGGTTTAAATGTAAAGTAATTCGAATTTGTGCAGTGAAGACCTGAATCGTTGGTATCGATACCTGTATTTGTTTTTATAGTTTCCAATGTAAACACACATTCATATTCTTTTAGACTTATCACGACTTTTAATCGAGTGCAAGTATATTCGTAGCGATACGGTAATAAACCGTATCATTAGTCATTAATATTTTTGTAACTGTCAAAAACAAATACGCTGGTTCACATGATTTCCGGACATAAAACATAAATTTTTTCATCTATTTTTCTTTATTATGTTATATTACGACATGTAAGAATGTAATCATTAGATATATGAGAGACAAGCCTTTCACACCTATGCACATATTATGCCGCTGCCATACCAAATCAATAATTTTCGAAGGGCCGTGGATAGTAATTTTACCTTTTTAAGTTCATGTTTCAGTTTTATTTATCATTTAGTTTGATTTTATTTATCATTTAGTTTGATTTTTTTTCTAATAATTTTCATATATTATCCTTTTTAAGAAAAAAAAATCTAACTCCGCAACCATGTATTTTTTTCACATTGCAATATAAATTCCTTTGAAAATGGATCGTGTCGTTGTGGTATTAAATTGAACCGAATCGGACGATGAATGGTAATTTATTATTTTTAAATATTTAATTTTTTCTCAACAATATTTTATTCATCATTTAATTTGATTTTTTAATAAAGTGCGTTCTATGTTTATTTTTTTCAACAATGCTATATGAATTTTATTGGAATCGGATATTGCGTCATTATCGATAAACAGACGTCTCACTCCCGTATTATATCTAACAACATTAGTATCGGTACCTATATTCATTTTTATAGTTTTCAGTTTTGATAATTTTTCATTTATACAACTATGTCTGCGAAGATAAATGATTATCGGTACCAGCACCGTGACGATCTAAACCTATTGATACTGTTTAAATAATATCAGTGGTGGTACCGGTATTTGTTTTTATCATTTTCGGTCTGGGCCGTGCATAGTAAAAAAATTATTGTTTCATCTTTTACTTTAAACTCTTTATTATTAAAATAAATTTTGAGCATGTTTTGTTATTTTTATATTATTATAGCTTTTAATATGTGGTTGCAACTTGTCTATTTTTATATTTTTCTTGTTATAAACTTTTTCCAAACCAAGTTTGTGAAATGTACACACATATTCCTCTGTTTCTTTATGCAAAACCAACACACAAATGGCAACTCGAAGTCTCGAACTTCCCGGAGATGCCATTTCTTTCCTATGAAAAGTCATTTAGCTTTTTTTATAATTTAAATAATGAAAACAATAACGAACCAAACACCTGTCGATTCATTTTTCGAATATTACATTTATTGGGTAAAGTTCTTGTACAAATAATCTTAACATACTAAACATACAAATTGAAGGAAAACTCAAAAAGACAAGGTGGCATTTTTGTAATTATCAATAACTATCAAAGTTACTCTACAAATATACCTAAAAAAACCTAACCACTCCCCCCACCCCCAAAAAAAACCTAAACCCCCCCCACCCCCCAAAAACCTAAAAAAACCTAACCCCCCCCCCCCCACCCTCCAAAAACCTAAAAAAAAACCTAACCCCCCCACCCCCCACCCCCCAAAAACCTAAAAAAAACCTAACCCCCCCCCCCCCCCACACCCCCCCCCCCAAAAAACCTAAAAAAACCTAACCCCCACCCCCCACCCCCAAAAACCTAAAAAAAACCTAACCCCCCCTCCCCCCCCCACCCAAGCTAAAATGCTAAAAACTAAACCCCCCAAAAAACCTAAAAAAATCTAAAAAAATAAAAAAAACACACAAATTATTTTATTTTATTTTTTTAACATTTTTTATTAAAAAATCGCTACTTTTAGTAGCAGCCAAAATTTTTTTATTTATTTTTTTTTTTTGCTAACGAAATGTAGCGATTTTTTAATAAAAAATGTTAAAAAAATTTGTGTTTTTTTAGGTATTTATGGTTGTAGCTTTGATAGTTGGTGGTAATTACAAAAATGCCACCTTGTCTTTTTGGGTTTTCCTTCAATTTGTATGTTTAGTATGTTAAGATTATTTGTATTTGATCTTTTGCCTACATTTATTATGTTGCTTTTTTTTCTTTTGGTTGCCATTGCTACTTATTGGTGGTACCATATCAGTACCTTACCAACCCAAAACATATCGAGCCAATATCAACTAAGTTCTTGCGGCGTGAGGAGGTATGGTCTCAGATCTCGCGTCAGCATGACCGCGAGGGACCATTATCCTTATCAAAAACCCTCACCAGCAAGAACTTATCTATATTCGTGCGGGCACGCGCTAACACAGCAGTCGAATCCAATCAGTCAGATGATAGGAAGATAAGAGGCATAAGCGATGCGGCCTGGCACCGCATCCTATGTGTGTCTCCTTACCTGGTGTATGAAAATGGGTGCACAGCGATACGGCCTCGCACCGTATCCTGTGAACGTTTTCATCAATTCAAGGGATCTGGACAAAAGCAACAGTCACCACAAGTGGCGATGCAGTCTGGCACCGCATCCCACAAACTTAGCCGGAGTGAGAACGCGGAAACAACGGTAGTTACCGCAGGCAGCGATGCGGCTCAGCACCGCATCCTGCTCACGAGGCAAGTGTGACTGACACCACGGAGCAAGTGGCACCAATGACAGTCGTCTGTCAGGCCATACGTAAGTGACAGACTGACACTGCAGTAGGACGTGGCTTCACCTACACAACCGACAAGCCTGACACACCTGCATAAGGGCTGCACGTTGTCAGTCCGTCCATTCAACTCCTCCTTCACTCCTCGGTTATAGATACCAACCCCAAACCAGGTTTGAGGTATCTCTTCACAACTCTCTCACTACTACTACTATCACACCTTGCTTCCCAAGCAAACTACTGATTCTCACGCCGGAGAGTGGTAACAAGGAGTACCCCCCACCCCATCCTCCTTGCTACGAGTCACGGCTTGTTTCCTTGTGCAGGAGATCAACCGGCGGGCGATCCAACCAGCGATACTCGAGAGGAAGGGATTAACCCTTCTTGACGAGACCAGTGAGTTAACCCCGCCCGGTTAACCATTGTTTCATCATTGGCGCCCACCGCTACTCTTAGCAGTTTTTTAACCATCCCTCTCTCTCTCAAAAGATCATGTCTGATCGTCTAAACAATACTACCGGGGATAACGTACACCCCGCAAACCCAGGGCCCACGGGGACCACTCCCCAGCCCCAAATCCTGGCCACATTGGCACATCAACGCAATAGGGCGCATCCCTTATGTTTGAACACGATCTTTCACAGTACGCATCTGTGATCCCTCCAGACATGAACCCTCATGCCTGGTACGACCAGCAAACAGATCTGCTGGCCGCAACATACAACAGAGCTTGCGCAGAAGCGCAGGTACCGGTCGGTCCTACCCCGGCACCACATAGCCCTGCGGGTCGTGTTTTACAATACGATGGCAAGGCCCCCACACGCCCAGCCTCCCGAAGTAGGCGTGAAGACCGTGGATCCTCTTACTGTGAGATCCGCACAATTGATGAGGATGATTCCTCATACGGGTCTCGTGCTAGAGGCCCAGTACATAGCCGCCTAAGCCCTCATGGCGAAAACAGGCGACAATCCACAGCCCACCACGGCTCCGGCATTCAAAGCCAGCTGGAACCGCAGTCCCACCACGAAGGGTATGGCCGTACCGATCCGGACGACCATATATATGGCGGGGAATCCCACGCTACTAGCAGCATGTCACACCCCCAAAATTCACCATGCAGAGTATCACCGCTTGGAGGCGTGACATGACCAGGATCGAGCCACCAATCATATTGAACAACGTAATTAAGTAAATAAAACCAACCACAATACAATTAGTGATCAAAATAAAGTAACCGACTTTAAGTTAACAACGAAAGCATAAAACGTAAGTCCAAAACATAAGTTCATAGTTCATAAGTTTAAAGACCAAAACATAAGTTCCATCAGTTCATAAAGTTTATTTATTAAGCACGGGACATAATAGTCCATATCCCACAACGACCTCCTCCTCACGCAAGCTCCATAAGCATCTAACGACCTGTAAGCCATGTAACAACGAGTCAACAACAAAGTTGAGTGAGTTCACGTTTGGTTGTTTAATTTTAAGTTGTTTCCGAAAACATGGTTTGTCTTTTGCTGGCTTACTTGCCGTGGGGGTTACCCCATAGTTGAAAATTGTGACAACCCTCACAAATCCAGGTATCCGTACAAATTATTTAATATTTAATTAGTGCTTAATTACTGTGCTTGATTTCAATTGTGAATAAACTGCTTTCTGTTACATACATACTCATGCATCATACTTTATTATTGTCACTCCATTTATTATACACGAACAATAGTGACAAACTTGATGCACAAAAGCACAGTTAGCACAGTGAGCGGATAACCCAGTAAACATGCTGACATTGCCAGCACTAGACAGACATTGTTTCTGAGGCCAGTATGAGCCGGGAATAGATTACTGCACTGGTAGGGAGTGTAGGGAGGTGAGGATCATAAAACTGCGTCACTAGGTGATAGTTATAGTGACCGGAAGTGCCAAAAACATACTTTAATTACAAAATGCTGCACTAAATATCAAAATTCAGCTTTTAACAAAGCTAGTAAAGTGCACAAACTTGGTAAAATAGTCCTAGACACTTTCCAAAGTGTTGGGAAATTTAGTGTGTCACTAAAACAACATAAAAGACACTTAAAAGCTTTATTTAGCACTTTAACGGATCAACATCCAACCGAACAACCGGACTTTACCTGAAACATAAAAATATTGCCAAACACATAGTTTTTACCATTCTGAGCTAGTTAGGGTCCCCGAACACTCTAACACCCTTTATATTACATAACACACTTAATGCACTAACTAAATACTTAAATCCTAACCAAATTAGTAACTAGATCATAACACCTCAACCATACCCCCCCTCATTTTGACGGTCACAAGGGGTGACCCACCCCTTGCCTTATCTTGATTATTAAATTGCTAATTGTTGGACCATGAGGAACACTTTGCATGATGGATAAAGCTTGAAGTTGGTTTATAAATATGTTTAAGAGGTAACCATTCTCTTTCATCAAACCCACAACACCAACAACTTTCTCTCCTCTCCTCCTTCCCCACCTACGGCCGCCAACATCCTCCACCATATCACCACCATCCAACCTCCACACAAGTGTTTTACATATAATCAAGTGTAACACCTCGGAAATTCCTGTCCAATAAAATGAAGACACGTGTCATGAGAGACAAACGTGTCAGGAAACCGGATCAAATAAAAAGATGTATGGTAGGATTTTAAAAAGGGCGTCATGTTATTAAAAATACCTCTGAACGAACCAAGGGCAACATGTTATTAAAACACCTCTGAGTGACCCGAATTATAAATCCCAAGATCCTTAAATCATTATGATAAACATCTAGCCGGTTGTTTCTAAATAAATAAAGTTCCATCTATTATATGGAAATTGGATCATTAGGAACGTTACTACTAAAATTCTGATTTAAACCTTTGTATAAAGGGAATTGAAAATAGTTAATTAACATGTTCAACCATTATGAGAATCCAAGAAGAATTCTTGGTATTTCCGTCAATCTAAGCCTTTACAAGATGCCAAAGTTATAAGAGCATGCTAGACATGCAAAGGCTGAGCAAAATGGTCCCTACATTGCAGAATGTCATGAGAATTCGGACTTGTAAGGATTGCATGGTCAATGCTTGGAAGTTCACAAAATTTTTGGTTCTGGTCAGCGGTTACGGACCGTATGGCCCTAGGCTTACGGTCCGTAAGATACGTACCTGGGCGATTTCAGCAAGGGCGGTTACGGACCGCAAACATTCAAGCATACGGTCCGCAAGAGGAGCATACGGACCGCAAGAGCTTAGGCTTACGGTCCGTAAGCCTGTCGCTGGCAGCAGAAAATGGACAGCTGCCTGTTCAGCCTGTTGCACCGACTTATGAGCATGGTTTTCGAAACCAGGGACTTGCTAGGCAGTATTTAGCCACATAGGGGCACCTGGGATCATCTCATAACATTTGTAGAGTCACTTGGCATGATCTTGAGCCATGAGGTTCACTATATATAGACTTGAGTTGTGACCATTTTCATTTGCTCACTTGGAACTTTGGTTCAAGACATCTCTGGAGCTTTTCTAGACAGCAAACAAATCTCATTAAGTCTCAAATCCTATTTAGGACTCTTGTAAGTGTCCTTAATCCTCTTTAATCCATTTTAGCTTAGTTAATTAGCTAAAAGTCAAACCATCGTAATTAAGGTTTGACTTCGAGATTAGTCCATAATTACTCAGTCAATTCTCGAATTAAAAATACCTATAAGTTGGTAATTATGTGGGTAACAAACCCTTAAAAAGGGTATTATCAGATTCCCACTCTAACCATGTTAATTGTCGAGTCAAAGTATACTTTAAAAAGTCAACAGAATGCTTAAATCCAAATTAACTCATAATTAGCAATGTAGGATACATGCAACCTGTTTGATCATTAATATAACTTGGTAACTAATGTAAGAACATGTCCCAACATGTTCAACTCGACAATTTTCTTTTTAGACCCGGTTTGGAACCGAAAGTCGCATAGTTTGACTTTCGTTTTGACTTTCAGTTCTGACCCATTTTAGTCAAGTTTAAGATTGCCTTAGAGCTTCTTTGGACCTAGTAACATCTTAGTATAACCCTCTGTGATTATACGGCTTGGTTCACTAGTTGTCTAACTATTATGCAAGTTTCCGTTAAATGCCACATGTTGACCATTATGCCCAAATATCCATAAAATGTGATTTTTGAAAATATGAAAGGGTAAACATCTTATTTACTGAATTATAAACTTGTAACCGAAATTTGAGATTAGTTTGAGGTCTAGAATTAAAGTTATGCTCATTAGCGTAATTAGGAGCTTTCTTAGTAATTAAATGGCATAAATTGCATATAGCCTATCTAAACCCAAATTTTTATACAAAACTTTAAACCTACTATTATAAAATAATATTTTGGGAATTTTAAAGATTTTTATTCAATTTTAGGATGAGTATAACTTAGTGTTCTAAACTTAATTCGGCTAATGTCGGTTTTGCCCTTTTGGGCCATAAAATGAGTTTTATAAATCCTTTTGACCTCAAATCTTTTTCTACTGATTTAATATGGTAAATATATTATTTTGAGCCTTCTGGAATTATAAAAATATCAGCCTTCCTTTGAAAACCCGGAAATGGCTCCAAATCGCCTTTTTAGGCATTTTTACGACATAGTATGTGTCAAAACTAGTTTATATAAATAAGGGTCAATACCTACTGACATATTCAGTAAATTTTTATGTAATAACAGTAAACTAAAGTTTCAAACTCAGGTTACCAATATTGACCTTTTAGGCTTATGTGAAATTACCAAAATGCCCTTTCGGTGCATAAGATGGTTATAATTAATAAAATTCACATATATTTGATACTATACTGTTATAACATAGTAAACTAAGTATATTTACTGATTTATTCAGATATGTAATTCAGATTACTAGTTTAACTCTGTTATACCCTTTAAAATGACCAAAACACCCTTATGAGGTATAATTTGAGTTTAAACTTATTGTGGGCATATTTGGACATATCCTACTGATATCACAACATATTTAGTGCATATAATCTCAGGGAACTTATATATGATTTATATGGTTACCCGTTACGCACTTTCGCGTTCGGATCGGCCTATGTAACTAGTTTACGTGTGTTAGCCGAAACGGGTCAAACCATATCATCTTTATCTCAAAATCCAGAATGTGTTTAGTTTACCCATATTATACAAGTCTCCAAACTTGTTGGATCTAAATCACATTCCTTCCCGGTTGTCGCCTTTCATGCGATTAAACCGTATTTATCCTTTGAAACTAACCGGTCTAAGCTTAGGCTAAATTAAAGACTCGTTAGGATTCTAATAGGTTATTATAAACCTTCGTTCCAGAATAGGAGACCAGTAAAAGACACTTGCATTTGCTTATTGTGGTTTATACTTACTCAGGTAAATACTTTTAACTTATTTTCTCTTATACGGGCTTGGAGTACGGTATATAAAATACCGCTTGGTTGGGCAGTTGACCATAAATCATTAGTAGTTGGGTATTATCAATATGACCCGTTTAAAAATTTGTTTTGTTTGTTTTATGCCTTTGGGAGTTTAATGACCATGTCCCGGATATCCTTGGCATCATTCATGAAATGGCCACGACCTTGACACGCGGGTGTAGGCGTACACCCGACAATGTGTCCATATTTATTAAGGTATAACCGTTGGTTTCCCGCCGCGGATTTATACTATGTGGTGTGTCTATTAACCTTAAACTCGGCACGAACCGGGCGACTGAACGCATAACAAACATGTAATTCTTTTACAAGTTTAAATTTGATTAATTATCCCAAGTTATAAAAAGTTTTGTGCCATGTGCATTCAAATCAATTTTTAAAAGATTTTCAAAATGAGTCAGTTAAATTGTATTTACCAGTGTAAACTGACGTATTTTCCCAAAAAGATTAAGTGCAGGTTCTACTCGTAATAGGCTGGCTACTCCTTAGCATCGTTAGAGTCTCGCAAGCTTGGATGCCATTTATCTATTAAACAATTTTCCTTTTTATGTTGATCCGCCTGTGGATCTATTTCAGCGACTATGTGATACTTGGATATTACATTTTGTTTGGTTGAAATAAATCTATTTTATTGCTTCCGCTGTGCATTATAATTTGTGTTGTTTGACTATGATGATATCAACTACGTCATGATACTCCCCCACCGGGCCCACCGGTGACACGTGGAAATTAGGGGTGTGTCAGGTTGGTATCAGAGCCAACACTGAGTGAATTAAACACTAGCCTTTTGTGTTTAATCTTAGTGAACGAATTGCACATTCTTCGAGTTCCGAGTCTAGACATCGAACATAGGACAAACTCTGTTTTGTTTTTGCTATTCGGTCTTTTATTTTTTATATATATTGGTCGTTATCTTAACCATGTTTGCAGGTCAAAATGCTGCCAAGATTTTTGAGAGGTCGAGGTAAGGGCCCAGTTACGGGCCACGATCATGAAGTCGGGCCCTCACACCGGCGAACGCCTTCCATCACCATGAGTACTAGCCTGCAGAAGCCATGGAGGCTCTACGTTGAACCCGGGAGGCGGTCAGTCTCCCTTAGTTCCTCACCTTCGTATCAGCATTCTTTTGGGCCCCAATCAGAGAACTAGCCCAACAACCAACCACCTTCTTTTATACCTTTGCAAAGATCGAACTCACACCATTCCTTTGAAAACCCCACCCCCGTCTTCCAGAGCCGGTTCCACCCGGTTTATATCTTCCAAGAACCCGTGGGTTTTAACCCACTAGGACCTGAGGATCACTTCTCAGGGGATCACGCGGACGACATGGATGAAGACACGGATCCCGTGGAGCCTGCGTCCGGAACACCGAACCAGCCCATCGAAATAACCGACGGGTCATCTTTCCATGGATCACCTTATCGTGGTCCTGACAGCTACGAGGCGAGGTTCAGGCAGATTGACTGGTATTTCACGCCCTCTGAACACTCGTCCCCATATCAGCAGCAGCAGCAGGATCCTTCCGAGGATTCTCGATTTGTGGCAGTCACTCCACCACCACCACCACCAGTGGAATAGCAACCGCCTCCGGAGCCACCGAGGCGGAGAAGGTCAAACGCACGGATGTCCGTGCAAGGAGGAGTCCGCATCAGCACTCTTCAGCCCTCGAGTGGCAGTCATTATCCGCCACTCCAAGAAGAAGAAGAACCACAGATGGGAGGTCCATCAAACCCCATCCCAGAGATCAACTCTACGCCTATGGTGCCACCGTTGGGTTTTGACAACCCAATCCCTACCTACGCCGGCTCAGCGGCGTATAACCCTTTCGAGCAGCCGGCGCATACCCATTATGACTATGCCAATGTGGACCCATATCAGGAGGCATGGGACTACAACGCTCGTCACCCAGAGGGACCCTATGGTGGTCTTTGGACCACTGGTTACCCAACTTATGGGTACCAGCGTCCGCCACCTCCTCAACCTCTGTATCAGCCGCCGCAGCCATAGCTGATCCCGCCGGAGCGCCAGCAAGAGGTCCTCGATAGAGTGGACCAATGTGAAGAGGAAATTCGAACGGTACGAGAAAGAAACCGAGGCTTCTTTAAGGGTCTGTCGGACCTACTCAAAGGGAAGTCCAAGAGAAGGGGTCATTAAGGACTTTTGTTGTTTATTTATTTTAGTTGTAATCAAGTCCCTGCGTGGACTTTTTGCTTCAGTACTCAGCCCCTGCGTGGGCTTGTCATTTGTATTCTGCCCCTGCGTGGGCATGTCTTTTAGTTAACCCCTGCGTGGGTTTGTTTTGGTTTTCTGCCCCTGCGTGGGCATTTATTTTCGTAGAAGTCCCGTTTAGGGCGAATGATGTACTTGTTTAAACAATTTATGAGATGTTCTAGTTAAATTTTCATTTTATTTATTTATTGTTAATTATGTGCATAAAACATAACAAAAATAAATGAAAATAATTAAAAGATCTGCCATCATATTAAAGTGGTAAAATCTAAAAAGGGACAAAGACCTAGCCAAATGTTATCATAAAACAAGGCCAAGATGGTAGTTCCATAATTAGATTAAGATCCATATTAACATCTCAATTTAGGACTATTCTGCGATAATTATTAAAGGAACCTTAGAGGTAAAAACCTAGCCTTATGTTGTTGCAGACATGGCTAAGATGGTAGAACTCACATAATAGATTCCAATTATTGTTAACATCTGTTAGTATGTTAACATTCTTGGCAAACTGTGAATCAGTAAAGTCACACAGGCCATCCTTTAAAAAGGGTTAATTTAAATTCCCTTAATTATATAACCGCTTCTTAAGGGCGAAGTGCCTATGGGCAATAATTAAATGTCCTCTGGGACTAAAAACAGTGGTAGCTTATGACTCCCTGTAAATAACAGGTAACGAACTATGGTTCAAACCTGAACACCGGGACTTTGTAAAATTCCTGGTTTATTATTAAATTAAAATTGTCCTTGTGACTAGGCCTTATGTGCTATTATTAATATATTTTAGGGTAATAATAAAGATCCTAAAATTTTAACAAATTAACCTAAAATGGCAATTTAAAACCATGGTTAATACAATATAAAATACTGTAAAACCCTCAAATTAAAACCTTGCCCATTAATTTTTAAATGTAGCAATTGCAGCTACATGGCCGGGTCAGATGAAGTAAATAGCCACCCGGTGGAAAACCACGATAACGCCAGAATACAGTTGACTGGTGCGGAGCTGCAAGCACTAGTAGACAACACAGTTACAAAAGCTTTGGATAAACAGTATAGTGAATCCTCTGGGACCCGAAGTAGAACCCTGTCTACACTTCATTCCAAACCAAAAACCCATTCTGAGGCTCATAGCAAGCCACCCTCTGTCCAGCCTAAGTCCAAGAAGGATGTGTCTAAGAAAGATGATGATCGACACTCATCGAATGAGAACAGTGTTCACCCTAAAAAGATAGTGTCCGATGATGCACCCCGCGCCAAGGGTTGCACATATAAGTATTTTGTTTCATGCAAGCCCTGAGATTTTACTGGGGAGAAGGGCGCTGTAGATTGCATGACCTGGCTGGATGAAATGGACACTGTTGTGGACATTAGTGGTTGTGCTGAAAGGGACATGGTAAAGTTTGCATCCCAGTCATTTAAGGGTGAAGCCCTAGCACGGTGGAGGTCATTGATCCAAGCCTCTAGAAAAGTTGCTTTGTACAACATGTCTTGGGAGCAATTTGTTGCTCTTATCAAGGAAAACTACTGCCCTCAGCATGAGGTTGAAAAGATAGAATCTGATTTCCTATCGCTGGTCATGAAGAACCTGGATTGCCAGGCTTATCTCACAAGTTTCAACACCCTGTCAAGATTGGTTCCGTACCTTGTGACCCCGGAACCCAAAAGGATCGCACGTTTCATTGGGGGTTTGGCCCCAGAAATCAAAGCTAGCGTGAAGGCCTCTCGGCCCGCTACATTTAGATCCGTAGCTGATATATCTCTGTCTCTCACTCTGGATGCAGTGAGACAGAGATCATTGAGAAATGCTGACATCGAGAAGAGAAAGCATGAAGATGATGGTTCACGACGCTCAGATTAGAAGCGAAAAGGAAACAACGACCACAAGAAAGGGTCGGGATCCAAAAAGGGTGATCAACAGTCAAGTGATAGGCCAAAGTGCAAGATCTGCAAGAAGCACCATTTTGGGAAGTGCAGGTTTGAGCAGAAATCCCAATCCCAGCCTAAGGCATGTGGCATTTGCAAGTCCACTAAGCACAGGACCCTTGAGTGCAAAAAGCTGAAAGATGCAACTTGTTATAGTTGCAATGAAAAAGGGCATATCAAGACCAATTGCCCAAAACTAGTGAAGAAAGCTGAGGAAGGGAAAAAGACCAACGCCAGGGTCTTTCAAATGAATGTTCAGGAGGCCATCCAGAACGATAACGTCATAACCTGTACGTTTCTCATTAATGATGTTTTCGCAAGAGTATTGTTTGATTCTGGAGCAGATAAATCCTTTGTAGATAATAAGTTTTGTGAATTGTTAAAGCTGCCTGTTAAAGCCTTAAGTGTGAATTATGAGGTAGAATTAGCTGATGGGATTATGGAAACAGTCTCAACTGTGTTAGATGGATGTGTCATATCCATTAGGAACCACTCTTTTTCTTTATCCCTATTACCCTTTAAGTTAGCCGGTTTCGATATAGTGTTGGGTATGGATTGGTTATCGCATAACCAAGCCCAGATCGTGTGCAACAAGAAGCAAGTGGTGATCAAGACTCCGTCCGAAGAACCACTTACCATTCAGGGAGATACCCATCACGGATTGCCAGAGCAAGTGGCTATGCTAAAGGCATCCAGATGTTTGAAGAAAGGTTGTGTCATTTATATGGCACAGGTAACCATTGGTGAGGAAAGACCCAAGATTGAAGATATTCCAGTCATCTCTGACTACCCTGAAGTTTTCCCTGAAGAACTACCTGGTTTGCCACCAGATAGACAAGTGGAGTTCAGAATCGACATCATTCCAGGAGCTGCACCTATTGCAAGAGCACCATATAGATTGGCACCAACAGAAATGAAGGAATTGAGGACGCAGCTAGATGATCTGCTAGCCAAAGGTTTTATTAGACCTAGTTCGTCTCCATAGGGAGCGCCAATCTTGTTCGTCAAGAAGAAAGATGGTTCGATGCGTTTATGCATCGATTACCGTGAGCTTAATAAGGTCACTATAAAGAATAGGTATCCTTTCCCCAGGATCGACGATCTGTTCGATCAGTTGCAAGGAGCGAGCTACTTTTCTAAGATTGATTTAAGGTCAGGCTATCATCAATTGAAGGTCAAGGATGAAGATGTGCACAAGACTGCATTTAGGACTCGTTATGGTCATTACGAGTTCCTAGTGATGCCTTTTGGGCTCACTAATGCACCTGCCGCATTCATGGATCTCATGAATCGCGTCTGCAAGCCTTATTTGGATAAATTTGTCATTGTCTTCATCTATGTCATCCTCATCTACTCGAAAAGCCAAGATGACCACGAGAAGCATCTTCGATGTATTCTCAAGCTGCTTCATCAAGAAAAGCTCTATGCCAAATTTTCGAAGTGTGAATTTTGGCTTCGAGAAGTCCAATTTCTTGGGCATGTTGTGAGTGAGCGTGGTATCCAAGTAGATCCCGCTAAGGTTGAGGCCGTCATGAATTGGCAGGAGCCAAAGACGCCGACGGAGATTCGCAGTTTCTTAGGACTGGCAGGATATTACAGGAGATTTATCGAGAATTTCTCAAGAATTGCAGCACCCCTGACTTTGTTGACTCGCAAGAATAGCAAGTTTAATTGGGGGCCTAAGCAGCAAGAATCCTTCGATATCTTGAAGCAAAACTTGAGCAACGCTCCAGTGCTAACGTTGCCTGAAGGAATTGAAGAGTTTGTAGTTTACTGTGATGCATCACACACCGGGATGGGTTGTGTGTTAATGCAGAAAGGCAAGGTCATTGCCTATGCTTCACGACAGCTAAAAGTGCACGAGAAGAATTACACCACCCATGACTTGGAGTTGGGTGCCGTTGTATTTGCACTTAAGCTTTGGAGACATTACCTGTATGGGACTAAATGTGTGATCTATTCTGATCACAAAAGCCTTCAGCATCTGTTCAATCAGAAGGATTTGAACATGAGGCAGCGACGCTGGATGGAAACTCTGAACGATTATGATTGTGAAATAAGATACCATCCAGGCAAGGCCAACGTAGCCGCAGATGCCTTGAGCAGAAAAGAAAGAGTGAAACCGATAAGGATCAACGCCAAGAGCATTGAAATCAAGAATAGTCTGAATGAAAGGTTGTTAGCTGCACAGAAGAAAGCTGTGTCAGAAGCTAACTATCCTAATGAAAAGTTAGGGGTAACTGAAGAACAGTTATCCTATGGCAAGGACGGAATCCTGAGATTAAATGGAAGAATATGGGTTCCTGTTTATGGAGGACTTCGAGACGTTATCCTTTAGGAAGCCCACAGTTCCAGATATTCCGTTCATCCTGGAGCGGATAAGATGTACCAGGACGTGAAGGCAAATTATTTGTGGATAGGCTTGAAGAAGTCTATAGCCACCCATGTAGCCAAATGTCTGACGTGTGCTCAAGTCAAGGCTGAGCATCAGAAGCCGTCAGGTTTGCTACAACAGCCTGAAATTCCCACTTGGAAATGGGAAATGGTGACGATGGATTTCATCACCAAGTTGCCTAAGACGCAGAAAGGAAATGATACTATATGGGTCATAGTTGACAGACTGACTAAGTCAGCATATTTCCTACCCATTAAGGAAACTTACAGTTCGGACATGTTGGCCCAACTGTATGTTGATAAAATCGTATCCCTGCATGGGGTACCAGTGTCTATTATCTCTGATAGGGATACTAGATACACTTCGCATTTTTGGAAGAGTTTCCAACAGTCTCTAGGGACGCAATTGAACTTTAGTACAGCTTACCATCCTCAGAGGGATGGGCAGAGTGAGCGTACCATCCAGACATTGGAAGACATGCTTCGGGCATGTGTGATTGATTTAGGAGGTAGTTGGGATAGGCAACTACCTTTGGTCGAGTTCTCCTATAACAATAGCTATCATACCAGCATTCAGGCTGCGCCTTTTGAGGCACTATATAGTAGAAAATGCAGAACACCCATTTGTTGGGCAGAAGTAGGAGACACTCAATTATCAGGTCCCGATCTAGTCTATGAAACGACGGACAAGATTGTCCAAATTCGTGACCGCCTGAAAGCTGCCCGGGATAGGCAGAACAGCTATGCTGATAAAAGGCGAAAATCCCTCAAGTTTGAAGTTGGTGATAAAGTTTTGCTCAAAGTATCACCCTGGAAGGGGGTGATGCGATTTGGTAAGAAAGGTAAGTTAAGCCCGAGGTATATAGGACCATTTGAGATCATCGAATGTGTAGGATCTGTGGCTTATAAGTTAAACTTACCGGAAGAGCTCAGTGGTATTCACGATGTGTTCCACATCTGCAATCTGAAGAAATGTCTAGCTGATGAATCACTAGTCATACCACACACAGATGTGCATATAGACGAGAGCTTGAAATTTGTGGAAAAACCTGTGTCGATTGAGGATCGACAGGTAAAGAAGCTTCGAAGGAAGTATGTGCCTATTGTCAAGGTCAAATGGGATGGCCGTAGAGGTCCCGATTTTACGTGGGAATTAGAGTCCACAATGAAAGAAAAATACCCTCAATTGTTTCAATAAATCTCGAGGTCGAGATTTCTTTTAAGGGGGTGAGGATGTAACACCTCGGAAAATTCCTGTCCAATAAAATGAAGACACGTGTCATGAGAGACAAACGTGTCAGGAAACCGGATCAATAAAAAGATGTATGGTAGGATTTTAAAAAGGGCGTCATGTTATTAAAAATACCTCTGAATGACCCAAGGGCGACATGTTATTAAAACACCTCTGAGCGACCCAAATCATAAATCCCAAGATCCTTAAATCATTATGATAAACATCTAGCCGGTTGTTTCTAAATAAATAAAGTTCCATCTATTATATGGAAATTGGATCATTAGGAACGTTACTACTAAAATTCTGATTTAAACCTTTGTATAAAGGGAATTGAAAATAGTTAATTAACATGTTCAACCATTATGAGAATCCAAAAAGAATTCTTGGTATTTCCGTCAATCTAAGCCTTTACAAGATGCCAAAGTTATAAGAGCATGCTAGACATGCAAAGGCTGAGCAAAATGGTCCCTACATTGCAGAATGTCATGAGAATTCGGACTTGTAAGGATTGCATGGTCAATGCTTGGAAGTTCACAAAATTTTTGGTTCTGATCAGCGGTTACAGACCGTATGGCCCTAGGCTTACGGTCCGTAAGATACGTACCTAGACGATTTCAGCAAGGGCGGTTACGGACCGCAAACATTCAAGCATACGGTCTGTAAGAGGAGCATACGGACCGCAAGAGCTTAGGCTTACGGTCCGTAAGCCTGTCGCTGGCAGCAGAAAATGGACAGCTGCCTGTTCAGCCTGTTGCACCGACTTATGAGCATGGTTTTCAAACCAGGGACTTTCTAGGCAGTATTTAGCCACATAGGGGCACCTGGGATCATCTCATAACATTTGTAGAGTCACTTGGCATGATCTTGAGCCATGAGGTTCACTATATAAAGACTTGAGTTGTGACCATTTTCATTTGCTCACTTGGAACTTTGGTTCAAGACATCTCTGGAGCTTTTCTGGACAACAAACAAATCTCATTAAGACTCTAATCCTATTTAGGACTCTTGTAATGTCCTTAATCCTCTTTAATCCATTTTAGCTTAGTTAATTAGCTAAAAGTCAAACCATCGTAATTAAGGTTTGACTTCGAGATTAGTCCATAATTACTCAGTCAATTATCGAATTAAAAATACCTATAAGTAGGTAATTATGTGGGTAACAAACCCTTAAAAGGGTATTATCAGATTCCCACTCTAACCATGTTAATTGTCGAGTCAAAGTATACTTTAAAATGTCAACAGAATGCTTAAGTCCAAATTAACTCATAATTAGCAATGTAGGATACATGCAACCTGTTTGATCATTAATATAACTTGGTAACTAATGTAAGAACATGTCCCAACATGTTCAACTCGACAATTTTCTGTTTAGACCCGGTTTGGAACCGAAAGTCGCATAGTTTGACTTTCGCTTTGACTTTCAGTTCTGACCCATTTTAGTCAAGTTTAAGATTGCCTTAGAGCTTCTTTTGGACCTAGTAACATCTTAGTATAACCCTCTGTGATTATACGGCTTGGTTCACTAGTTGTCTAACTATTATGCAAGTTTCCGTTAAATGCCACATGTTGACCATTATGCCCAAATTTCCATAAAATGTGATTTTTGAAAATATGAAAGGGTAAACATCTTATTTACTGAATTATAAACTTGTAACCGAAATTTGACATCAGTTTGAGGTCTAGAATTAAAGTTATGCTCATTAGCGTAATTAGGAGCTTTCTTAGTAATTAAATGGCGTAAATTGCATATAGCCTATCTAAACCCAAATTTTTATACAAAACTTTATACCTATTGTTATAAAATAATATTTTGGGATCTTTAAAGATTTTTATTCAATTTTAGGCTGAGTATAACTTAGTGTTCTAAACTTAATTCGGCTAATGCCGGTTTTGCCCTTTTGGGCCATAAAATGAGTTTTATAAATCCTTTTGACCTCAAATCTTTTTCTACTGATTTAATATGGTAAATATATTATTTTGAGCCTTCTGGAATTATAAAAATATCAGCCTTCCTTTGAAAACCCGGAAATGGCTCCAAATCGCCTTTTTAGGCATTTTTACGACATAGTATGTGTCAAAACTAGTTTATATATATAAGGGTCAATACCTACTGATAAATTCAGTAAAATTTTATGTAATAACAGTAAACTAAAGTTTCAAACTCAGGTTTCCAATATTGACCTTTTAGGCTTATGTGAAATTACCAAAATGCCCTTTCGGTGCATAAGATGGTTATAATTAATAAAATTCACATATATTTGATACTATACTGTTATAACATAGTAAACTAAGTATATTTACTGATTTATTCAGATATGTAACTCATATTACTAGTTTAACTCTATTATACCCATTAAAATGACCAAAACGCCCTTATGAGGCATAATTTGAGTTTAAACTTATTATGGGCATATTTGGACATATCCTACTGATATCACAACATATTTAGTGCATATAATCTCAGGGAACTTGTATATGATTTATATGGTTACCTGTTACGCACTTTCGCGTTCGGATCGGCCTATGTAACTAGTTTACGCGTGTTAGCCGAAACGGGTCAAACCATATCATCTTTATCTCAAAATCCAGAATGTGTTTAGTTTACCCATATTATACAAGTCTCCAAACTTGTTGGGTCTAAATCACATTCCTTCCCGGTTGTCGCCATTCATGCGATTAAACCGTATTTATCCTTTTAAACTAACCGGTCTAAGCTTAGGCTAAATTAAAGACCCGTTAGGATTCTAATAGGTTATTATAAACCTTCGTTCCAGAATAGGAGACCAGTAAAAGACACTTGCATTTGCTTATTGTGGTTTATACTTACTCAGGTAAATACTTTTAACTTATTTTCCCTTATAGAGGCTTGGGGTGCGGTATATAAAATACCACTTGGTCGGGCAATTGACCCTAACTCATTAGTAGTTGGGTATTATCAATATGACCCGTTTAAAAATTTGTTTTGTTTGTTTTACGCCTTTGGGAGTTTAATGACCATGTCCCGGATATCCTTGGCATCATTCATGAAATGGCCACGACCTTGACACGCGGGTGTAGGCGTACACCCGACAATGTGTCCATATTTATTAAGGTATAACCGTTGGTTTTCCGCCGCGGATTTATACTATGTGGCGTGTCTATTAACCTTAAACCCGACACGAACCGAGCGACTGAACGCATAACAAACATGTAATTCTTTTACAAGTTTAAATTTGATTAATTATCCCAAGTTATAAAAAGTTTTGTGCCATGTGCATTCAAATCAATTTTTAAAAGATTTTCAAAATGAGTCAGTTAAATTGTATTTACCAGTGTAAACTGACGTATTTTCCCAAAAAGATTAAGTGCAGGTTCTACACGTAATAGGCTGGCTACTCCTTAGCATCGTTAGAGTCTCGCAAGCTTAGATGCCATTTATCTGTTGAACAATTTTCCTTTTTATGTTGATCCGCCTGTGGATCTATTTCAGCGACTATGTGATACTTGGATATTACATTTTGTTTGGTTGAAATAAATCTATTTTATTGCTTCCGCTGTGCATTATAATTTGTGTTGTTTGACTATGATGATATCAACTACGTCACGATACTCCCCCACCGGGCCCACCGGTGACACGTGGAAATTAGGGGTGTGACATCAAGGGTGCAAGGGATCATATAAGTAGGCTTGGTGCTCTCGGAAGTTCAAGAACCACTCTGGTTTCCTTTTATCCACCACTTTTACGCCTTGTTTCTTCCCTAGCCTTGTGCTAGTAGTAAGTGCTTCTAATCTTCATCTTGATCTTGTTTTTGGTGGTTAATAGATGATTTAATGGTGAAAAATTAAGAAACACTAAAGAACATGAACAAGTCTTAAACATAAAGTGATAAAGGGTGGATAAAGAGAAGTTATGTGTGTAAACCATGTGAATCTTGTGTAGTTGTGATTATTTGATGTTGTTTGTTAGTAGAAACAAGATGGATCATCATCTAGACATACTAGTTCATGTTTAAGAGCATGAACTAGTAGGATGTAAAAGTTAGAAAGTTGAAAGATGATGGATCCATCCATTCATAAGCCTTGAACATGAATAAACATAAGTTTTCTTGTAAAATGAAGTTGTAAACTTATGGATCTAAAGATCTACAAGTGGTTTTTCGGAAGAAGCAAGCGAAAAATACTAGTTTTGTTAAAACCCGGATATTTTATGAACTAGAAGCATTTTAGGTAAATAAACAAGTGTGTAATCAATTGTATAACAGGAAAATTTAACAAGGAAATATTTTTGTAAAGCTTGACTAGAAGTTGTTAAACTCCAAATTCGTTAAAAATAAAGCTTTCAAGAAACTAATCATGTTTTTAAAGATAACAAGACCTACTAAATATGATGGTAATTTACTACATATTTTTACAAAACCTTCAAGTTCATGAGTTTATGATTTAGTCTCATTTTGTCAAAGATTAGTGAATAAATATTGTATATATTGTTGATTGATGATTGTTGATTGAATTTTCAAAAGAAAATCATATGCTAAAAGCATGGACACCTCCATTTACAGAGGAAACTCTGGCGAAATTTTTATAGAAATACAACACTTAGAAATATTTTTATAACAAACAGTTACAAATATATTTTTAACATTACTTTTCTAAATATACTTCGCCATTATTTTTATTACAAAATACCAAGTACCAGAGGTGGATTTTCGTAAATAAAATTTGTTAAATATATATATATATATATATATATATATTTAGAATATATATTTTATAATAAAACGCTAGTGTGATTACTTGTTTATTTTATGAACTGGATATATTATTTTTAGGGTAAAAATAATATAGAAAATACTGTGAAATTACGACTCCAAAATGATACCAACGCTCTCACAAAATAAATGTATAAGTTACACAAGTATTGTTATAATACGAAACACTAAAACGTAACTTATGTAGTTTTTCGGAAGAATACTCTTATACGTATATTATTG
The DNA here is from genome assembly GCF_002127325.2 of Helianthus annuus. Classification (NCBI taxonomy): domain Eukaryota; kingdom Viridiplantae; phylum Streptophyta; class Magnoliopsida; order Asterales; family Asteraceae; genus Helianthus; species Helianthus annuus. The sequence continues at coordinate 198,213,412 of NC_035448.2, read as the reverse complement.
GTAGAATATTATTTTGGAAATCTATGAAGTAAAGTATAATATTTTTGGGAAAAATATATATATTTTTGAGAATTAAGATATTTTAGACAAATGATTTAAATATATTTAAGTGAGACTTGAAATACATGATTTTGGGAAAAATATATTGGGAATATATTAACATATTTTATTTAGAACAATATACCGAAATACAACGCCGTCACTTGGCAAGATATACAAATACAAATACGAAAATACATGTATAAGATACCCCCATCCTTGGGAAGGAAATACGAGTACAAATACTTGAAAAGTATTAATTCAGAAATACTGTATAAACAATTATTCCAAAACCAAATATAATCATTATAACTTGGAATAACATCAGAAACATAACTCAAAAACATAAATACTAAGACAAGGCACGACCCGTTCGTCTAATAGACATTAGACCATTGTAGGTAGTCGTGTTGGCTGAGGAGACTTGGGTTACACATACTGAAGACGCAATATTGTGAGTTCATATCACCCTTTCTCTTTACTGTTTTCAGTTTTATACTTCGGGGGTGAAATACATGTTACAATTATTACAGACAATACTTACATGGTATGATTAGCTTAAGGAGGGTTTATACTACTTAGATCATGTGAGTGGGTAGGTAGAACTTAAGGCCATTAATCCTCGTTGAAGGACCGAGGGACATTAGTGCTAGATCTATTTGGGTGTAGCGAGCCCCACTCCCGAGTCCGCCGAGTGGACCATGTGGTGACTAAGTGCCCGACGCACAAATCCACTAGGTTTGAATCTTCCTGCATCACTTCACACATATCATTGGCTTTGCAACCCAATGGTGATCTCTTTTTCCTTAATTGCTACATACCAGGGACTTTTACATACGGACATACTTTAAAAAGGTTTATACATACTCACATACACATGAACTCGCTCAACTTTTGTTGATTTTTCAACTTACATGTATTTCAGGAAAACTAAGGGATCTGGCAAGTGTCTGCATTTGTGTCAAGCTGCGTACTAAATAAAGACGTCATCCAGGGTAGTAGGTTCAGGCGGTGTAACCCTTACCTGGACGGGTTACATGTCTTTAAGCCATGTTTTTATTCAAGTCTTTTATTGTGTCATATGAACACATTTTAAATCATGTTATGGTTATATCTTGTTTTATGAGTCGACATTTTTAAAATGATGTTGTATTGTATTTCTAAACCTTATTAATGGATGAACATCTCTTGTTTTTATCATATAGTATTGTTATAATTGATTGCTATGGTATTAAGAAGTCACACCAAATAAACCCACGCTTCCGCAAAAGCCAGGGTGTGACAGCTTGGTATCAGAGCTTCGATCGTAGCGAACTAGGATTCTCTCTTGAGTCTAGACTACGATCATTAGGGCTCTCACGAAAATATTTTCAAAACGTTTTTACATTGCATACACTAAACGTCCAGATCCAGGGTACAAAACATTTTTACAAACAAAAGGCACGAATACACATTTCAATGTTCATGTTTATAATTTAGTCTTAGTGACTGGGAGGTTGGTCATGGAGACCAGGGATTCAGTCTTAGTGACTAGGAGGTTGGTCATAGAGACCAGGGATTCAGTCTTAGTGACTGGGAGGTTGGTCATAGAGACCAGGGATTCAGTCTTAGTGACTGGGAGGTTGGTCATGGAGACCAGGGATTCAGTCCTAGAGACTGGGAGGTTGGTCATAGAGACCAGGGAATTAGTCTTAGAGACTGGGAAGGTTTGGTCTTAGAGGCCAGGGAGTTAGTCTTAGAGACTAGGGAGTTCATTCTTAGAGACTGGGGAGGTTTAGTCTGAGAGACGAGATGTATTACTCTGAGAGACTGGGAGATTGTCTGAAAGACTAGGACGAATATGTGGATACATGATTACATTATGAATTGTCTTTGTATGCAATATGCAAAGCGTTAAAAATTACTGTAAATATGCATGCTGTGACTATTATGTACCGACACACACGTCACTTTCCTTTAGGAACGAGTAGTCAGATGATGACGACCCTACGGCCACCGCCACAAATGATGAGACTATACCTGCGCCGGAGACATCTATGATAGACATTGAGAGTGACCCTGACATGTTGACCAAGGACGAGAACAACTTCCAACCGTCCGCGCTGCCAGACTTTAGTGATAAATTACCCTTGCTGATGGTTTCCTTGACAAAAGTCTTCCTATCCTTCTACCGCCCCACCATTTGGACACTTCGTGGAGAGCACCTCTTGACTCCAAACCTCAACAATGCGCCTCCTGTGGACATTCCTTCCGAAGGTTGGCTACTCAACGAATAATTGATGACGTTGACTTTTTATTGATGGCCCTTCTGATAACACCCATGATGATGGAAGAATAGACGAGAACGTTGCTACTAATTTCACATTTGAAGACCCCTCTTAACGAGCTATCCTCTGATTCTAGCATACATCCGATTTCAGACTCCTTTGAGTCTGAGACATCTGCAGCCTTACAGACAGCCAGATTTCAGCTTTCGACTACTGACGCAGACAACGACACCGTTATAACCGCTGCAACTATCACTTGCTCGAGACGCCACACCTTTACACAACCCAGAGCCTACTCCTAAGGCAGCTCCTGTTCCTTTTGAGGTCAGCCTGATGTTGTACCTGCTGATCCTGCACCCTTACTTGCTCATGACCCTGTTTCATTTTGGCTTACCAGACATTGCACCCCTTATACCTGACATAGTACCTGCACCTAGTGATTCTCCTTTCGTGAGACATTTACTGCTGCACTTTCAACCGCTGATGTTGCTCTTGTGAAGACCGACGTCCATTGCGCCAACGTACCTGTCGCTTTCTTTCAAGATATACCCGCACCCCGCGAAGGTACTCCAGGTCAGCACTCGCGTAACAATCCCTTTTTTGCTACAGCAGCATTTTCTACGACCTCGCAGGCCGCACCGTTTACTACATTCACCTCCACATCGTTGGACGAGCCATTTCGATGATTCCTATAATACACTATGTTGATTTTAGACCCTTACTTTGTGGAGACTACACATGGGACAAGTACACCTGTAACGTTAGCTACAGTTTGAGGATATAGTTCGTAGAGTTTTGGAGCTTGTGCTACACCACGTCCTCCACCCTGTCTATTGCCAGTATACTTTCATCAAGATTCCTTTGCGCTCTCACCTGCTGCTATTACACCTTTCCTAGGTTTTGATGCTCGTTTCTCTACTGCTAAGCAGCAGAGCAGTTACCACTTCGACGTATATACAAGCTCGAGAAGGAATTCACGCATGTCGACAGTTTACTTTTCTTTCTTTCTCCACCTCAGTCACCAGTATAGTTGGTTTCGGGATTATGCAGATTGCATTACATCTAGGTAGGACATTAATGATAAGCCGAGATTGTGGAGACCTTTGAAGACTACATCTGACTACGTAATTATGGTACACTGACATATTTAATGGACAAGGGTAGGGTGACCCTGTGTCCCTGTTGATGTGATACATTTTGGAAGACGATACAATTGTGGCCCGGGGAACAATGAGAAGTCAGTCATCATTAGGCATGCGACAATACTTTGTGACCAATGACCAACGAAAGCTCAGTCGCTATATCTTCATTAAGCGCGTTATCAACCTATATGTGTGTGCTATAATTATAATACTACGTGCTTACTTGCTATGCTCTCATTAAACATAATTACCAAATTACTTGGTTATACTATGATTATACCATTGCGTGATTGGTTGGTATGATAACCTAATATGTGTATGTGCGTACGATCTCTAAACAACTATATGCACTCCCCGAGCGAATAAGACCTGACCTAACCAATCTTCTTCTCAGAAGATATCGATACAAGGGAACGTCGATACCAACAACCCGCTGCCAACAACAGCAAAGTCGGGACTGCAAGGACGTATCTCGCAAGCCATCGCACAACTCGAGGCCCTTCGCTCTGAGCACGGTGGAGATACCTCAGGAAATAACCCTCCCAGCGGCTGCACTTACGAGCAGTTCTTGAACCACAAACCTCGAGAATTCGACGGCACTGGGGGTGCCTTAGCTTTTGTGCGTTGGGTGGAGAAGACGAATCCAGTCTTACGGTTGAGCAAATGTGCCCCAGAACACTAGGTCACGTACGTAGCTGGACTATTTGTAGATGGGGCTCTGTCTTGGTGGAACCTTCAGGTTCGAACAATGGGTGAAACTACTGCATATGCTTTGTCGTGGGACGAACTGAAGGAACTAATGCGCAAGAGATATTGCTCTAGGGCGGAAGTCCAGAAGTTGGAAACTGAATTGTGGAACCTAAAAATGGAAGGTCCAAAGATAGCCGAATATGTGCAGAGATTTGGCGAATTATCACAAGTTGCATCGCGTTTGGTGGAACCAGAATCTAGGAAGATCGAACATTTCATCGGGGGATTGGCACCTCAGATTCTAAGCCTGGTAACAACATCTAAACCTTCAATGATCACCGAGGCTATCAGCATAAGTGTGGCACTCACTGAAGAAGCAATTAGACAAGGAAAATTTTCCAGTATGGAAGAGAAAGAAGAGACTCCTGCAGAGTCATCCGAAGATAACAAGAGAAAGCTCGCAAATTTCAAAAGGATTACTCAGGCGAGTAACAAGAAGAAGGCCAGAAACCGAAAAGACTACATGGGTATCCTGCCTAAGTGCGACAATTGTCTACGTTATCATGTCGGGCGATGTAAGTATGGAAAATGTGATAACTGCGGTAAGAGGGGGCATCCCAAGGAGACTTGTAGACAAGGTATTGAAAGTGGAAATAAAGGCCAAGATGATAGCAAGAATCTCGAAGGAAACAACGACAACGACGAAGGCAGGACGAGTGACAAACAAAAACGTGCTGAAGGTTATCTTAACTGTGGGAGCAAGAAGCATTTCAGAAAATACTGTCCTAAGAGGAATCAGGCACAAGGATAAAAGCTCAGTAGCAGAGCTAGGGGAGCACGCCAGGAATTCCAGCCTGGATATCGGTACGTTCCATATTACTCAACGATATGCATCCGTATTGTTAGATACCGTCGCGAATTTAGCTTCGCATTTTTAAAGGATTGAAATTACGATTGGTTTAGTAGTAAGTAAGTTAGGTAACCCGCACTCGATAGAACTAGCTAATGGGAAGCTAGTAGAAGCCAACGAAGTAAATGGGACATGGCAAGATAGGACCCGGAGAGCGTGAGTTTACGCTTGATCTACTGCCAGTGAATTGAGAGACTTCAACAAGGTAGCTGGATGAATTAGTTGACAAATGATCAATAGGAGATTGATATCCGCACCGGGATGGAGAACGAAGAAACAATCCTGACTCATGAAGCGGGATACGCCTCTGCAAATTACTAATTACTTGAAGGCACAAAGGATGTTGCGTAAAGAATGTGTTGTTTTCTTGGCTCATGTCAGGGACAGGGGAGCCGAAGAACCAAAACTCGAGGATACCTCTGTGATGAGGAAATATCCCGAAGTCTTCTCCGAAGATTTACCAGAATTATCTCCCCATCAACTAGTCGAATTTCGCATCAGTCTGACTCCAAGCGTCGCGCCTGCAATCAATGCACCTTGGCAACTTACACCTTCAAAAATGCAAGGATTGATAGTGTAGTTTCAGTAGTGGATAGAGAAGGAAGATAACAGACCAAAATTCCCGTTTTGGGGTTACCCCAGTCCTGCTCGTCCAAAGAAAGGACGATGACTTCCAAATGAACATCAAACTACTAGGAGTCGGACGAGCTAGCCAACAAGAGTCAGCGACTCTTGCTAAGGATTGACAAACTACTTATGGGGCCACTTGCAAGGATCAACCCGTATTTCCCGACCGATCGATGATCGAGTAGCTGTAACTTCAGGAAGAACGTATACCGGGGGAAAATTGTGGGACAAAAACTTGTTTTAAGCGTACCCAAGAATGGCGTTTCCTACACGATGCACAGAACGATTCTACACCAAATACGAAACTCCGAGAATTTAGGAAACCTGTACTTTGGACCACAGGGATCCAGGTCCAAACTCACAAAGGTTGTTACTTAGGAACCACATCCGTTAACTCAAGCAGAAATCTTTAACCTGACACATATGCCAGTTCCGTTGACCAACCCGAAAGTACTTGAAATTCTTTTACTTCTAGCGAGTAGACGTTTGCATCTCTACTCCCCTTTAATGGTAGTTGCATCACGTTAATTTTCTTTGCTAAGAGCAAACACACATTTGCTTCGATATCTAGTCATTTCTTCATTTTAGCAGATACTCATTTTTCCTTTTCTTGAAAACTTATTTGGTACATGCACCATTTGCTACGCATGCGACTTCACTTCGTTTCAAACACGTCATTTAAGACCAAATGTTATGACGCTAACTCTAATTACCGAATTCGAATGACCTGCCTTATTGTGATTGTTGACTCTTTTGCTATCAAGTCAACACACCCTCTTGAAACTTCATTTATTTTAAGTTACCTTCATGGTTTATCTTTGTGACCATGCCGAGGCTTCCTTTGTTGATACATACGTTATTGCCGAGTTACGCTAAAACCAAGTTCAATTGCTTGAACTTATCCATTTCATATATTCAGTTTAAGGCGTCATATGATGTATTGAGGGCATCATATTCGAATCATTGACAAAGATTCTTTTGTTTCGAGTCGTAGTAGACTTGTTTGGTCTACGACTTCACTAAATCATTTGTTGGTTACGACACCTTGTGGGGATACTTTCACAAAATTGAAGCTTGCGCTTATTTGATCACTCACTTCATACACGAATTTAATTGATTATTTGATAATTCGCCCTAAATCCGTCTTGGTTAGCACGATGAAATCAGTCTCAACACAGTTGTGTGTTGAGGCAAGCGTACATAGATTCATTTCATATCACAGTGTACCTCCTAACGATTCTTTTTGATCAGTCGAATGCCTTGCGGTACTTATTGCTTTCTCACCTTCGACCGAAAACAGTGGCTCATTGATGTTCCATATTCAACTGAAACACTATGACATTGTGTAAATCAAATCTTCAGGCTTGTTCGGTACATAATCATTTGATTTCCAACACGGTGAATTTGTTCAGTCACCACTATACTTGAATTATGTCATTACGACACCTCGTGGCGTCATTACAAACTTGTAGCTTGTGCTAATCATGGTCAACCGTTTCACACAAGACTGCATCTACTTTCGTTTCGCTCGTCATTTAAACATTTCCGATGCAACTACAATGAGACATCACATTCACTTGAGTTTCATTTGGCGTACTTTCGTAATTCAAGAATGTCAACTCACAAAACCTTACCATTCATTTATTCGGGAGTTGACAGATCATTTTACTCTTACTTTTGAATTGTTGATTTTAAAACCATATAGCGGATGCTATGGTTTGTGAAAACTCGTTTGCATATCGCGACCGATTGTTTGAGAATCTTATTAGCAAAAACTCCTCTTTTGCGAAACCCCTGCTAGCTGGGTTGCACTAGACTATACGTCCACTACATTTTATACCTTTGACATCAGAGGTCAAAAGTACATACCTTTTTACCATAGGATTCAGATTGTTATATATTCTTGGACTCACCTGAGGTGAGTAGGGTTTAATGCGGTTTATTGAATATTTACCTTGGTATTATTCATGTACACGCACGTGTGACGTAACCATAAGGAGTCAAGGTAGTACAAATTTCAAGGATTAAATTTTCTTAACAGGGGGAGAATGTGACAACCCTCACAAATCCAGGTATCCGTACAAATTATTTAATATTTAATTAGTGCTTAATTACTGTGCTTGATTTAAATTGTGAATAAATTGCTTTCTGTTACATACATACTCATGCATCATACTTTATTACTGTCACTCCATTTATTATACACGAACAATAGTGACAAACTTGATGCACAAAAGCACAGTTAGCACAGTGAGCGGATAACCCAGTAAACATGCTGACATTGCCAGCACTAGACAGACATTGTTTCTGAGGCCATTATGAGCCGGGAATAGATTGCTGCACTGGTAGGGAGTGTAGGGAGGTGAGGATCATAAAACTGCGTCACTAGGTGATAGTTATAGTGACCGGAAGTGCCAAAAACATACTTTAATTACAAAATTCTGCACTAAATATCAAAATTCAGCTTTTAACAAAGCTAGTAAAGTGCACAAACTTGGTAAAATAGTCCTAGACACTTTCCAAAGTGTTGGGAAATTTAATGTGTCACTAAAACAACATAAAAGACACTTAAAAGCTTTATTTAGCACTTTAACGGATCAACATCCAACCGAACAACCGGACTTTACCCGGAACATAAAAATATTGCCAAACACATAGTTTTTACCTTTCTGAGCTAGTTAGGGTCCCCGAACACCCTAACACCCTTTATATTACATAACACACTTAATACACTAACTAAATACTTAAATCCTAACCAAATTAGTAACTAGATCATTACACCTCAACCATACCCCCCTCATTTTGACGGTCACAAGGGGTGACCCACCCCTTGCCTTATCTTGATTATTAAATTGCTAATTGTTGGACCATGAGGAACACTTTGCATGATGGATAAAGCTTGAAGTTGGTTTATAAATATGTTTAAGAGGAAACCATTCTCTTTCATCAAACCCACAACACCAACAACTTTCTCTCCTCTACTCCTTCCCCACCTACGGCCACCAACATCCTCCACCATATCACCACCATCCAACCTCCACACAAGTGTTTTACATATACTCAAGGGTGCAAGGGATCATACAAGTAGGCTTGGTGCTCTCGGAAGTTCAAGAACCACTCTAGTTTCCTTTTATCCACCACTTTTACGCCTTGTTTCTTCCCTAGCCTTGTGCTAGTAGTAAGTGCTTCTAATCTTCATCTTGATCTTGTTTTTGGTGGTTAATAGATGATTTAATGGTGAAAAATTAAGAAACACTAAAGAACATGAACAAGTCTTAAACATAAAGTGATAAAGGGTGGATAAAGAGAAGTTATGTGTGTGAACCATGTGAATCTTGTGTAATTGTGATTATTTGATGTTGTTTGTTAGTAGAAACAAGATGGATCATCATCTAGACATACTTGTACATGTTTAAGAGCATGAACTAGTAGGATGTAAAAGTTAGAAAGTTGAAAGATGATGGATCCATCCATTCATAAGCCTTGAACTTGAATAAACATAAGTTTTCTTATAAAATGAAGTTGTAAACTTATGGATCTAAAGATCTACAAGTGGTTTTTCGGAAGAACCAAGCGAAAAATACTAGTTTTGTTAAAACCCGGATATTTTATGAACTAGAAGCATTTTAGGTAAATAAACAAGTGTGTAAACACTTGTGTAACAGGAAAATTTAACAACGAAATATTTTTGTAAAGCTTGACTAGAAGTTGTTAAACTCCAAATTCGTTAAAAATAAAGCTTTCAAGAAACTAATCATGTTTTTAAAGATAACAAGACCTACTAAATATGATGGTAATTTACTACATATTTTTACAAAACCTTCAAGTTCATGAGTTTATTATTTAGTCTCATTTTGTCAAAGATTAGTGAATAAATATTGTATATATTGTTGATTGATGATTGTTGATTGAATTTTCAAAAGAAAATCATATGCTAAAAGCATGGACACCTCCATTAACAGAGGAAACTCTGGCGAAATTTTTATAGAAATACAACACTTAGAAATATTTTTATAACAAACAGTTACAACTTACAAATATATTTTTAACACTACTTTTCTAAATAAATTTCGCCATGATTTTTATTACAAAATACCAAGTACCGGAGGTGGATTTTCGTAAATAAAATTTGTTAAATATATATATATATATATATATATATATATATATATATATATATATATATATTCAGAATATATATTTTATAATAAAACGCTAGTGTGATTACTTGTTTATTTTATGAATTGGATATATTATTTTTAGGGTAAAAATAATATAACTTGAAAATACTGTGAAATTACGACTCCAAAATGATACCAACGCTCTCACAAAATAAATGTATAAGTTACACAAGTATTGTTATAATACGAAACACTAAAACGTAACTTACGTAGTTTTTCGGAAGAATACTCTTATACGTATATTATTGGTAGAATATTATTTTTGAAATCTATGAAGTAAAATATAATATTTTTGGGAAAAATATATATATTTTTGAGAATTAAGATATTTTAGACAAATGTCCCGCTCGCCATTGGCCTCGGCGATTAAGTCGATATAAAATGAGGGACTTGATGATAGAGTTTTTGTCTAGTAAGTTTTAAGGTTGTTGTCCTACCCAAGGAGGACGAACGTACGTATTCTACCCAAGGAGAATACGCAGGATTAATATTGGCATCCTACCCATGGAGGATGGCGGTACATATCCTACCCAAGGAGGATATGTAGATTCCGTTTTAATTATTTAACCCATTCCCAACCACCAGGAATTCCATGCCTTAGAAAGTGTGTGAACTCACCTTGGTTTGCTCGGTTAGATTAATTACTCAAATAATCAGGAAATCAAGCACGTCCTAATAAGGTACAGGTAACAATCAGTTTCTCGTGCATGCATAACACGTATCCTACGTACGGTTTATTTATTCATTACTTCTATCACATACCACACAATTCAAATGTCAAGTTATATTGTTAAGTTACATTATTTTACCCTAAATTAATATAACTATATCACAAAATAAACAAGTATCCACACAAGTGTCCTAATATAAAATATATATATTCTAAATATATATTTATCCGTTTTACTTGTAAAAATCAACCTCCGATACTTTGTATTTTGTTACAAAAATTATGGCGAAGTTTATATTTGAAACCCAAGTTATAAAATATACTTGTAACGCTTGTTTAGAAAAATATTTTCTAAGTGTTGGGATTTTTAGAAAATTTCGCCAGAGTTTCCTTTGTAAACGGAGGTGTCCATGCTTATTAGTATATCATTTTCTTTTCAAGAATTCATCCAACCAAATCCTCAACCAACAATATAAAATCTTTACTTATCAATCTTGTTAAAAACAACCATTAACTTCTACGTCATGAACTTGAAAGTTTATAAAAATGTGTAGTAACTTACTAGTGTATTTAGTAAGTCTTGTACCCCTTTAAAGTGTGATTGCTTCTTTAAAAACTCCATTTTTAAAGAATATGGTTCTTTACAACTTATGCTCATATTTTCTAAAAATGCTTCTTCATGTATTTTTCTTGTTACACATGTGTTTACCAAAATGATGTATATTTATGTAAGAACCAAGATTTAGTAAAACTTGTATTTTAACTTGGTTTCTTTAAAAATCATTCATAAATATTTAGATCTATGTGTTTAGCAACTTACTTTGTTTATTACTTTTCAAGAAAACAAAGTTGTTCTTTCAAGTTCAAGACTTTAGTGAGGATGATCCATAACCTTTAACATGTTCATCCTCTCATCTTGCTAGATTATGTTTCTAATCATGATCTAGCAAGACTACATGATGATCAACGCCATTTTCACAAACAAACAATAATCAACACTAAAATAACATGGTTTCTTCATGATTTAAGCTTTTGTTCATGTTTCAAGTTCAAGTTCAAGTTTCTTAGTGTTCTTTAAGTTTATCATCATGTAACCTACTTTAACCAATTAAATAAGATGAAATATGAAGTGTAGGATGTTCTTACCACTAGCTCAAGGCTAGGGATGTTCAAGAGAAGAAATGAGGTGGTTAATAGCAAATAGAGAAGGTCCTTCCACTTCTGAGAACACCAAGCTTCGTTGTATGACCCTTAACACCCTTGAGAGTGTATAGAATGAATGGAAGTGAAATGATGGTGAAGGTATGGTGGTGGTGGTTCTCGGCCGAGCCAAGGGAGGAGGGAGAGAGAGTTTGAAGGTGTTGTTGATGTGAAGATGTTAGAAGTGAAGGACTAGAGGTTTATAAAGAAATCCTTCCAACATTGGTTAACCCTTTGTGTAATGTGCTTGTAAAGTACTAAACATAATCACATTTTTAATTCAAAGAAATCAAGGGTTGGGGCCACTTACATAACCGGTTTGGGGGGGGGGGGTTGGTTTAGTTGGGTTTCAACTAAATTGGTTAGTGATCTTGATTGAAATCAAATGTTAAGTTAGTGCTTTATGTGTGTTATGTATTATATAGTATGTTATGATGTTTGGGGACCATAACTAGCTTAGTAAAAGAGAAACAATGTGTTTAACAATATTTTTGTGTTTCGGGTAATGTCCGGTTGTTCGGTTTGGTACCGTTCCGTTAAAGTGCTAAGTTATTCCATATAGTGTTATATATTTATCTTTTTGTAACACTTTTAATTCCCAACGCTCAGGAAGGCATACATGACTATTTAGTAACTTTTCCGCACAAGACTAGTATGTTTACAAGCACATGTAAGTATGACACAGTAATCAGAAAGCAGTTAAGTAATTCAGCACAGTCATCAAGCACTTTAATTAACATTAATAAATCGTACGGATACATGTAATTTTGAGGGTTGTCAAACAGCAGACCGGGAGGACGCAATTATGTTCCTCCCACTCAACCCCGCAATACATACCTCCGCGCTGCAAAGCGCTACCAGAGCCAACCCTACAGGCCAAAATCTGCGCCCAAAAACTCTAAGTTCACCACGGAGATCGCCCACGCCGATGTCACCACCACTAAATTCCCATTGAACATTAGGAAATACAACGGTTCGTCCGATCCGGACGACCACATGAATATCTTCGTCGGTGCCGGGTGCAACGGCAGGTGGGACGAGCCTACCTGGTGTCATTTTTCCCCCCAGACCCTTACGGGTCTCGCGAGGGCTTGGTTCGATTCTTTGCCAGTGGGATCACTGGCATCATTCGAGGACTTGCAAGCAAAGTTACTCGCATATTTTTGCCAGCAGCGACGTCACGAGCGTGACTCGATGGACGTCATGAACATCTAGCGTGGAGACAATGAATCTCTTGAGTCGTTTGTCGTCCGCTACAACAAATAATGCCTGGAGATAGGTGGCTTGGCAGACCAAATGGCACGCAACCATTTCATTGTAGCCGTTAAGGACGAACAAATGGTTACGACCATCTCCGGCAAGGAAGGCTTGCCAAAGAAATGGGAAGATGTCATGGCTGCGGTCAAGACATACGCCCAGACTCAGCAGTCCCTTAAACCGCACGTCGCAAAGGCATAGCCCCAAGCGGAAGGCCAGTCCTCCCGCCAAGAGCCCAAGCGCAATAACAAGCGCAACCGGGACACATGGAATCGCGGCAGCGATCCCAGGCCATATGTCCCGCGTAACAACCAGCCCGACGCAAGGGTAACAATTAACGCCCAGCATGAAAACCGGGTGTCGAATAAGGAATCTCGGGACCGCAACTGGACTGAGATCACCCAGTTGCCAAGCGACGTCCTCCTTACGGACGCGCAATTCCTGCGACCGGCCCAACCGATGAAGTTAAAGAAAAATCAGGATCTCACACTCTATTGTGAGTATCACAAGGACTCGGGCCACACAACAAACAACTGCATCAGTCTCCGACTGGAGATTGAGCGAGCCCTAAAGGAGGGGAAGCTGCAACATCTGTTGCCAGGCGCACAAAAGCCAACCAAGCGCATCACCCCCCACAACGAGGGCACCTCCGCGGGAAAGATTACCATGCACGTGGCCTTAACCCATTTGATCAACGGAGGCAAAGGAAGGCCACGCAAGGCGGCAAGAAGACCAGACAATGACTGAAAAGATGAGCAAGTTGTCTTTCCAAAAGTCCGAGGCGGCCCGCGCGACAGGCGCGCCGTCGTTATTACAGGCCACCTGGCTCACTACTGCACCGAGCGATTATTCATCGACCCGGGCAGTACTTCTGACATCATATACGAGCAGTGCTTCAACCAGTTCGATCAAGAGGACAAGAATCGGTTGCAAGCGGTGGACTACCCTTTGGCCGGGTTCGCAGGGGAAACCGTTTTCCCCCTGGGCCAAATCACTTTTCCTGTGCGCTTCACCAACGGAAGGCACACACGAACGGAGGAGGTGAACTTCATGGTTTTACCTCACACCTCCAATTATGACGTGCTTCTCGAGAGAGAATCCCAAGACGACTTCAACATGATTACGTCTGTATCCCACTCTGCTGTCGGTTTCCCAACCGAAACGGGGGTCGCGATAATCTACGCGCGTAGAGAAGTAATGTCGTCGGACGAACTGCGTCCGACCAAGATAGCAAGGCCTACCCCCAACACCCAACCAGAAAAGTGGGTTCTCAACGCGAGACACCCAGAGCAAACGGTCACGTTGGGCCACGCCTTGTCCCCCAACATCAGAGCACACCTGAAGCAGCTCCTCTTCAGGAACCAAGATATTTTTGCGTGGACGCCCGCAGACATGACAGGGGTATCATGCGAAACTGCGCAACATTTCTTGAATACCTTGCCAGGTATCAAGCCAGTGATCCAAGGCCAACGCCACCTTGGATCCGCAAAGAACGAGGCGATGCATGAGCAGGTCAAAGAACTGCTCTCCGCAGGCATCCTGCGAGAAGTCAAGTACCAGACTTGGTTATCCAACCCAGTCATGGAAGAAAAACCAACCGGGGGCTGGCGCATGTGCGTCGATTATAAAGATCTCAACAAAGCTTGCCTCAAGGATTGTTATGCACTTCCTGAGATCGACGAAAAAGTCGATAACCTCGCACCATTTCGATGGAAGTGATTCCTCGATTGTTACAAAGGCTACCACCAGGTACAGATGGCAATCGAGGACGAAGACAAAACGGCATTCCGTACGCCCACCGTAAATTACTGTTACACAAAAATGCCGTTCGGGTTGCGCAATGCAGGCGCAACGTATCAAAAATTGATGAACGACACTTTTCGCGGTCAAATAAGCAAAAGTTTCGAAATCTATATGGACGACCTGGTCGTCATGAGCATGGAAGAGGATACCATGCTCACCGATATCGAGGAAGGCAATATGAAGCTCAATTCAGGGAAATGCTCGTTTAGAATGGAGGAAGGCAAGTTCCTTGGATTCATCGTGACCAAAGATGGATTCAAGGTGAACCCGGAAAAAGTTCAGGCGATTGAGCGCATGCCATCACCTTCTACGATGAAAGAAATGCAACGACTAGCCGGCAGGCTAGCCGCACTGAATAGATTCTTAGCCAATCATGCAGCTAAGTCTTATCCTTTCATCAAAACCCTGCGGAACTGCTTAAAAAAGGAGCAATTTCAATGGACCGCTGAGGCCGAAAACGCTTTACGGTATATGAAAGAGTGTTTGATACAACTCCCAACTCTAACCGCACCAGGCAAGAAAGAACCACTTATCTTGTACTTATCTGCCGCAGACAACGCGGTAGAAGCGGTACTCATAGTGGAGCGAGAGGGAGTTCACACACCTATCTACTATATCAGTAAAATGCTCAACGACCCAGAGACAAGATACTCCATCATGGAGAAGTTGGTACTGGCACTAGTGCACACATCGAGAGGGTTACGACGTTACTTTGCAAACCACGTCATCACGGTGTTGACCAACTACAGGATCGGCCCGATCCTATCTAAACCAGACATCTCTGGGAGATTAGCAAATTGGGCAATTGAGCTGGGCGCGCACACGCTGAACTATAAGCCGCACCCCGCGATCAAAGGCCAGGTCCTGGCTGATTTCATTGCCGAAGTACCGGCAAATCGCATCCAGGAATGCGAAGAAGAACAAAACCCCGCACCACCACCATCCTCCTCAGAAACCTGGGCACTATTTACCGATAGTGCATCCAATGAGGATGGTGCAGGTGCGGGTCTGCGACTCGTCAGCCCCGATGGCCAAGAGCTTACCTATGCAATCTGCCTCGATTTCAAAATCACAAACAACGAGGCAGGGTATGAGGCTCTACTGGCAGGGCTACGTCTGGCAGTCAAGATCGACGTACAACATTTGGAAGCACACGTCGACTCATTGTTAGTTGCAAGGCAAGTGCGCAGTGACTATGCCGCAAAAGGGGATATCATGATCCTCTACCTCGAACAAGCCCTGCAACTTAAATCAAAATTCACTTCCTTCAATATCCGCCATATCAACAGAAGTGAAAACAAACCAGCGGATGCACTGTCAAAACTCGCATCCACCAGCTTCCAACATCTAGCAAAGGAGATACGCATTGAGATCCTGCAAAATCCCTTAGTACCCCTGCGCCAAGTCAATGTCATCCAGTACGGTACAACATCCTGGATGACACCAATCATTGCATACTTGCAATCAGGTGTTACTCCCGAAATCAAGTCAGAGGCACGTAAGTTGCAATAGAAAGCGTGTCATTATCAAATGGGAGATGGTATCTTATACCGTAAATCATACCTGGGACCACTCCTACGCTGCGTTGATCCCCAAGATGTCACATACCTTATCAGAGAGATACACGAGGGAATATGTGGCATACACGCGGGCCCACGCATGGTAGTGGCCAAAATTTTGAACGACGGGTACTACTAGCCCGGTATGCACCTGGACACGGTCAAAGTCTTGCGCAAATATTTTAATTGTCAACGGCATGCTCCCAAAACATTGCGCCCAAAGAATAACTTGATCCCCGTCACCACCGCATGGCCTTTCCAGAAATGGGCAATCGACGTGGTGGGACCATTTCCAGACACACCAGGTGCGGTGAAATTTATTATAGTGGCCGTCGATTACTTCACAAAATGGGTAGAGGCAAAACCACTAGCCTCAACCACCGCTATGATAACAAGGAAATTTATCTGGGAACATATCATCTGCCGTTTCGGTCTACCGATGTGCATCGTTATAGACAACGGCACCAACTTCGCTGCCGAAGACTTTCAAAAATGGCTAAAAGAACTACATGTCAAACACATATTCTCCCCAGTGGCGCATCCGCAAGGGAATGGCCAAGTCGAGAGTATCAATAACAGTTTAGTCAAAGGCATCAAAGCACGGTTGGGAACAGCCAGACGAGGCTAGGTCGATGAACTCCCAAGTATCTTATGGGCTCACAGGACGAGCCCAAAGACAAGTCACGGTGAAACACCCTTCAGCCTTGTCTATAGCTCAGAAGCGGTGATCCCCGTGAAAGTAGGTATCCCCTCACCCCGAATGTTGGCTATCGAAAAGATAGACAACAATGAGGAGCGCAGACTTGACTTAGGCCTCCTGGACGAAAGGCGTGAAAACGCTGCCATCAGCGAGGCCAAATACAAGACCAAGCTTGAAAAGTACTACAATTCACGCGTCTGCGTTTGTACTTTCAACCCAGGAGACTACGTCCTTCACGATAACGAAGCATCTAACGTTGAACGCTCAGGGAAACTTGCCCCCCAAGTGGGAAGGACCCTACCTTATCCAAGAGGTCCTGGACAAAGGCGCGTATAGACTACAAAAGTTAGAGGGCGAACCTATCGCACGCACATGGAATGCACAACAGCTTCGGCACAGTTACATGTAAGCCATGTTTTTTACATTTTCTATGTAACCTTTCGGGCCGCAGGTTTTTTCTTGCCGCGGCCCCGCACAACTTTCTCCACATGCTTTTTCTCCGCATGCTTCTTGGGAGCGGCCTTCGCCTCAAACTCTCTCAAAGCCCCAGGATTAACTGCGTTTAAATCATCAAACAAGCAAATAAGAAAGGTAAACTTCTTTACAAGACAAATAAGAAGATTATGGATTATACCTTTGCTTGTGGCAGGGGTGCATTCAGCACCTCGCGGTTAGGAACGCGAAAGTTGTCGACAATGGTCAAGTAAAAAGCTTCACCTTCCGCGCATGGAAGTAGCTGCACCTTGCCCGTGTAGTTCGGATCGAAAATCCTCCATAGGGCAGCATCCTCTGATAGTACACTTACAAATCAGTAACACACAAGAAAGTAAGGAAACCACGCAAGAGTAAAAACACTTACCACCACTCTTCTCCCGCAGAGCGGGCCTCGCTTTCCTATCAGGCCTGGTCAACATCATCTGCAGTATCCACAACTGCGAGTTGTCCAACTGCTTGAACTCAATGGTTTTCAACCTAAGGAACCACTCCACCG
Organism: Helianthus annuus; assembly: GCF_002127325.2. NCBI lineage: Eukaryota > Viridiplantae > Streptophyta > Magnoliopsida > Asterales > Asteraceae > Helianthus > Helianthus annuus. Next base: position 198,195,376 of record NC_035448.2, on the reverse strand, counting down.
TCTTCGCGCTAGGAAGAGCGATATCCTCCACGGGGATGGTCTCATTCACATTCCGCAAGGTCATGTTAGCAACAACCGCGACAGCCTTAATGTAGAAGAACTTGGTCTTCCACTTCGTAATACCCTTTGGAGGGGTCATCCGCTTGGAGCTCCCACACCGTTGGCCAAAAGAAAAGAAGCCGGTGTTCGCCGTCAACTGGTAGAACCGTCGGAAGTTTTCAACAGTAACATCCAGACCAAGAGCACGAAAAATGTACTCAAAATGCCTGATCCGAATCATCCTGAACGGGCTCAGTTGCGAGATATGAATCTTGTAATGCTCCAACACTTCGGCAACAAACACCGTCAACGGCAGTCTGAGGTTGCCATCGAAAAAGAAGTCAGCCCACAGGGTGAGGCATCCAGCCGGAGCATCGGCACCGGTGTAACCTTCCTATGGAAATATAAACCCAAACTCTTTGGGTATCTGAATGCTGGTAATCAGAACATCAAACTGACTCTTCGTCCACTTCAAAACCAGTAAGCCCCCGCCGGGGGCACTACCGCCTTCTTCATCTTCTTCCGCCGCCGCCGGCGACGAGTAATCAGGGTTTTCACCCTCAGCATGGTGTGGATTTGATGGCTCGGCCATTGAAAGAATAAAGTCAGAAACAACAAAAGGAGTTCAAGAAACTCAGCAAACATCACCGGAATTTCAGACAAGTTTTTCGGAGATGACAAAGGAGGCACTCTTTCTCTCGCCGGAAAATTTTGAAAATTTGAACAAGTGAGGGGAAACCACAAACGGTTTCCCCTAATATACTCATCACAATTAATGCGGAGCAGTTACCGAAACGTCAGGGGTAAAAGGAGCGAACCATGCGGAGACACGTGTTCAGCGACGGTTCCGCTGACGGCTGCCACGCGCGCATGGCCGCCACGCGCCTGACAAAGGAGACGTTTACACTCCTGCTATAGTGCATTTATGACCTTGGGCAGTGCAACCGTCCTTTCGTTTCAGCACATGCCAGAAAATCTCACCAACTTCCACCAACTCACACGTGCGTCCAGCCACGTATGCAACAAAAAAGCGACAACATTATCCAAATATAAGCGGCATGCGGTTTCTCTAGTATAACCGCGCCATGACCCATACCGCGTGTCATTTTTTACATACCCCTCAAAAAAGGCAAAAAATATATATCACTACATTATGTAAAGGGGTACAACTAATATCCTCATATACCCACGAGCACACGTGGAATATGCGGAGATACCACACACGAGCCCGCACAGGTGTGTCAGATGCTCAGAACCAGCATTGTTCTTTGGACTGTGAAAACCGCTTCTTAGGACGAAGCAAACCGCACTCCTTCAGGCATCTTCAAGCTTCAAATCCCTCGTGTCCGGTTCACAACCACAGAGGGTGCGCAAACAGCTTCTCATTAGGGAAAAGGATAAGTATGATGCGCGACCGCACATCAGCAACCCTGACTCCTGATCCTTCAAGAGCCGCATCCAAGCAAAACACTCTTTTAAAGCGAGTCTTTTGTTACAAAACCGCAGACACTCATGAGTCACTGCGGTCACATATCCAGCTACGCGAATGGTAGCTACGGAAGAACCACGACTAAGTCATCACACAGATGAACGAAGCTACTTCAAGGAAAACTGATTCCCACTGAAGCGTGAAGGAAAGTGGCTACAGAACAAGTGCGGATGAGATTCCCAATCATCTAAAGAGATCTCGTTGAGCAACAAGCGAACGAACAGTGGTAACAAGTCTGCTTATGACTTTGTTTGCCCGCTAATGAACTGGATAGAATAAAAAATGGTGGGCATAGCCATGCCTACGACCATGTTTATTTGACCATTATCCAGATTCACATTGTTAGACCAAACACGGCCAACAATGACGCAAATACCCCACGTTGTTCGATCAAACATGGCCAACAACGCAAAGGAACGAGGTAACCGCAAAAGACGTGCGGTTACTTGAGAGCTAATTGGAAGAACATGAAAACTCCCACAAAGTAGGGATCATCATTGCATGTCCAATTGCTGAACATAGAGCTTGAGCAAAGCCATTCACAGCATTGCATCAGCTACCGCAAAGGTTACAACTAAAGTTGCGGGTGCGGACATCTTCCGTCACCGTCACAAAGGTTGGTTCGAAGCCTACTGACATCTTGAGCCACGATCTCAAAGGTTGGTTCGAAGCCCTCTCTTCTTCATTCACCATCTCAGAGGTTGGTTCGACACACCAACAGGTGGCACCCAACCCTGGTGACATCAAGAAATGGTAGACCATACTACCGGATCAAAACCCTAGGCTGAGAATTTCGCATCAGACGAAACTTGCTCACCGGTACGGAAGAGACGTCACATGACTCTACCGGATCCCCGGCTTGATTTTCTAGAAGCAGGAGCCATCTACATGGCCTAGAATCTTCTCCAAACTATGAACTACCTTCTAGACACCATAGTCCAGTCCTCCTCCCACATGCAACTTGCACGAGGCAGCAACACTAGACTGGGGGGACTTGAAGGGGTATGGTCCCAAATCTCGCGTCAGCATGACTGCGAGTGACCATTACCCTTATCAAAACCCTCACCAGCTAGAACTTATCTGTGTCCGTGCGGACACGCGCGAATACAGCAGTCGAATCTAATCGGTCAAATGATAGGAAGATAAGAGGCATAAGCGATGCGGCCTGGCACCGCATCCTATGTGTGTCTCCTTACCTGGTGTATGAAAATGGGTGCACAGCGATACGGCCTCGCACCGTATCCTGTGAACATTTTCATCAATTCAAGGGATCTGGACAACAACAACAGTCACCACAAGTAGTGATACGGCCTGGCACCGCATCCCGCAAACTTAGCCAGAGTGAGAACGCGGAAACAACGGTAGTTACCGCAGGCAGCGATGCGGCTCAGCACCGCATCCTGCTCACGAGGCAAGTGGGACTGACACCACGGAGCGAGTGGCACCAATAACAGTCGCCTGTCAGGCCATACGTAAGCGACAGACTGACACTGCAGTAGGACGTGGCTTCACCTCCACAACCGACAAGCCTGACACACCTGCATAAGGGCTGCACGTCGTCAGTCCGTCCATTCAACTCCTCCTTCACTCCTCGGCTATGAATACCAACCCCAAACCAGGTTTGAGATATCTCTTCACAACTCTCTCACTACTACTACTATCACACTTTGCTTCCCAAGCAAACTACTGATTCTCACGCCGGAGAGTGGTAACAAGGAGTACCCCCACCCCATCCTCCTTGTTATGAGTCACGGCTTGTTTCCTTGTGCGGGAGATCAACCGGCGGACGATCCAACCAGCGATCCTTGAGAGGAAGGAATTAACCCTTCTTGACAGGACCAGTGAGTTAACCTCGCCCGGCTAACCATTGTTTCATCATGGCGTCCCTGTCGCAACGCGCAGGTGAATAACTAGTTTATATTATTATTAAGTATTACCATAGTTGTATAAGAAGATTATTGTTCAACATCAATATTGTTAGGCCGGAGGGTATGGAGGAAGCCACCGTGCCACATCACCGCCCATAGCGCCCCCCTCGGCGCCACCACCCACACCCTGCTAGTTAAACCGGGGCGCCATTGATGGGGCTTTACCATGGTAACGAGGAAGAAAGGAGGGGGCAGGTGGGGCCCACATCATTTCATCCAATAACAATTTTTTTTTAATTTTGTTTAATAGGGGGAGGGGGGTTATCTCACACTGCAAGTTGAGAGAAGACGTAATAAAGTCCCCTGGCTGATCTGAATCGTAGATGACACTGACGTGTCCTGATAAATCCTTCAAAAGCTTTATCCCATATCTTATAGCCATATTGTATATTGTAGTAGTTATCATCAATATTAAATATTGTCTTAACTGTAAAAACAAATGTGCTGGTTCACATGATTTCCGGACATAAACATAATATTTTCTTCATCTATTTTTCCGAGTTACGTTATGACGGCATACAAGAAAGTAATCATCACAAATTTAAGAGAGAAGCGTTTCGCACGTATGTGCAATGCCTAAATGTGAGAGACATGTGTTTCACATCTGTGAGCATATACTCTGCTGTTGTTGTACCAGAGTGAGTAATTTAATTTAAAAGTATTTGATTTAAGTGTTAATTGTCAAAATCATCCCTGAGGTTTGGGCACATTTGCCATGTTCGTCCAAAATGACACTTTTGTACCATTTTGCCCCCCACGTTTGTAACTTTTTGCCATTTTCATCCAAACCACTAACTTAGTTTATTTTTTCTGTTAAGTTAAAGGATATTTGGATGAAAATGGCAAATATAAACCACAGGGACGAAAATGGCAAATATGCTCAAACTCTTCTTAATTTCTTTTATTTAGTTAATGTTGTCACATATATAATAAAAATAATATACATGCAATTTTTATATGAAAAAAATAATAGTTTTGTCACATATTTTTTTTTTATAAATTTTCATCCATCCACTAAGTTAATTTTTTTCTATTAAGCCGAAAGATGTTTTAAATTTTTATAAATTAATTTTTTTGTATCAAGGTTATTATATGTTGTCTTTTGTTCAATAGAACTTTGTTTTCTTCCTCTAAGTAACATGAATATTTTGATTCCGTTTTTGAGAGTTTAACAAGAAAATAGCTCGTCGTGAAAAGTGTTTATCACAAAATATTAGATGGCATTTTACTTACTATTTGGTGGGTAATTTTAAGGTTTGGTAACGGTACGTTGTTTGATGGGGGAACTGGCTTTTGTTTTTCGTTAGGAGCGAATTTAAAAGAGTAGAAGATGAATTAAAAACTTGGTACATATGATAATATTTGTTTATTTGACATTTTTCTATAAGGTCACAAGCATTTTAGTTTTATAAAAATTAGAGGTTTAAGTAGATTTATTTTTATAAAATTGATCTATATAAACAACTGGAAATTAATTTCTGTATTAATTTATAAAATTTAAAACATCCTTCGCCTTAATAGAAAAAAATTAACTTAGTTAGTGGTTGGATGAAAATTTATAAAAAATATGTGAGAAAACTATTATTTTTTATATAAAAATTGCATGTATATTCTTTTTATTATATATTTGACAAAATTAACTAAATAAAAGAAATTAAAAAGAGTTTGAGCACATTTGCCATTTTCGTCCCTGTGGTTTATAGTTGCCATTTTCATCCAAATATCATTCAACTTAACAGAAAAAATAAATTAAGTTAGTTGTTTTGATGAAAATGACAAAAAGTTACAAACATGGGGGGCAAAATGGTACAAAAGTGTCATTTTGGACGAAAATGGCAAATGTGCTCAAACCTCAGGGGCGATTTTGGCAATTAACTCTTAATTTAATTTTATTTATTGTTTAGTTTGATTTTTCTTTTCTAGTAACTTTAGTACGTTAACTTTTTAAAAAAATCTTACTTTGCAACTAAGTTTTTTTAACATTGCGATGTAAATTTTTGGAGATGGATCATGCCACTGACGTATCAAACAGAACCGAATCTGACGATGTATAGTAATTTTATATTTTTAAGTATTTTTTTAACGGCAAATGTTACACACCAATAATTGTTAAATGCTCCCCTTCCCAGATTTGAACCTGAGACCTCCCCTTTAAAAGACAAGTGCCTCTACCAAGTGTTTCTCAAAAAGTAATCAAAACCGAGTTGTGAAAAGTACATGTAATAGAACAAAAACATACATGTTATTAAAACTATCTAACATTTTGTTTTTTTTTCTATAAACTGACTTCGTTTACCACTTCGTTATTCTAAGTCTGCATATGCCATTGCGACACTGCTATTTTTATCTAGGTTCTAATAAAAGTTTTGTTCAAAATTGAATGGGTCATGTATAATCGGTTTTTTTGTTCTTTACCACGATGAACCAAAATGATACTGTCTAAACAACTTCGATAGCGGTATGATCATTTATTTTATGGTGTCTGGTTTTTGGATTTCATTCCAATTCCGACTCAACAATATTGAACATAGAGTTGTATTTAAAATAGAGTATTTTTTGTATCGTAAGCTATAACGAGTGTCGCTGACCTATCGATGTTGTAACGAACCGAACCAATTCCGACCAAACAACATCAACATCGGTACTCATTTTCAATTGTTTTTTATCAATGTAAAAGACATGTTGATATCCTTTTAGCTGGCATGTCATGATTTTATTATTTTCTATTTCAGCTGTTATAACGAGTGCCGATATTGTAACACATGGAATCGATAGTGACTGAATTCCCACCGCATAACGTGAGGTATTCCGACTAGTTTCTATTAAAGATAATACGTTAAATACTAAACTATTTATAACCATTATAGCCTAGCAATATCAACGTGTGTACACAGTAAAGTTCTTTTTCAATTCATTAAGAGTTTTTGTCACTCTAATAAATACGTGAGTCTACAGAAAAGAGAAAAAACAATAAAATGAATAATAGATATATAGAGAATCGGATATTAGGAGTGTTTAAAAGATTAGTAAATTTTATAGAATTATGAATTGTAGTTAAATTATATAAAATAATATAAAGAATGAGGTGTAGACGTTATATTATAAAGTATATTTATTACAACACTTTATGTAATAAAAAGAAACACTCAATGACTCACAAAATTATAGTGTAATATCATGGCAATTTACAAGATGTTGCACCAATAAATACACACATGTCATTCCACACATTCCCCACAATCCCCTGTTTCTTTCTGCAAAAACCAACCCACCAATGGCAGCTCGAACTTTCCCGGATATGCCGACACCATCGTCTCTGCTATCGGCGTATGCCTCCATGTCAACCTCGATCATGCTCTTCCGAACAATGTTCGACCAGCTCTTCCCTAGAGAGCTCCGGCGATACATCATCGACACCTTCCGCTTCTACTGGAAACCAAAATCTTCCAAACTCACCCTCGTCTTCGAGGAGAAAGACGGCATCACCTCAAACCAGATGTATGATGCCGTCGAAGCCTTCCTCTGTTCCAGAATCAACCCCGAGTCCGAACGCCTCCGGTAATAATAATAGATTCCCATTTAGTTGCTTTAGTTTTCTTTTATACCGATATCCTACACACCCGGCTGGTAAGATGGGTGTGTAAGATAACGGTTTTTAGTTTTTTTTAGTACTGGTAACTCACACATAGGTGGGAGTGGGTGTGTGAGTTTAGCAGTTCTTTAGATTTTTTATAATACTGCTAACTCACCCACCCACCTACCTGCCGTATGTCTAACACCGGTCGGTGAGTGGTAAGGGTGTGAGTTAACAGTTTTATATTTTTTTTTTACTGCTAACTCGAACGCCTACATATAGCAAGGGTATGCGTTCGAGTTAGTAGTTTTAATTTTTTTTTTTTCTGAAGATATTATGTGATGAATCTTTCATAGGATCACAAAATCCGCTAAAGAAAACCACATCAATGTAAAGTTTGCGGACTCAGAGACGATAACGGACTCGTACGAAGGAGTTCCGGTGACATGGACATACGTCCGTCAGCAGCAACAGAACAGGCGTGGCGGAGGAGGCGGTGGTGACGGCAGCGACTTCGATTACCACGGCCACAACGTCTGGGCCGCGGAGAGAAAATATATCGAGCTGAAATTCGAGAAAAAGTATAAAGAAATGATAATAAGTTGTTACTTGCCATGGATATTACAAAGATCCAAAGAACTCCAAAACCAGAAAAAAGTGGTGAAGCTTTATAACCTGCAATCGTCGGCGTACGGGGGCGGACCAGGCGGGTACATAGAATCGGTGAATCTGGACCATCCGTCGACGTTTGAGACGTTGGCGATGGATCCGAAGATGAAGAAGGCGATTGTTGATGATTTGGATTTGTTTGTGAAGAGGAAGGAGCTTTATAAAAGAGTGGGGAAAGTGTGGAAGAGAGGGTACTTGTTGTATGGTCCGCCTGGGACCGGGAAGTCGAGTTTGATAGCTGCTATAGCTAATTACATGAAGTTTGATGTTTACGACTTGCAGTTGTCGTGTGTTGGAAGTGATTCGAGTTTGAAGAACTTGTTGTTGAGAACATCGAACCGGTCGATTTTGGTGATTGAAGATATTGATTGTAGCCTTCAGTTGCCGGACCGAAAGGCGCCGATTGTGTCTAAGTTTTCGGAAGTTATGTCTAAGTTTCCGGAAGTTAAAACCACTCGTGATCCCATGGTTTTTCTCCATTCTCTTGTGACCCTTACTATTCCACCCTTGTTGTTGCTTGGGATGAGCTCGGTACTGACTGGTACCGGAACCGAAAGTACCGGTACTGAAAATCTCCAAAAGTAGGTACCGGTATGTGAGGGTAAAAACCAGTAAATACCGGTACCGAAAATGTCAAAAGTCGGTACCGAATATGTACCCGGTTCGGTAAATTCGGTACCGGGTACTATTTGCTCATCCCTAATTGTTGCTCTCTAATTTTGTTTCAAATTTCAATCTTTTTGCAGTTTTCTCTATCTGGGCTTTTGAATTTCATAGATGGGTTATGGTCGAGTTGTGGCGACGAACGAATTATAATATTCACGACAAACCACAAGGAACGACTAGACTCAGCATTGCTTCGACCAGGGCGGATGGATGTGCACATTCACATGTCTTACTTGACGGTTGATGGGTTCGACACGCTAGCTGCTAACTACCTCAATATCCATGACGGCCAAGATTGGCGATTTAGGGAAATCAAAGAGCTTATCAAATGCAAGAATGTTACACCAGCGGAGGTGGCCGAGGAACTCCTGAAATCGGACGATGTGGATGTTGTGTTGGAAGGGCTTGTGAAGTTTTTGAAACGTAAGAAGATAGAAGAAGAGGAAAGTAAAGATGGGGTCGATGATGATGATGAAGAAAATGAAGTCCGTGAAGCTAAAAAGGTTAAAATTATATCATGATTTAAGAATTGAAGGCTTTTAGATGTTTTCTTCTTCTAGTTGAAAGGTTGTTTGGTTACATTTTAAGTTTTTGTTTCCTTTATTACTCCTTTTTGTTAAAGGTTTTACTTCAGGAAGAATTTTATGTTGCACTTGGACAACCAATTATCGGAATTTGAATGAAATATATTAAAACTAAGTGACCTTGACTTCATTGACAAGAAATGTGCTTAGTTCATGACTATTATATGCATTTGTTTGTGGACCTTTTCCCCCACTAGAAAGGTGTGTGTTGAAATTTATTTAATTATACTTCTTGTGATTTTAGGTAACTTAGTTTAATGATCAACTTAAACAAATTTATTTTTAGATTCAAGCTTGTTTAAATTCAGTTTGATTCGAGTTTTCAACGAACAATCTTAATTAGCTCATGAGTAGCTCGACTTGTGTATACCTTAGATTCTAAATTCGTTAACTCTGTTAGGATGATAGTTTAGGGTGAATAGAGAGGTTGAGAAGAAATGATTACATATTTGAAGGTGGATAAATATATCTTTAGTCTATGTCCACTTTATTATGCAGAGAATCAATCTACCGAAGCTTGAAGTTCAAGCCCATTTTTTGGGCATGATTCAACACGTGGCGTCTTATTCAACAAGAGGCATTATAGGGCTTAAAGTTCGAAAGTAATCTAGTGGTATAATGCCCCTTACAATGATTACTCAATTATTTATTTTTAATTTCTTTTTTTAGGAAAATACATCAAATAATATTACATTAAATAACATAAATTAAATTAAATTAATTAATATTAAAAAACACACAAATAATACTATTCATCTTAATTTTCATTTTCGCTTTCGTCATACTCGTCTTCATCTTCCCTTTTTCTTCATCCTTGTTTGGAATATACTGAACCGACCATGCATGTTGGACCAAATCCAATGCTAACGCGCAATGTGCTATATGGGAACGCATTTGATACTCTTTCAGCCATTATTGCTTGGGGATATTGCTGAACGTCGTCCGATATATATTTTTGACATATTGTTTTTCCTTCATCTTCTAATATCATATTATGCATGATTATACAAACATATATAGCATCTCTCATTTTTTCTTTGGTCCATGCACAACAAGGATTTCTCAAATAATGTCAACGTTGTTGAAAAACCCCAAAGCATCTCTCATTTTCCTTTCACGTAGACTCTTGAATTTTCTTAAAATGTGCTCTTTTTTCATCGATCGGGTCGCTAAGTGTCTTCACAATAATCGAATATTGCGGATATATTCCATCACTCAAATACTATCCGTGCGGGTAGTAGTCTTCGTTAGCCCAAAAAGGAGCCTTTGTTGCTGTACCAGAAATGAAATCCTCTACCACAAGCGACTGTTCGAAAACATTTATATCATTGCATGACCTGACCACACCAAAGTAGACCGACCAAACCCAAAGGTCGTATGAAGCAACCGCTTGATGAATAACTGATGGTCCTGTTCGAAAACGTTTATGTCATTACATACTCGTCATTGATGTCGGTCGTGTTTCCGTAGGCAAGCACGTGTATCGTTGAAGTACACTTTTGAATAGCGGTAAATCCAAGCGTCCCTCTCGCATCCGGTTTTTGCTTAAAGTAATCAAACTTGTTTTTCAAATCTCTGGTAATACATAGAAATAAACGCTTACTCATCCGGTAACGACGCCCAAATATATTTGGGTTTGCGTATGTCGGCATTCGTCAAAGTTTCTTTCATCAAACGAGCGTTCGCCGCAATTCGGTCTCGTTCCGTATATTCTCTTTGCAAATCGAGCGTGGAGGTTCACTAACATGTTTCATATACCTTGCTGCAAGCTGACACGCACTCGTAAGAGCCTCTTGCTCGACCTCCTCGTCGGTCGTGTCACTGTAATCGGCTAAAAACTCTTTGTAATAATAATTTGCAACGGATGAGGAAAAAGTGGTAGAATCCATTTTTATGTATTTGGTGTGGGTATGTGTTTGTTTGAATGAGAGGTGTGATTATGAGTGTGTATATATGTTAGAAACTGAGTTTCTTTGTTTGCAAATAAATATTGATTATCACAATAATACTCACAAACTGGAAGCCATCATCAATGATTATTTTTCATTAATCATAAAAGATTCAAATGTTTTACAAATCGATTGACTCTATAGACTCCCCCTCAGCTGATTACACAAACAAATCAGTTCGTACAAGAGAACATGTGATGTGTGTAATGAATAGATCACTAACAGGTGTGATCTATTTATACTAAGTACGAAATCTCTATACGGTTATTGGCTGATGTCACCCTGATAGTGACATTTACCATTTCTAACAGAAAAGATTCTCAGATGTTTACAAACATCTAAGCAAATCCTATCATCTGATATAGGTTATACTAAACACTGATAAGAAAAATACTATTACATTGAAAACCACTATCTAAACCATCCTCTGTTGCAGTTATCAAAACATTTGTTTGGTCTTCTTTATCAGACCTTTGGTTTGATCAGGGCTTTGGTCTTCAACAGATGCTAGCCTTCAACAAATGTTGGTACTCTTGAACAGCGGTTCCAAGTCTTCATCAGATGTTAGCCATGCTTTTAAACAGATGTTCTGAATAGGTGTTCAAGATTAACTATCTTTGGGGAGAGACTGGTTCAATCTTTTGCTTATTTCTTGATCAGTTGATTATGTTTTGGCTTTTGGATATCATCTGTTCTTTTGTAGGTCCAGCAATATATATAGATATTGCAGTTTTTATTTTAAATTTGACCATTGCCCCCAACGGCTCTATTGGCCAACTCACAAGTACCCCGACGTTTTATTAAACAGGCCTTTCGATTTTTTTTCTACGAATCAAGTCCTTGGGGGCGTTGTGGCCAGCATATCTGGGCGTGAAGTGACAACATCACGCCACTTCATCTTTTTACTACGGGTGTTCTAAGGTGGGTAAATATATTGAAGGTGAATCAATATAGCTTTAGTATACTGTTGATCTTGAGTTATTATACATTGATAAGAAGGGAATAAGACTAGAAGGTATGGGGGCCGGCTGAGGCCCGGCTAGGACCGGCGACGGTCCCCCACACCGCCCCCTGGGGCTCGGCTCGTCACACCCGGCGACCCACAGCCGGGTCCGCCGCTCCACCTTTTTGAAAACTAGCCGTTATTCAACGGCATTATTTAATTAAAAAAAAATTCATTTTTCTATAAAATCACCTATTTTCACCATAATTTCCCCACTTTCAACCTAAAACCCTCTCACTTTTATACCATTTTCTCCCCACTTTTATAAAAAAATTATCTTTTCATCCACAATGGCTTCTAATCCTTGGTGGCCCTCGTCTTCGGATGACGAAGAGGAGATGTTTTTCGCGAACGCTGTGATACGGGCGGGACAGATTCTATGTTGGAAATTTTATAAATAATATTATATTATTTTTTAATATAATGATTATTTAATAATTAAGCCAAGATGAATGAGAGATCTTGTGCATTAAGTTTTGTGTGTTGGAACCATAAACATGTGGGAAATTGAGTTTGTCCCACATAGGTGGAGAGATAAATCTTTTGTGAATTTATAATTAGAATTCTCTACACGAATGTATTCTTGTATGACAACTCGCGCCCGGGCACGGGCTCGGGACCGGGACCGGGACGAGGGCGATGGGCGCAATGTGGCGCTTTGATGGCGCACTTTGCACTTCGCTCGCATCGCCGCGAGCCGCTTGGAGCCGCCTTTAGTATTTTTTAGATGTGTCTTGGCTTGTGGTCAACTAGAGACTATTCAAGTTCCTAACTGAAAAATAGTTAAGTCTCAGAATTTATTCTTATTGAATTTTGTATTCAATATAGACTATTCAAGTTCTAGACTATTCAAGTTCCTAACTGAAAAATGATTAAGTCTTAGAATTTATTGTTATTGAATTTGGTATTCAATAGAAACTGACTTTTCGAATTCTAGGGGGTGGTTATATACAAAGCTTGGTGCTTTGTTGGTGCTTGGTTTTTTAGACACACGAGAGTCTGAAACTCGTATGGTTCATACAACAAACACTAACGAATTTCCGAATTTTGGATCTTTACGCACTCTTGTTTCAGGTATTCTTTCAGGTGCTAGGCTAATCCCGGCAGTACAATCTGCTTAGGCTGTTGTACCCTGGGAAACAGACGGGTTCACCTGGGTGGCCCGAAATCTGTTTTAAGGGAAGCGTGATCTTCACGTGCCTCAGTCACCATTGGTTTTCGTTTATTCCTTATTTTCCTTGTAATCTGTTCTTAGTTTAATTTAAATTTCTTGTATTGTAATTTCTTTCGGTTTACTTCTGTTCTTCTTTATGTATTGTGATCAGAATGTTATTAATAAAATTTGCTATTTTATTTATTTTGTGAACGGTCTCCTACAAGCTTAAAACAGATTTTTAAACCCGTTCACTATTTTGGTTTTAAAAATTTTTTATAAACTGTTTGTTTTATTTATTATCAAACTTTTGTAGTTGATTTTGGTTTTCTGTAAACCAATTTGTTTCTGCCTTAAACTGACTGAATTTCAATCTTGTTTCAGAAATGGCTACTGTCGCAGCAACCACATCAACCACCGTTGGATCCACATCCACTACCATGGGACCATTAGTTGGTACCCAAGCGGCTCAAGCAGTTGCTAACCATGCTGAAAAACCAGAGAAGTTTACTGGTTTGAATTTTAAGAGATGGCAACAAAAAATGTTGTTCTATCTGACCACTCTAAACCTTGCGAGGTTTTTGACAGAGTCTCCTCCTGTTCTCGCAGAAGGGACATCTGATGTCCAATCTGTGAGTGCTATTGATGCTTGGAAACACTCTGAGTACCTATGCCGCAACTATGTGTTGAATGGCTTATCAGACGCCTTGTATAATGTGTATCTCAAGGTTCCAACTGCCAAAGAGTTATGGGAGTCATTGGAACGGAAATACAAGACTGAGGATGCGGGTACTAAAAAGTATGTTGTGGCTAGGTTTTTGGACTATAAAATGATTGATTCAAAAACTGTGATGAGTCAAGTCCAAGAACTGCAGATTATTCTTAGTGATATTCTGTCGGAAGGGATGAATCTGAGTGAAACATTCCAAGTGGCAGCAATTGTTGAAAAATTGCCTCCTAGTTGGGTGGACTTCAAGAATTACCTTAAGCATAAGCGAAAGGAAATGACCATCGAAGACCTTGTGGTTCGTCTTCGTATTGAAGAAGACAACAGAATAGCCCACAAAGGAGGTCAAGTTGAAGCTTCTGCAAAAGCAAACCTTGTGGAACATGGTCAATCCTCAAGGGGTCACAAGGGTAACAAAGGCCACAAGTTCAATGGAAAAGGGAAGAACAAAGGTGTTGACCTTGGGCCAAAGAAAGGTGGTGTGAAGAAGAAGGCTGGTCCTTTTAAAGGGAAGTGTTACAACTGTGGACAAACTGGTCACCGTGCTGACCAATGTAAAGAGCCTAAACGTGACACGGCTCTTATGGTTGATGATGATGGTATGCCATTAGTGGCCATGATTTCAGACCTCACTGCCATGGCGGAGGAGGTAAATTTGGTGGGTAACGAGCCAAAAGGGTGGTGGGTTGATACTGGGGCAACCCGCCATGTGTGCCCAGATAAGACCCTCTTTAATACATTTAAAGAGGTGGTGGGAGAAAAGTTGTACATGGGTAATGCTGCTACAGCTGATATCAAGGGAGAAGGTGATGTGATCTTGAAGTGGACTTCTGGGAAAGAGCTCACTTTGAAGAATGTGCTTTATGTTCCAGACTTGCGCAAGAGTCTTGTGTCGGGTTGGATGCTTAACAAGCATGGTTTTCGTTTGGTTTTTGAAAGTGATAATTTTGTTTTAACTAAGCGTGGTATGTTTGTTGGTAAGGGCTATGCCCAAAATGGCATGTTTAAACTAAATGTAATGGCTGTTAAGAAAAACATGAATAAAAGTGCTAGTACTTCTGCTTACTTGGTTGAGTCTCCTAATGTTTGGCATGGACGTCTTGGTCATGTAAATTTTAATTCGATGCGTCGTTTAATTAAATTAGATTACATACCAACCTTTGCTATTGACTCTAAAACAAAATGTAAAACTTGTGTTGAAGCCAAACAAACAAGATCATCCTTCAAATCAGTTGAAAGAATAACTGAACCCCTTGATCTGATTCACACTGATGTGTGTGACTTAAAATCAATTCCCACCAGAGGTGGTAATAAATATTTTATTACCTTTATCGATGACAATACAAGATATTGTTATGTTTACTTACTTAAGAGTAAGGATGAAGCAATTGACAAATTTATCTTGTATAAAGCTGAAGTTGAGAATCAACTCAACAAGAAAATAAAACGTGTGAGAAGTGATAGAGGAGGTGAATATGTTTCACCATTTGGGGAATTATGTGCAAAAAGTGGCATAATACATGAGTGTACCCCTCCTTATACACCCCAATCAAATGGCATCGCGGAGCGAAAGAATCGTACACTAAAAGAAATGATGAATGCCATGTTGATAAGTTCTGGGATGAGCCAGGACATGTGGGGGGAGGCCATTTTGTCGGCTAATTTTTGTTAAATAAAATACCTTTCAAGAATAAGGACATAACACCTCATGAGTTGTGGTGGGGACATAAATCATCCTATAAATACTTGAAAGTGTGGGGGTGCCTGGCTAAGGTGATTGTTACACCCCCCAAGGCACTTAGAATAGGGCCAAAAACTGTTGATTGTATTTTCATTGGATATGCCAACAATGGTACCTCACATCGTTTTCTTGTATATGAATCCAAGAATCCTGATGTGCACAAGAACTCTATCATAGAGACAAGGCCAGGAAATGTGACATACTTTGAAGAAGAGTTTCCAATGTTAGTACAAACTCGTGCGAGTTCTTCAACAACCAATCATGCAAGTTCATCAACAATGGTTGATGAGACTGTTCGAGAGGAAACTCAAGAACAATTAGAGGTTGAAGAGGGTGAGCCAAGAAGAAGTAAAAGGCAAAGGACTGAGAAATCCTTTGGGCCTGACTTTCTTACATTCATGGTTGAGAGTGAGCCTCAAACCTATCGAGAAGCAGTTACCTCTTCAGATGGACCTCAATGGAAAGAAGCCATCAAGAGTGAAATTGATTCTATCTTGCAGAATCATACTTGGGAGCTAGTAGATCTTCCACCAGGGTGCAAGCCACTTGGATATCGATGGATATTCAAGAAAAAGATGAAAGCTGATGGCTCTGTCGACAAGTATAAGGCAAGGCTTGTGATCAAAGGGTTTAGACAAAAGGAAGGTCTTGACTATTTTGACACATACTCGCCTGTGACCAGAATAACCTCAATTAGATTTGTGCTTGCAATTGCAGCTTTGAGAAATTTGGAAATACATCAAATGGATGTAAAAACTGCATTTCTCAATGGGGAATTAGAGGAAGAGATTTACATGGAGCAACCAGAGGGTTTTTCTGCTCCTGGCCAAGAGGGCAAAGTGTGTAAACTCGTCAAGTCATTATATGGCTTGAAGCAAGCTCCAAAACAATGGCATCAAAAATTTGACCAAGTTATGCTTAACAGTGGTTTCAAAATAAATGAATGCGACAAATGTGTCTATGTGAAAGAGACTTCTAAGGGTTATGTGATTTTATGCCTTTATGTAGATGATATGCTTATCATTGGGAGTGATGATAAGATGATCAGATCTACTAAAGACATGTTGAAAGCGAGATTTGACATGAAAGATATGGGTCTAGCTGATGTGATTCTTGGAGTAAAGATCATTAGAACCCAAACTGGTTTGGTGCTAAGTCAATCTCATTATGTGGATAAGATTCTTGAGAAGTTCAATCCTGGGGACACGAGTGTAGCTCAAACTCCAATTGATACCTCTCAACATTTGTCAAAAAATAGAGGCGAGAGTGTTGCTCAATTGGAATACTCAAGGATCATTGGCAGTCTTATGTATCTCATGTCATGTACTCGACCAGACTTAGCATATGCTGTGAGTAGGCTAAGTAGATATACTAGTAATCCTAGTTCAGATCACTGGAAGGGTATGACAAGATTGTTAAGGTATTTGAGATACACGAGAAATTATGGACTGCATTATGGCCAAAATCCAGCTGTTGTGGAAGGATTCAGTGATGCCAACTGGATATCTGATACAAAAGATTCTAGATCTACAAGTGGTTATGTGTTTACCCTTGGAGGAGCGGCTATATCTTGGAAGTCGTCCAAACAAACTCTTATAGCTAGATCCACGATGGAATCTGAGTTTATCGCGTTAGATAAAGCTGGAGAAGAGGCAGAATGGTTGCGTCAATTCTTGGAATATGTTCCAAGATGGCCTAAGCCTTTGACTGCTATTTGCATACATTGTGATTGCCAATCAGCTATTGGTAGAGCTCAAAGTGCAATGTATAATGGCAGATCAAGGCACATGCGACGCCGGCATAACACGATACGACAACTACTCTCAACTGGAGTTATCACGATTGACTATGTGAGGTCAAAGGATAACATTGCGGATCCGCTTACAAAAGGCTTAAGCAGAGAGGTAGTACATAAGTCGTCGATGGGAATGGGTCTAAAGCCCTTGGAGTAAATTTGTACAACGGAAAACCTATCCTAGAAGATTGGAGATCCCATGATCTAGGCTCAATAGGACCACCTAACTGTACGAACTGAGATCACTGTGGGGGAGAACCTCAACATACAAAGGGAGTTACAAACTTCCTAGTCCATTCCTAATTAAATCAGTGATATAAAGAGAGGTTAAGCATATGGCTTTTAATGATTTGTAAATCACCTATGTTAGAGAGAAGTGGGGTCGCTTCAAATGGAATTGGGGGCACAATTCCTAGAGCTCTCGCAGAACCAGGATGGTGTTCCATGACCATAACGGACACAACTATGAGGGGTTAGCCAGACCAGGAAGAGTAATGTGTGATGTGTAATAACGTCTACATAAAAAGGGGTTGGTTCAAGGACATCGCGTCTACTAACCACTAGGAGACTAAGTATATGTCACAAAGGAGGGTTCAAAGGGAAACCTACCTATCCTGCATTACTTAACCGCTGAAATTTTATCATGACACTTGAGTGTATGGGACGATCTCCATTCATGTGGGGGATTGTTGGAAATTTTATAAATAATATTATATTATTTTTTAATATAATGATTATTTAATAATTAAGCCAAGATGAATGAGAGATCTTGTGCATTAAGTTTTGTGTGTTGGAACCATAAACATGTGGGAAATTGAGTTTGTCCCACATAGGTGGAGAGATAAATCTTTTGTGAATTTATAATTAGAATTCTCTACACGAATGTATTCTTGTATGACAACTCGCGCCCGGGCACGGGCTCGGGACCGGGACCGGGACGAGGGCGATGGGCGCAATGTGGCGCTTTGATGGCGCACTTTGCACTTCGCTCGCATCGCCGCGAGCCGCTTGGAGCCGCCTTTAGTATTTTTTAGATGTGTCTTGGCTTGTGGTCAACTAGAGACTATTCAAGTTCCTAACTGAAAAATAGTTAAGTCTCAGAATTTATTCTTATTGAATTTTGTATTCAATATAGACTATTCAAGTTCTAGACTATTCAAGTTCCTAACTGAAAAATGATTAAGTCTTAGAATTTATTGTTATTGAATTTGGTATTCAATAGAAACTGACTTTTCGAATTCTAGGGGGTGGTTATATACAAAGCTTGGTGCTTTGTTGGTGCTTGGTTTTTTAGACACACGAGAGTCTGAAACTCGTATGGTTCATACAACAAACACTAACGAATTTCCGAATTTTGGATCTTTACGCACTCTTGTTTCAGGTATTCTTTCAGGTGCTAGGCTAATCCCGGCAGTACAATCTGCTTAGGCTGTTGTACCCTGGGAAACAGACGGGTTCACCTGGGTGGCCCGAAATCTGTTTTAAGGGAAGCGTGATCTTCACGTGCCTCAGTCACCATTGGTTTTCGTTTATTCCTTATTTTCCTTGTAATCTGTTCTTAGTTTAATTTAAATTTCTTGTATTGTAATTTCTTTCGGTTTACTTCTGTTCTTCTTTATGTATTGTGATCAGAATGTTATTAATAAAATTTGCTATTTTATTTATTTTGTGAACGGTCTCCTACATTCTATGCATTGGGGGTGGCATAACTGCCCGACTGCGTGGCGCGACCAATATACGCGAGGTGATCACGGCTATCCAACCGTGATACTTGAAGCCGTGGCATCACAAGATTTGTGGATATGACATTCTTTCTTTGGTCTCCCTGGTTCACTCAACGACCTCAACGTGTTATACCAATCGGCGATCTTTACCGATGTCGTTAGTGGAACCGGTCCGGACACACGTTTTACAGTTTCTGGGGTTGAGTATAGACGTGGGTATTATCTTGCTGACGGGATATATCCGTCTTGGTCTACAATTGTAAAGACTATTCCATATCCCGAGGACGAAAAAAGGAAAAAATTCGCCAAGCGTCAAGAAGCTGCAAGAAAAGACATCGAACGTGCTTTTGGTGTCTTACAAAAAAAATGGGCCATCCTTGCACAACCGGCACGTGCGTTCACACCGAAAAGGTTGCGTCTTTGTATGTACGCTTGCATTTTGCTCCATAACATGATTATTGAAGACGAAGGTCGGGCGATTTGTGAGTATGATGAGAATGCATCTTACGGGAACACTGTCCCGGTTGATCCGCCACAACAGGATTTAAACTCGTTCTCGCTAACCAACGACTTCACGCATGCAAACCTTCAACAAGATTTGGTAGAACATATTTGGAACAACGTTAAGATCGGGGACGGTGACCGAGACGAAGACGAAGACGAGTAGTGTAATTTTTTTAAATTTTTAAATCTAGTCTTTTTTTTTACAAATTTTAGGTAGCGTAATTTTTTTTTAGGTTATGTAATTTTTATTTATGTTATGTAATGGATTTTATTATCTTCCTTTATGTCTTATTTTTTATTTAAATGTTGAATAGTTTTTATAAAGTTAAACAAATAAAAAATAAACAATAAAAGTTAAACAAATAAAAGTTAAACAAATAAAATGAATTAAACAATAAAAAAATATGTGGTGGGGCCCCATCCTCCACCCCCCCTCCATCCTTCATGGAGGCTCATCCCCCACGAGCCGTCTATGTGGCGCCTACGTGGAGGCTCATCCCGTTGAGATGAGCCGAACCATACCTTCTAGTCTAAGGATGTATATCATCTTTCTTTTTAATATAATATATTCATTAGACTTTGGATGAAAATGAAAGGTATTGTTGGTTTCTAAACAATTTCATGGAAAATACAGTTGTTGTGGTCGGAAAATATATTTTCTTAATTGCTCCCAAGTAAAGTGTTGGGCCCATATGGTGGTCTTTTAACCTGCAGGGAGATAGCTTACTTGAAGGGGATTTTCTTTTCTTCTTCGTTTCCACGCACACTGAAGCAAAATGACAAATGACTTGCCTTTTATTTCATTGTCCTTTTTCAGTTTCTTTTCCGATCTTTTTCGGTACTCAGATTCCAATAATGTGCTTTGTATGATCCAACTCACCTTTATGTATCAAGACAACTTCGATCTATAAATGTATATTTTGATAATTATTTTACTTTTAACAAAATCAGTTACATGAATCATAAAACTAGACATAATATATTGAGTTAAATGTCATTTTAGTTCTTGTGTTTTGGGCCATTTTGGCAGTTTAATCCAAAGGTTTCATTTTTCGCATGTGGGTCCACAAAGGTTTCATCGTTGCCATTTTAGTCTACTGGGTTAACTTTATCCATTTTTTTTCTTAACTAGTAGGGCAATTCGGTCATTTTATATGTAATTCTGTTAACTAAAAGGGTCATTCGACCATATAAAATGACTGAATTGCCCTTCTAGTTAAAATAAATAATGGATGAAGTTAACCCAGTGGACTAAAATGGCAACGGTGAAACCTTTTTGGATCCACATGCGAAAAATGAAACCTTTAGACTAAACTGACAAAATGGCCCAAACCACAGGGACTAAAATGACATTTAACTAAAATAACTCTTATATTTCTTTTCGTTAATTTTCACTTGTTTCTTTATTTTATTTAGACAGTTAATTTATGTGAACTAAAAAGATACAAAATCTTGAGGAAAAAACTTTATTTAGAATTATTTTGGCTGGGATGGATGGATAAGCACATTCACATAACATAGAGGTATATATTGTTCGGTATAAATTAGGTAAACCAGCTGAAACAGATCATTGGATTGGTTTCATGGTGTTTTCTTAACTTCTTAAATCAGTGACGTTTATTCTTTAAACCGGGCTGAAAGTTTTGGTTAGGGGATTGTAATGAATATGAGACAACCAACTTTTTTTTGTAATTTTTTCATCCAACTTTTTTTTTTAATTTTTTCAAAGCAGCAAGATAATTATAATACCGTTAGGTGATGAATGATAATAGTATTGAAACCGAATAGTGAATCACACTAGTGAGTTGATATAAAGTTATAAACGAATGTATGATCCTATCAAAGCATATTGTGTTGGGGAATTTTGTATACCACGGAAAATCTGAGAGGCGTGTGATCACTTTCAGATCAAATTATCTCGGTGGTTCTCCAGAATAATTCAATTGGATACAACTCAGATTGAGAAAGTGAACTATAGTGTGTGTGTGTGATGAATTCGAATGAACTAGAAGAAATAAGACAAAAGAGGGGTTTCGAATATGGGGATAATCCAGCAGTAACTGCCTCATGGCAGTTATAATTTTAAAATTAAAATTAGCATCAAAATTGCCATGTTTTTCCATTAAGAAAATAATGGTAATTTTCAGCAAAATAATGGACCTGCAAGGGGCTGCTGCCCATTGGATCCTGTTTTCAGAGGCACTGTCCTCGGACCTTCGACAAGGGGCCGTTGCCCCTTTGGAACCCCCATTAGAGGCTCCGCCCGAACACTTAGATTATAACCACTCAACACAAGTGTGCACTCACGCATCTTCTAATTTGCTAGATGTGTATCATAATCCACTTTGGTCACCTAGTCAATCACGATTGCAATAAAATATACAACATTCCTCCCCCATTTTAGCGTAATCCTTGATTAACTTAAACAAATTCACAAAAATAAAACTTATGCACAAATGAAATATAGCGACGATCGAATTTCACATTAGTAAATTACACATTCCAAATTTTTTAATATTTGGGTGTCGCTATGGGTTGAACCCTTTCTATTCAAAGTGAATACATGAAGATAATATTCACATAAGTTTGCATACTCTTATGTTCTTTCTTGACACTTGTTTTACTAGCCTGTGTCCTATCCTTCAATGAACATAGCGAAGCCAAGTTCTAGCTTCTTGAAGCGGCTAAACTCGATGCTCATATAGGTAGCTCTTTACTTTTGTACCTGCATGTGCAGTTTTTCAAAAACTATTAAGAAGTTAACCTTCAACCTCCTTTAACTTGCAGGTTTGAACACATACATTGGGATGATGCTACTAATGTGTTCCAAAACTCTAGATGTTAAGCTTTCTGCATTGAATTCAACACCTAATGTCATATTAGGTGGAGATTGGGTATCTTAACATGAGAAATTTCATGTGGACTTTAATCCCATCCATACAGCCAGCTTGTGCACAAGATCTCTACTTGTCACACCCCAACCGATGGCGGAATCATCGAGGCGCGGCACTAGGCGAATCAGATTGTTCAAGAGAATCCATAACGACTATATTGTGATAATATTCATTACATTTGTTATCCCATACTAACAAACAATACAATCACATAAGTTATCACAGATTTCTTGTCCTCTCGAACAATTCAAATCCGACAACCTAGATTTTAGGCGAGTTTCTAGACTTCCTAGCTTGATTTGATGTAGACTTCGACTAATCCTGCAACATACGTTAAAATATTGTCAATACAAAAGTATTGGTGAGTATACAGGTTTGATATGTAATAGAATAATAGATTAAAAGTGCTGCGAATTTCCATATGCATAAACGTAATACACGACATATATACTCACAAAACGGATACTACCAGCTAAGTCCTCGATGCTCGAATCTTCGATGGCATAACTAGACCCCGTCGGGCGCAATAGTACTATACTAGTCTGGGTGGGACGTCACGAGTATAAGTCCTAGCATACATGCAACTAGCATCACGTATATCTATGCAAACAGTTATTCGCAAGTGATAGATTGACAATTCGAATCATTCGTTTGATAAGTTCGATTTATAAGGAACGTATGTTACACCCAAAATTCGATAAATAGGGGTCAAGTATACTCACAGAGCGTATTCGGTTGGATTGACGGAATGATGCCTGAGAATGTCCTGATTTCAGACTAATTACATAAGTATTGGGTTACGCATTAAACGGTATCGAATTACATGAAATTGGACGAAAATTGGATTGGAACTGGCCCATTCGGATGGACCGATCGATCGAGTGGGCTGCTCGATCGAGTGGGCCGTTCGATCGGCCGGTCCAGCCGATTGGCTGGGCCGCTCGATCGACTGGGCCGCTCGATCGGCCAGACTGTCCAGCTGTTTTTGGCAATGTCGCGTGTTTTCGGTGGTGTTGGTCGAGACGTTGTTGTGACGCGTTGAACAACTGAAATTCCATCAATTCCGACCTGTTCTAACGGTCGGGGATCACCCCGTTTCATCAGAACTGGCCGTTCTTGGTGGTTTTTCCGTGTTTAACCTGGAATTAGTCGTCTTATCGTTAAGAGTCAGATCTTTGACCAACACGACACTAAGAATGAGTAGAAGGTCGGTATAAGCTCTGATTCTATCGTTTTAAGTATAGATCTGATGTGAAAACCTTGATTATTCTTGCGGAAGTTCTTAGATCTGAGTTGTTCTTGGTTGAATGAGGCCAACACTTGAAGTTCATAAGAACTTTATGATGACATCACCCTAGAACATCTCAAATCTGTAACTTCTTGATTGGAAAACATAGATTTAGACGAGGTTTATGCAAAATCGTATGGAAACCATTCGGATCTGGGTTGTTCTTCATGGGATGACATCACTTTTGAAGAACTCCATGGTGACATCACCCTAAAACACTCCAAATCCGTTGATTTCACGGTTAAAAGTCGAAAATCCAAAGGTAGAAAGATGAAAGAATGCATATCGATCAAGGAAGTACAAGAACTTTATGATGACATCACCCTAGAACATCTCAAATCTGTAACTTCTTGATTGGAAAACATAGATTTAGACGAGGTTTATGCAAAATCGTATGGAAACCATTCGGATCTGGGTTGTTCTTCATGGGATGACATCACTTTTGAAGAACTCCATGGTGACATCACCCTAAAACACTCCAAATCCGTTGATTTCACGGTTAAAAGTCGAAAATCCAAAGGTAGAAAGATGAAAAAATGCATATCGATCAGCTGGTCCGTTCGATTGGGCGGCCCAGCCGGTTGGCTGTTCTGTCCGATCGGGCGGCCCAGCCGATCGGCTGGCCCGTTCGATCGGGCGGCCCAGCCGATCGGCTGGCCCGTCCGATCGACTGGCCCAGCCGTTTGGCTGGCCCGTCCGTACGGAAGCCTTTAGTCCTCGTTTTTGGCGCGTTTTCGACTGTTTGGGCCATATTTTCGTATATTTATATTATTATTTAATTATTTATCATAATTAATCACAAAAAGGGTCGCATATACGCATATATATATATATATCCAATATTCGGTGTGATGATCGATTTACGCGTGCCTTCGAGTGCGTTCTTCGATGTGATGTGCCACAATGATTATCGGGCCACTACTTGCTCGTGTTGCCGTCATCGTCACGATGGCTGGAGACATGGTACTCACCCGATAGTCTTTGTTAGCGTTGCTTGTTTACGTCTTGACACCTCACGGTTATCGAGGAGGGTAGATTAAGCCCTCACTCAACATCATCGTGAGTGTTATAATTTATGAAAATAGGTTTGTAATAGCGATAAAATATGCGTAATTATTCGATTGTACTTCGAATTAGCGATATATCTGATATAGTTACATTATGATCCGAATCTCTGGTGCTAGGCGTAACGAGTGTATCGAGTAGTAACAACGCACGAAAGTGCGGGTTGTTACAGTCTCCTCTGCTTTAGGAAATTTCGTCCCGAAATTAATCCAATGGTAGGGTCGTAAGGGTTGATGCGAGTGAGAGTAGCGATTAAAAGCGTCTAGATAAGCGAGCGATCGATTAAGATTCGACGAGCGAGAGCGGTGAGAAGATACGATTCAAATAACCAAAAGCGATGACACACACAAAAGCGATTCCATAACATTTTAAGTTTACCGATAATCGATTAATCTTTGAAGATATTAAGGAACATCCCCTCATGGCGCGGCGCTAACTGTATCGATGTCCACACCAGCGCAATGGGGAGGGTTTTAGTTTGATAACAGATTCTTGAGTTATACATTTTAAAAGAATTTGGTGGCAAAATAAGTTTTAAGGAAATTTTCCTACAACGTGAGTTCAAGCTCAAACTCGATTGTCAAACCATCGTTTTCGGGAAGATTCTTTTTGTCATTGCAAAAGTTTTTAAGGGAAAACTGAACTTATGAAACTTCCTTTGGGCACGGAGCTAAACTGATTCGATGTTTTCTCCATGTTGTAAGGAGATTTCACTTGTCCAGCGGTTTTAACAAAATTTTATAAAAATCGGTTTTCTTTAACAGTACAGAAAAACAATTTACATCGAGCCCCACGTGGCACTTTTCCATGAAAGTTTGTTAATATGATTAAAACACTTATATATAGGAAGTACCAGCGGCGTATCCACCATGTTTTACCCATATTACCTTCGTTTCGTGAGGCGGTGTCACGCGCGCCGATGAGACTCAGATAGAATTTCGATCAATCGGTCCCAGCGATAGGACGCTAGACCGAGTCTTGAATTGAAGCGACTTGGGTGTAGACAAGGTGTTGATAGCGAATGCGAGTAGTTCGATCATACGAAACATTGATATGGCACACTGGGTTAGACGATAAGCGATAGCGAATGACACGATTTCGATTCGACTGGATGCGATTTCGATTTGTTCCACATAAAACCTACATGGCATGTTTCCACGAGAGTTGCTAATATAGAAAACACCACGTTTCCCATGTTAGTTTTGTCCCGTGGAGCGATGTCATGTACCCTGATTCTACACAACTGCGATGACTTCTAGCGATAACCGAACATCGATAGGCAATAGGCCCTGATAGATGATAAGTGACGATCGTTGCGTTGCGAACGATATGCGATTTGATTGAGTTGAATACACCACAAACAGTAACCTTTGCTAGCCCGCATGACCTTTTTCCACAAAGTCTGCTAATATGGTCAAAACACCACCATGTTTCATCCCTATTAGTTTTGTCTCGTGAAGCGAGGTCGTGCCTGCTAAGATAACACTGATAACACGAGTACCGATGAGTGATAGCGACACGCGATGAGAGTATCGAGTCAATGAAATAGGTGCGGGATGCGTTAAAGCGAAAAGCGGCGAGTGATTTTCGATACTCGTCTAGCGATCCACAATAAGCGATCCACACTGGGCGGTAGAAGTTCACATAATAGCTTAATAACCAGCGTTAGAGATTGCGAAATAATACACATGATGCGATTGCGATTTCGAGCCATATATCGAGTGATCTAGATTGCGAGATGGATCCAGCAAAACTGCGATTGAGTTGCGTTATAGACTTACGACAAGTCTTGCGTTGCTCCAATTGCTTTTCAGGGTGAACTTACCTAAGTCCATTGATGTGGCAATTGCATTGCGTACGCAGACTTACGAGAAGTCTCGCAGTGATGCGATTTTTTTGTTTTGTTACGCCTTGTGATCGATTTGTATCGTGTTGAAAATAACCATTATAATATAATAGGTCTAATAACGTCCAACTCCACATGGCACTTTCTTCACGAAGCTTCGGTAGTATGGTAAAGCACACCTTGCGTTACCCCTACTACTTATTCCCCGTGCTTTGGTGTCACGCTTTGTTGACATGGCCAAAACCCTTGGTCATGTTTTTAAACGTTATGGCACCATTAGAACTTCACTACGATCTCCGTACACTGACCAAAATAATCCCGTGTGCACCCGCGATTAGTTGTTCCTTGCACGTACATCGTACCTCATTCTAAGAGTGTTGTAAGGGTAAAATACATTATATAGTACATAGTGCTAGCGTTTAGATGGTGCTAGAGTAAAAGAGAAATAGAGTACACATGCGACGATAGATGAAATAAGCTCCACACATAAAAGAAAACGATAGCGATAAGTCGTATTATTACAACAACATTTGAAGCAAAATAACGTTGCTGTGGAGGACACTTGCGGAGACTGCGACTGTTGCTGACTTCTTTCAGGGTTACGGTCCTGCGCTGCAGTGCTGTGTATGATGACCATACCAGTTGCAATTTGTGCAATAGCGACAATTTGCTTCTGGCTGGTGATGATACGTGCATGTGAAACACAGGGGATGGGGCCCATTGTAAGCACGTTTCGGTTGGATTGGGACTGATTGGAGAGGTTCGGGTTGCGGCAGTCCAGTTGTTGAAGAGTCTGGGCTCACGGTCTTTCGTTTGCGGCTAGGTTGCGTTTCCTGAGATGATGCAGTGTCGTTGTCGGATTCGCCTGATGATTTAACAGAGACATTGTCGGAGCGATCCTTAGAGGAACCTTCAGGGGAGTAGTCGGATGATTCCTCGTCCGATTCGCCAGAGGAATCGTCGGATGAGTTGATGATGATTGCTTGATGAGCTTGTTTGACAGGCTTCTTGGAGAAGAACCCGTCCAAGACTCGTTTGCTGTTGATCTCTGCGGCTAAACGGTAGGCTTCTTCGATGGTAGCAGGCCTTGCAGCTTCTACAAAATCACCCACACACTCAGGTAAGCCGCGGAGGTACTTCGCGATGGCTTTCCTTGGAGTGTCAACTTGACTTGGGCAGATTGCACTAAGCTGCTTGAACCTTGCTGTGTAGTCAGCATTGTCACCTTCGGTTTGCTTGATTTCCCAAAATTCATTTTCTAGCTTCTGGACTTCATGAGGGGGACAATATTCTTCCTTCATGAGTTCCTTCAGCTCGTCCCAAGAGAGGGCGTAAGCTGCGGAGATCCCACGTTTGTTGCGTTCGGCGGTCCACCAGTCGAGTGCTCGTGATTGAAATACCCCGGTAGCACAAGTAGTACGGAAACTATCGGGACACCCACTTTGTCGAAGGGTGACTTCGATAGAATCGAACCACTGGAGCAGTTGGGTCGCACCTCCTTCACCTGTGAATTCCATCGGGTCGCAGGCTTTGAAGTGTTTGTAGAGGAAAGTAGATTGCGGCTCTTCCGTCTTAGAGTCCTTCGCGGCTCGAGCGTTGCTGAGAGAGTGCACTTGAGCGACAATTTGAGGAATGAGCTTGACCACTTCCCTGGTCACAAGCGAGGCAATCCTCTTATCGGCGCTTCGTTTGGCTCTTCTCCTGGCTATTCGTTTCGAGATAGAGTTGTTGGAAGGCATCTAGACAGAGAGAGATTTGGAATGAGATTCGATCATAATGATTTCGAGTTTACGATGCGATTGAGCGCGGTCGAAACTTGTAACGTGCAATATAAATAGACTTCACATAGGAGCCACATAGGAGACACGATCTTCCTAGATTTTCACACAATGTCTTGATTGTACTTAGATATAGATAGTTGTAGTTCATACTTACACACACATATATTTCGGTTTAGAATGCGCGAGGACGTGTTAAGGGAGGGATTGCGAGAGAAATCAGACAATTGGACATTAGTTTTGTTGCGATCATTTGGTCTTTGTTTTGGATTGCGATGGCTGTGCGAGTTGTGCGCTTTGTAAAACAGGGAGTGAAAATTAATAATCGCAATTAAACACATAAAACGTAACTGAGTTCATCAAATCGTAAAATCCGGCAAGTTGTAGGCTTAGTAAGATACTCGGAGTGCCTCGGGTGTTTAGGCGTCGACTACCCAAGGTAACTCAATCACACCCAACAAGTTCGCGCACACGCGTTGACTCTGGGGGTTTATGCTTCCACTGGGATGCAGCTCATGGCATTCATCCTCCAAGTCACCGCGAGGCTCGAGTCATCATGATGGTCGAGTCCCTGGTGAGAGCTTTTTTTTGAAAAACATTTTAGGGAGCGGAACGGTTCATTAAGGTACGGGTTTCACCCCTAACTTAACAGTTTTGTTCCAAATTTGTGGTTACGCTCATCGAATGAATCCGAGAGCTTCACTAGTATTTCGAAAGGGAGGCTTTCGTCGAGGTATGGATGTCACTCCTGACTCAACGAAAGATTCTCGTGCTAGAAAGATGCGATGAGTGAGCAATCCTATCGAGAGTTACTGGTTTTCACACCTGGTCTCGACTGGATCGCTCGGTTGTGAGATGCGAGTATTTTCGAAAACATGTGTATTATGTCTGCCTTAGGAAAGGCTAGTAGTATTCCAGCCTTAGGAAAGGCTTCTTCGTGTGAAGTTGTAGTATGCGGGGTTCACACAAAGTCATAGTTTTTGAAATTTCGATCAGAAGCATCAGGTAGGCGCAATACAAACCCTACTGGGTTCGTACGAGGCAGCCTGTGGGTGCTTAGACTATAGACTAGGTCATTCTCTAAGACGTCGACCCGGACTAGGTCGAGCCTTGCCTAATTCCCTATAGTTATGGCTCTGATACCAATCTGTCACACCCAACCGATGGCGGAATCATCGGGGCGCGTCACTAGGCGAATCAGATTGTTCAAGAGAATCCATAACGACTATATTGTGATAATATTCATTACATTTGTTATCCCATACTAACAAACAATACAATCACATAAGTTATCACAGATTTCTTGTCCTCTCGAACAATTCAAAT
This sequence comes from Helianthus annuus, assembly GCF_002127325.2. Lineage (NCBI taxonomy): Eukaryota > Viridiplantae > Streptophyta > Magnoliopsida > Asterales > Asteraceae > Helianthus > Helianthus annuus. The sequence goes on along the minus strand of NC_035448.2, from coordinate 198,165,634 downwards.
CTGACAACCTAGATTTTAGGCGAGTTTCTAGACTTCCTAGCTTGATTTGATGTAGACTTCGACTAATCCTGCAACATACGTTAAAATATTGTCAATACAAAAGTATTGGCGAGTATACAGGTTTGATATGTAATAGAATAATAGATTAAAAGTGCTGCGAATTTCCATATGCATAAACGTAATACACGACATATATACTCACAAAACTGATACTACCAGCTAAGTCCTCGATGCTCGACTCTTCGATGGCATAACTAGACCCCGTCGGGCGCAATAGTACTATACTAGTCTGGGTGGGACGTCACGAGTATAAGTCCTAGCATACATGCAACTAGCATCACGTATATCTATGCAAACAGTTATTCGCAAGCGATAGATTGACAATTCGAATCATTCGTTTGATAAATTCGATTTATAAGGAACGTATGTTACACCCAAAATTCGATAAAAAGGGGTCAAGTATACTCACAGTGCGTATTCGGTTGGATTGATGGGATGATGTCTGAGAATGTCCTGATTTCAGACTAATTACATGAGTATTGGGTTACGCATTAAACGTTATAGAATTACATGAAATTGGACGAAAATTGGATTGGAACTGGCCCATTCGGATGGACCGATCTATCGAGTGGGCTGCTCGATCGAGTGGGCCGTTCGATCGGCCGGTCCAGCCGATCGGCTTGGCCGCTCGATCGACTGGGCCGCTCGATCGGCCAGCCTGTCCAGATGTTTTTGGCAATGTCGCGTGTTTTCGGTGGTTTTGGTCGAGAAGTTGTTGTGACGCGTTCAAACAACTGAAATTCCATCAATTCCGACCTGTTCTAACGGTCGGGGATCACCCCGTTTCATCAGAACTGGCCGTTCTTGGTGGTTTTTCCGTGTTTAACCTGGAATTAGTCGTCTTATCGTTAAGAGTCAGATCTTTGACCAACACGACACTAAGAATGAGTAGAAGGTCGGTATAAGCTCTGATTCTATCGTTTTAAGTATAGATCTGATGTGATAACCTTGATTATTCTTGCGGAAGTTCTTAGATCTGAGTTGTTCTTGGTGGAATGAGGCCAACACTTGAAGTTCATAAGAACTTTATGATGACATCACCCTAGAACATCTCAAATCTGTAACTTCTTGATTGGAAAACATAGATTTAGACGAGGTTTATGCAAAATCGTATGGAAACCATTCGGATCTGGGTTGTTCTTCATGGGATGACATCACTTTTGAAGAACTCCATGGTGACATCACCCTAAAACACTCCAAATCCGTTGATTTCACGGTTAAAAGTCGAAAATCCAAAGGTAGAAAGATGAAAGAATGCATATCGATCAAGGAAGTACAAGATTCGAGTGGAAAACTTACAAGAATCGCGAGAAATCGAAAGATTAAGGGGCTGGAATGTCTTGGTCGAGTAGCAGCAGCAACAACAAGTGTTTGGGGGTGAAGAGGGGGTATTTATAGGCAAGGAAGGAGAGAAAAGGAGGAAAGGCGGGCCGGATCGGCTGGCCCGTTCGGTCGGCCGGCCCAGCCGATCGGCTGGCCTGTCCGATCGGACGGCCCAACCGATCAGCTGGTCCGTTCGATTGGGCGGCCCAGCTGGTTAGCTGTTCTGTCCGATCGGCCGGCCCAGCCGATCGGCTGGCCCGTCCGATCGACTGGCCCAGCCGTTTGGCTGGCCCGTCCATACGGAAGCCTTTAGTCCTCGTTTTTGGCGCGTTTTCGACTGTTTGGGCCATATTTTCGTATATTTATATTATTATTTAATTATTTATCATAATTAATCACAAAAAGGGTCACATATGCGCATATATATATATATCCAATATTCGGTGTGATGATCGATTTACGTGTGCCTTCGAGTGCGTTCTTCGATGTGATGTGACACAATGATTATTGGGGCACTACTTGCTCGTGTTGCCGTCATCGTCACGATGGCTGGAGACATGGTACTCACCCGATAGTCTTTGTTAGCGTTGCTTGTTTACGTCTTGACACCTCATGGTTATCGAGGAGGGTAGATTAAGCCCTCACTCAACATCATCGAGAGTGTTATAATTTATGAAAATAGGTTTGTAATAGCGATAGAATATGCGTAATTATTCGATTATACTTTGATTTAGCGATATATCTGATATAGTTACATTATGATCCGAATCTCTGGTGCTAGGCGTAACGAGTGTATCGAGTAGTAACAACGCACGAAAGTGCGGGTTGTTACACTACTTAACTATTTCGGTAAATGGTCGGCTAAATTCTGTTGAGTTCTCACAAACTCCACCAATATCACACCACGCATGATGAGCTCACGAATCATGTTATGTCTAACACATAAGTTTCTAGACTTCCTATTATACACTTGGCTTTAGGCCTTAGCCAAGGTAGTAGCACTATCACATCTTATAGATATTGGTGATATCGGTTTAGGCCACAATGGAATCTCAAAAATAAAGTTTCTTAGCCATTCAGCTTCTTTGCCAGATGCTACTAATGCTACAAACTCATACTCCATTGTTGTGTTAGTAATGCAAGTTTGTTTCTTAGATGCCCAAGATACGACACCTCCCCCAGGAAGAAAAGTCCATCCACTTGGGGAAGAATGATATTCCATGTTGTTAGTCCAGCTTACATCCTAAATAACTTTCTAAAACTGAAGGAAATCCAGTGTAAGTCAAACCATATTTCATGGTTCCCTTCAAGTACCTAAATACTCGATTCATAGCTTGCCAATGAATTACACCTAGATTGCTAGTACACCAACTAAGCTTTCCAACAGCATAAGGTATATTTGGTCTAGTGCTTCCCATAGCAGGCATGAAAGATCTAGCCCTTGAATATTCAAGTTGACTTACAACAACACCTTTATTAGGTGAGAGCTTAAAAGAAGGATCCATAGGAGTGCTAACCGGAGAACTATCATACAAATTAAACTTTTACAACATCTTCTCAATATAATTAGATTGAGAGGTTGATATACCATTGTTCTCCCATTTGATCCTTATACCATAGATCACTTCTGCCTCCCCCATCTCTTTCATGTCGAAGCAAGATGATAAAAGCTTTTTTTTTTATCAACTTGATCTTGGTCAGTATCAAAGATCAACATGTCATTTACATATATGTAAATTATAATTCCTTTTCTAAAATCACCAAATTAGTTGTATACACACTTGGTCGGTTGGTTTAATACAAAACCATTCGACAAAACCACATCATCGAACTTTTGATGCCTCTATTTAGGTGTTTACTTTAAGCCATACAGTGACATAACAAGCTTTCACACTTTATTCTCATTACCAAGCATAACAAAACTCTCTCTATTTCATACATATCTCCTCATCGAAATCACCATTCAAGAAGGCTGTTTTCACATCCATTTGGTGAATCATACGATTCTGTATTGCTGCTGAGGTAAACAACAATCTAGTTGGGGATATTTTTGCTACATGAGCATATGTATCAAATTAGTCTATTCCTTGTTTTTCTAAAGCCTTGGATAACCATTCAGGCTTTAAACTTATCAATAGAGCCATCTACTTTTTATCTTCTTCTGGAGATCCATTTGTAACCAAGTGGTTTAGACCCAAGGGATAGATCAGATAATTTCCAAATGTTAATCTGCATAATAGAGTCCATCTCATCATTTATAACTTCTTTCCAGAATGCTACATCCCAAGAAACCATGGCTTCACTATAGGTTCTAGGATCTTCCTCAATATTGTAACAATATTTATATTGAGTTTGAATCTCATCTCTAGATCCTTCAACCAAATATAGTTAGAAATCATCACCAAATGATTTAGCTTTTCTTGATCTACCTCTCCTCCTAGGTTCAAGAGGAGTATCAATCTCTTGGTCAGCCATTTGAGAGTTACTAGAGCTTGGAACCATATCCTTAGGTCTAGGTATAGAAGAGAATCTTTTCTCATCATAATCTACAGTTCTTGCCTCAATCACCGTATGCAAAGACACAGTCATTTTGTTCTATGACATAGAGCCTGTGAGCAAATGAATGCTCAGCATACCTAATGAAAATGCATTATATAACTTTTTCCCCGTATTCCTTATCAGTGAGCCTTACCACAACTCTACATCCCTAAACTCTCAGTTTATGCAACTCGGGTGTTTTTTTATACCAAAGCTCGAAAGGGGTAGTCTTGTTTTCTTATATGGAAGCCTGCTTAACAAATAGCAGGCTGTCAACATAGCCTCACCCCCAAATCCATCACTTAGGCCCAAATAGGACAACATGGTATTAACCATTTCCTTTAGAGTCCTATTCTTTCTTTTGGCCACACAATTGTGTTCCGGTGTATATGGAGTTGTGGTATGGTGTATTATTCAGTTGATTGGAAATACACTGGATCAAAATACTTACCACCTCTATCAGTATGTGTAAGACCCTAACACGTATACAGACCAAAAAATTTCTTTCTTTATTAACTATTTGACATACTTGAAGGTTCACATATAAAATGTCGAAGGCTTTCTTGAAAAGAATTAGAACATTCATTCTTAATTAACGTATCAAATGTATTATATACATACAAACTATGTGACCACCCTTCCTGTACAATCCTTGCTTCTTGACTCGATCTACACTCGCTTGTCCTTGATGGTGATAGAGAAAATCTATGCAAATCCTACGGTCACCATATACAACAAACCCATTAGTAATTAATAACATCATACAAAATTAAATAAATATATTTAAAGACCATATAGCATTCTAACTACATAATTCTATTTCATTAGATTATCCTCTCGAATTCACTTGCTCCAAATTCGACATCAATTCTTCAAGAGCCCCACATTCTTATACCTGCATTACATTTCTTTCTCAACAGAACACGATTAGTAACACATAATCTCAACATATTAAAAATTCACATCTTCGCGTAAACAAGTATCATTGGTATACATTCTTTCAACTACAACACGTGTATACACTTTCCTAAAACCAATTACATGCAAATCAGTCCCATACAAATATCACACATATAAGTTCACGTTACTTACGTCCACTATGATTACATATCTACATCACAGATACAAGTCTCGATTGACTAATTTACATTCGATTATCATACTTATTCATGCATACAACTATCCACCTATAACATTCCTATGAACAAGTTCTATCCCTTCATGTGTGTAATACATACTAACGCGTTGATCAACAAGATTCAAATCACACACATGTGTGTGTATATATATGTATATATATCCTGCACATACATGGTCACATTCATTATTCTTTTCCTATTCGTTCTCGCATACTAGTTGTATTCTTACTCGCATCTCGATGCATGATTAAAAACCGATGTTTCACATGTCTACCGAAGCTTAAGAAGCTTCTTGGGAACCTTACGGATCATCGGGTTGAAACTGGGATCAATCGGATATGCGAAACGATGAAAATGGAAGCTCGCATCAAACATCGCGTCGCCGACGTGCTAAACCCGTGTTGGCGACGCAACATGGGTTTCCGCGTCGGGGTAAAAAGGCCGTCGGTAGCGTGTTAAGGCGTAGGGACAGGGCATCGGGTCGACGACGCAGAGGTGCCCCGTCGGCGACGCGGCTTCTGCAACGCCGATGCTAAATCTTTGTTTTGTTTCTTTTCGCTAGACGCGTGTCCCGGGAGTTCCGAGACGCAGAATTAGCACTATCCAACTCCCAATTTATTCCACACATTTTCCATACCCAATTCCCATATTCTTTGTCTAATATCCTTTTACTAGAAGGTTATGACCCGCTTACCCTTATATTGAGGTTTTACCGGTTTTGACATCGTACCAACCATTACAACAATTCTTACCTTATCATTTCCAATTATGTGAACGTTCCTACTTGACTACAATTATTCAAACATATATATCTTCATTTAACTAATAAGAAGTGAGTTCGGAAATCACTTACCTTTAGCGTCCATGTTAATGCTTGTTTTCTTGCCTCCCTTCGACTCGCTAGCCTTCCGTGCTTGAGTCCGTGCTAACGTGATTCCTATTCTTTCATACCATCATTTTCAGAACTTGTTAGTATGCATGTTCATCTATATCGATATTCATTTCAAATTCTTAGTTGCATTGCTTTCATTAGTCAATAATTCACTAACATGCATAAGACACAAAACGATAATCACATTTTTCTACGTTCATGCAATTTAACTGTAACGCTTCGCATTTTGTACTTTCCTTATCTAGAAAGTGAAAATCGTATTTCTACTTATGGAAACTTGTATTCATATCATGTTTGTATTCTTTTTCCAATTTTGTAATTCGAGACTTTGTTCATAATGAAATTCAGGTTTTATACATACTTGTTATTCGTACAATCAATCAATTAAATACGTGTTTACTTGCAAACTTACACTCGTTATATGTGTAAGTATTCATACATACGTTCACGATACTCGAATTATATTTACATACGATTTCTATGCTTAAAAACATGTCAAAATACGAAGTTATTTCATAAAATGATAACAAATGGAAGTTCAGGGGCCAAAATGTAAATAAACCAAAATTGTTGGAACCAAGGGGCGTGGCAGGGCACGAGACCCTACCCCTTTTCTGGCGCGGGCCACCAGAGGTCGGATCCACATAATGTTGTTTCTTGAGCATGATGTGGTCACTATTTCACTCCCCAATCACCTTTAAACCTACACAAACACCACCTTACCTTTATATAAACAAGCCTCCATCTCACCATTTTCACTTTCCAAACTCCTCTACACTCTCAAAATACTCTCAAATCAGCTAGAAATTTAAGTTTGAGGCAGAATTCTCCAAGTGCAAAAGTGAGCTTAATCTCACTTTCTTCATCATTTATTCATTTTTCTTCCACCATAAATCTTGGAACACCTCTAGGAGTGTTTCCATAAGTTTACCATGGTAAACTAAGGTGGACATCACCATTTTGAGGTCCAAACTTTCTGTTTTGGAAGAATTTTGTGTAAATCTTTATGAACTTTACTTTTTCATGTGAATCTTGTACCTAACTTGTCTCTAATCTCATCTATGATCATGGGGCTTGTTTAAGGTTGATTCCCATAAGTTTAGAGGTCCAAGAACCTCATAAACTTTCTATTTTGTTAGGGTTTAAACAACCCACAAGTGATGAAACCATCTAGTCTACCATAGTTCATATGGTAAGACTTGTGTTTTGGTAAAGGTGTGAACCATGGACGCCTTGGCTATCCAAACTTGTTCCACCACCTCACTTGATGTTTTATCATGATATTTCAAGTAGTTTCCTAGTCCTAAAGTAACACAACCCCGCCGCATCTCCAACATTTTCCATGATGGGTATGAAACCCCCGGGTTGATCTTACTTAACTACTTGATGAACTTGTTAGAATTTTGTATTTCCATTTTCATTTTCATTTTCATTCATGACCATCCGAATCATCCTTGTGATGATTTGTGCATTAGTGAATTCATACAATGAGGTTAATCTTACCTCCATGCTTGACTTACATGATTTATATGATATTACATGATGGACAAATGATAACCTATACTATAAAATATATATAACATAATTAACCGAATTCTTGATACTAATCAAATTATGATTAGATGTCATGAACATAAGTTATATTATCTTAGTTCTAGATTCCTCGTTTGTGATTCTAACGGGCATGTTAGGACCCACGAAAACACATGAAAACTTAGTGTCTAAACGAGTATTTAGACAAGATGTATTTTCGTGTACGTATACTTTTATACTTAAATTCCGAATCCGAATCTTCCACAAAATCCGAATACTCACACACCTTCGTTTCCCCCATGTAGGGTAAACTCGGTGTTTCCATCTCTAACAACTTATCAACTTCGCGGTTTATCTTGGAAAGCTTGCAAAATCGTGAGTGTAGATGACCCCTTATAAATTTCCGTCACTTTGGGTGTAATACGTATACATTATGAAAACCACTCAATCACATACTTTATGCTTTAACACAAACAAACAATCCGATATGCATGCTTAATATGTTATGCTTGAATTCGTGTATGCTAGGCTATTCTTATGCTTTATACTTGTCATTAACTTCGTACAAGCCTCCCTTAACATGTATATAGGAGTAACGCATCGCCCGTATTCTTGAGGTCATGTTAAGTTAAACAAAATGGTCTTATCGTTGCTACGATAAGATTACGCTAGCGGGAATCTTTGGGTTGACATTTATAGTTGCATGCTAGTATTGTACGTTAATTCTAGATAACAATTATGCCATGTGGATTCGTTTAAACTTTTATACTTATGCTATTACCTAAACTTGTATGCTCGCCAGTACTTTTTGTATTCAACTATACTTTAGTACGTGTTGCAGGAATTTGATGACGATGATGATGAACGGAATCTAGTAGGATGAACTAGAAACCCATTTTAATTTTTGTATCGTTGTTGCAATATGCTTCATGATTCTTTGTTGTATATTTCCAAACAATGTACTTTGATTTAGCCATGAAATGAAATATTGTTATTTAAATACTTGTCACAAATAGTGTTATGAAGTCTCTTGCAATCTCGGTTTCGTCTCATTCCGATGTTTCCACCATCGGTTGGGGTGTGACATTAACTCCTATTTATACATAACACATCATTTGCCCAACGCATATCACACGATTATCCCTAATCTTACACTTATGGTAAAAAGTCTAACCATATCGTTTATGCGCCGTTGACTTTCAGAAAGTAAAATGCCTTTGATATGAACTTTCAATTTAATCTTTTACGTCCATCTTATTATAGTGGGTTATACTACGAATGTTATATTCATTTCATACTCATGTAGTGACGCACATACGAACACATGATCACTTAGTTATATTATCATAACTTCCCAACTGGCACCCTATCACATACTTAGCTAACCCGGCATCATTCCAACATTACCCTTTTCTAGGATCTCATGTTTCACCCTTACTTATCAATAACTAATAGGCAATCAAACAATCCACAAGGTGTGCGTTACATCAATCAAACATATTGTGCAAGCTCCTAAAGCGCACTCCTACCGAATCACACATTAACTACGTTCTAACATGGACTTCATCAAGTACATATTCCTCATGATATTTTACATTATTTCCACATTCTTTACATACTCCTGTATTACTTGAAGACAATTTCACATATTATTGTCATTTAAACATTTCATCAAACACCTTGTGTGCGTACTACCATCTAAGCACAATGGACAACCCATTCATGCTTGATTACCTAACTCATGCCATCAACATCCATTTTCTTACTAAACAATAGGTATCAATCATACATAAACATCAAACATAATAAAATTTTAGTTCTTCCAACTCATTCTCATTAAACTATAAACCATCAAAACCCCAAAGTTCATGAACATGGATTCTCTCATTAAAACTCCAATTTTAGGTGATTAAATCATTATTGACACTAGATTAAGTGCATCTGAACCCAAATTCAACCACCCCGTTCTCCCAATTTACCCAATTAAGGTAAATTCCTCAAAACCCACCAAGAACTTCACCTAAAAAGATTCATGAGGAAATTCAGGTACTTACTTGATGCTTAGGAGATGATGAACACTTCCAACCCCATAGATTATCCATGCAAATTTTCAAATTCCTTCTCTTTGCCTTCTCCTTTGATTCACGCAAGAACACACACTATGTGTGTGTGGAGACATATGCTTCTGCCCAAGAATGGGCTTTTCCTTTTTCCCCATCTTTTAATTAAAAGACTTTCCAATTTGACCCCTTTTAGCCCCTATAGTTTTGTTTGTTATTTTTATTTAGCCACAAGATTTCACTCTAGTTATTGAACTTATAAGTTAATTAACTTAAGTAACTTGGTTACCTCAAAGAACCTAGTTAATTTATTTCATATTATATCATATGGAAACATATAGCGAATACAAATATTCGAGTTTTGGGGCGTTACAGTATGCAGAGTTTTAATCAACCCACTCCGATGAAGCTCCATTTCTTGTTTATAGATTTTAAACTTTTCCAATGCTTCATCATTAGAATGCAACAAATAAATATAGCATAATCTAGTAGCATCATCTATAAATGTTACTACATACTTTTTATTACCTAGTGACAGTGTAGCATGAAAATCACATAGATCGCTATGTATTAGTTCTAGTATTTTACTTTCCCTATTAACATGTCGCATGAAAGTTTTTTAGTTATTTTATTCACCTTGAAAATATGACATTTATCATTGTTTATGTTAATAGTAGGAATTAAGCTCATTTTAGACATTTCCTTAATTCTTTTATATTGCACATGAGCTAGTCTAGCATGCCATAATTCCGAATCAGTCAAGTTATTACTATTACTAGTTGAAGCGATGCAATTAGCACTAGTAGAGGCAACACAAACAAATTCATTCACAAAAGACACATCAACATTCAACATAGTCATGCCATTACAAAGATAATCAAAACCTACAAAAATACGATGTTTTGACAAGATATACTTGTCACTTTCCAACACTTGTTTCTAACCACAATTATTCAACACAATGCCATATAACAGATTCTTTCGAATATTGGGTGCATATAAAACATTGTTCACAAGTAAAGATTTTCCAGAAGTAAAAACAAACTACATGGTTCATATTCCTTTGATTGGTTCAATTGCAATATTCCTCATCTTCATGTTAGATCCATCTTCAATTGGTTCTTTAAACCAACGAAGATCCTTGCAGACATGGCTTGTTGCACCCAAATCAATCCACCAAGCAATATCATTAACCTGCACATAAGATGCTTCAGAAATTAGTGATACATAATTCTGAATCGAGTTACTAGTTTATACTAAATTCTGACCTTGCTTGCCCGGGTCCTTGGACCCATTTGGACCGGCCCCATACTTGTTCTTGGAACCAGATTTGTTGTTGTTCTTCACCACTTTACAACCTCTCTTAAAGTGACTAACCTTACCACACTTCCAACAAGGATAATTCGGCTTCTTGTTTAGACCCAAATTGTTGTTCCATTGAGAGTTTTGTTTCCCTTTGAACTTACTGTTTCCTTTGGATGACTCACCAGTCTGAACCATATTCACAGAAGACGTTCTAGCCTGTTTCTTGTCATCATAGACCCATACTTTTTCTTGTGCTCTCAAACCCTCTTTAGTTCTGAAGTGGCTTCCAAGTTCAACCAAAGTTAATTCTCTTTTCTGATGTTTTAGATTATGTTTAAAATCTTTCCTGGAAGGCGGTAACTTGTCAATGATGCTTGAAACCGAGATAGATACATCCTTCTTCATGTCATGTTGGGCAAACTACCCCAAAATTCGCAACAGATCATTATACTGTTCCATGACAGGCCTCGAATCAACCATTTTGTAATTGGTGAAATTACAAACAAGAAACTTCTTACTAGAAGAATCTTCTGCCATGTATTTGGCTTCCAAAGTATCCCATAGTAACTTTGAAGTTTCTACGTTTTGATAAACATCAAACATAGAATAAGACATACCCATTTAGGATGTCGCCAAGACAGATGTATTGTCATTTTCCCACTTTGACCGCTTCCTTATTTGTTCATGATTGCCATCCTCTAGTATCTTCAGAATGGGAGTAGTCAACACTTACACCACTTTCAGCATTGTAAGAAGAAAGTGCATCTTCTTCTGCTATCGACAAAAATCATACCTTTTGAATTTTTTCGGTTTGTCAAACTTGCTTGTCATATACTTCACCGATTACCCGCGTGCCATCTTTACAAAAATTAATTTGATCTTTGTTGGGGAATTTTGTATACCACGGAAAATCTGAGAGGCATGTGATCACTTTAAGATCAAATTATTTCGGTGGTTCTCTCGAATAATTCAATCGAATACAACACAGATTTACAAATCAAACTACAGTATGAGTGTGATGAATTCGAATGAACCAGAAGAAATAAGACAAAAGAGGGGTTTCGAATTTGGAGATAATCCACCGCTAACTGCCTCATGCTAGTTATAATTTTAAAATTATGTTTTCCCATTACGAAAATAATGGACCACGCCAGGGGCTACCGCCCCTTGGACCCTGCTCCGCCCCTGGACCCCCTCAACCCCCTTGGAACCCCCATTAGGGGCTTCACCCAAACACTTAGAATTATAATCACTCAAACAGATATGCACTCCCGCACCTCCTAACGTGCTTGATGTATATCGTATTCATTTTGATTATCAAATCAATCGCGAATACACTAAAATATAAAACAATTCAAGACGTTCCTATAAACAAAAAAATAGAATTGCTGAGCCCATTTAGTTTGTCCATAAATCACCAATCACATTAATTTCATTATTTATAGAAAAAAAACAAAACACACATGATTATATTACCACTTTGGTTGTAATTTTTAAAGAAATAGTCATTTAGTTCACTTTTTTACACGCGGGTACCACTGTTATTTGTTTGCTTTTTTACAAACTCATGTTAATTTTTTAAAAAAATTACCAAAATCCAAGCACTATAAAAAAAACTATATAAACCCCAAACCCTTCTATACAACGTCGTCACCCTCTCAACCCCTATGGCCCTCGTCTCCATCGCCACACAACTATTACCACCAGCAAGAGCAAGTGAACGCAAATCATACTGAATTGCATAACATCCGCTTACCAAATCCACTAGTTTTGTTGTGGTTGCTAGTTCATATCATGTGAGAGTTAGACTTGACGAAAACATTCTAATAAAAACCTTACTTTTGCAAAGTCTTTAGAGCATTCACTTTTTAGTGAGGCCAATTTTTTTTCCCGATCTCAACTTGTGGGTGTGGATGTCCATTTGTGTATTGAACATTATTGTTATTTTTCACTTGATTTTATATGTGATTTTCGGTTGTGGATTATGTGTTTGTGCAAATGATTTAAGATTATAATTATTAATATTATTATTTATTTGTCCAAAAGTTTCTTCTAAGCTCATAATTTTAATTTTTTTATTAATAACAATTTGGTAATTAGTGTCAACTCAATAATCTCACTCGATAGGTCAAGTTCACATTCGTTTGTTTTAGATCATGGTATATCATCAACCAATTACCGGATACGCGTCATCTGAATCATCTCTTGGAGTGGCTCGAAAGCTCTTTGAAGAAAGTAAAGAGCTCTCATATCAATCATGAATCAAGTAAGTAATACAATGAAATATCTTCTGTATATATAGAGGATGAAACTAGATGCTAACTACCATAACAAACTCTAAGCACACATACAAAAAACTAACCCAACTGTATACACACGAATCATCTATATACACTAATATGCCCCCTCAAGCTAAATGTGGGAATACACATGAAGCTTGGACCGCAGAATGTCAAAACGAACTGAAGACAACCCTTTGGTCAAAAGATCCGCTAGCTGAGCAAAAGTAGGCACATATCGTACACAGAGAGTCTGTGCTAACACCATATCACGAATAAAATGCAAGTCAATCTCTAGGTGTTTCGTGCGCTGATGAAATACAGGATTGACTGCAAGAAAAGTAGCATCGTTGTCACACCAGAGAGTAGGTGGACAAGAGGAAGAAATATGAAGCTCACTCAATAATGACATAACCCAACGAATCTCAGCAGCAGTGTGAGCTAAAGCACGATACTCAGCCTCGGTGCTAGAACGAGCAACAGTATGCTGTTTCTTGGAGCTCCAACTAATGAGGTTGGGTCCAAGAAAAACACAATATCCAGTAGTCGACCGACGGTCATCGGGGCTGAAGAAACACTACCCATGATGTGATCTTCCCTACAGGCAGGTTATCGAACTAGAGTCTTGCGGCGCCTGTGAGAGTTTGAATGAAGACATGACACCACATCGGTAAAGTCCACCCTCCCACCAATCCTTCACTAGTGAAGACCCGAAGACAGTCATCTGGGTCTGTCATACCATTAAAGTTGCCAACATTGGATGGGAGTTTTGCTTTTTCCAGGGGAGCCAAAGCAATTTTGCTGATGAACTTGGAATTTTCTGCTGCTTTTGCCGGGCGGTAGATCAGATTATAATCGTGTTCGGCTTCAGGATTGTAAACCGCGCGAGGTATACAAATTTTGTAGTTCGGTTGTAACCGATTAAACACGCTTGTACTGTCTCCTTCATGGTATGTCCTATCGTACTCACTGGTGTGGTTGTCCCGTCGAGGGCCCAACCTGAAGTGAACTGACAGCCTTCGATGAGAATAGGACTCATCATGATATTCTCTTCTTCGGTTTTTAGAGTGAGTATACTCATATCTCGTTGGAGATCTAGAGTAAACTTCTGTGTCTTCTACCTGAACCCGTGATGAAGCATCATGATGGGAAACATGAGGTACTGATGGTGCTCGAGTACGGGTTACAGGCCTTCGTGATTGAGTGGGAGGAGCAGTTTGTGCACAGAGTTGTGCATACACGGCGTTTATCGCTCCTTAGGATCTGACATACCAGGAGATAGGGTTTCTCCAGGAGGTAGAATTGAGCTTATAGGGATTTCAGGCTGCATCCCTGGAGTGACAGGGTCATTCGGATGATTATCAGTGTACTACACTTCATTGTCATCCGAAGCCTCTTCCACAATCCCTTCAACTTGGGTATTGTTAGCGAAATTTGGCCGAGGGCCGGTTTGACGATGCGTCGAAGTTTCTTCCATTTGAAAAACGGAAATGAAAAGTGAATCGAAACGAGAAGAAATGAATGAAACTGAGATATTGGTGGGCGCCAATGAAGAAACACTGGTTAATTGACCGGAATCAACTAAACCAGGGGGTTCGGTTCTGCATAAAGGGGTTGGTTTCTTCTCGTTTGGTTCGGGGATGACTGATCTTCTTCTTCATAGTAACTGCAAAACAACCACCGTTAGACTCGCCACGGGGAGAATGGGGGTTCTCTCCGTGACCACCCTCCGGCGTGAGAATAAGTACAAGTTTTATGAAGAATAAGTGTAAATGAAGTGAATGTAACTTGAAGATTATACCTGAATTATCCTTCTATTTATAGCCAAAGTTTGGGCGGGAAAACTTGTTGGTGAAATATTGACGGAAAGTGTTATTTCTGTGAGCGGTTATTTTTCCCTCCGTTAATCACTTAACGAGTGTGAGAGCACACAAATCGCAATCTTTGATCAACAGTTGGGGTATTGCCACGTGGAAAGTGGGCAAGTGAAGATCTCTCTTTAATTCTGTGCCATCATCGTGACTTCAAGGGAGCCTGGGATGATGACACGTGGCCAGACGGTTATAATGTCACACCCTGGCTTTTGCGAAAGCGTGGGTTTATTTGGTGTGACTTCTTAATACCATAGCAATTATAATAACCATGCTATATGAAAATAAAACACATGGTGTTCAACCATTCATAAAGTTTTAAAAAGTTACCACAACGACATTGTTTAAAAGTCGACACATGAAACCAAATACAACCATGACATAAATTAAAAACATGTTCATACGATACGACAAAAGACTTGACTAAAAACACGGTTTAAGACTTATAACCCGTCCAGGCAAGAGTCACACTTCCTAAACCCGGATGACATCATTATTCCTTACGCAGCTTGACGTGAATGCATACCTTGCCAGATCCACTAATTTCCTGAAATACATGTAGTTTGAAAAATCAACAAAAGTTGAGCGAGTTCATGTAAAAGTGAGTATGTATAAACCTTTAAAGTATGTATAAAAGTCCCTGGTATGTAGCAATAACGGAAAAGAGATCACCAATGGGTTACAAAGCCACTGGTATGTGTGAGAAAGTGCAGGGAAACTCAAACCTAGCAAATTTGTTACCGGGCTTCAGCTGGAAGACATAGTCACCTCTATGGGCCGCCCCGGCCTCACGGGTGTGGGCTCGCTACACCCAAATAGATCTATCATTCTTGTGTCCCTCGGTCCTAACAACGAGGATTAGTGGCCTCAAGTGTTGTACCCACCCCTCACATGATCTAGTAGTATAAACCCTCCTTATGCTAACCATACCATGTAAATAAATGTTTGTAATAATTGTCGCATGTATTTTACCCCAAAAGTATAAAACTGAAAACAGTAAAGAGAAAAGGGGGACATGAACTCACAGAAGTGCGTATCCTGAAACGTCAATCTCTAACTCAATCTGCTGCGTGACGACCTACACGTACTAATGCCTATTAGACGGATGGCCGTGCCTTGGCTTAGGGTTTAACGTTCTTGGAAAAATAGTTAGGCAACTATTTCGTATTCACACTTCTTAATTATTTAATAAGTGTATTTCCTTCCCAAGGATGGGGGTATTTATACATGTACGTTTTATAATTCCGAAAAATATATTTTAAGTCCCACTTAGAAAATATATTTTAATCACTTGTCTAAAACATTTTAATTCCAAAATATATATATATATTTTTCCCAATTATATTATATTTTACCTCATACATTTTCCAAAATAATACTTTATCAAAATATACGTATGAGAGTATTTCCGAAATATACATAAGTTACGATTTAGCGTGTCGTAAAGCAACAATACTTGTGTAACTTAAATATTTATTTTGTGAGAGCGTTGGTATTATTTTGGAGTAGTAATTTCATGATATTTTCAAGTTATATTATTTTTACCCTAAAAATAATATATCTAGTGCACAGAATAACAAACAATCACACAAGCGTTTTATTATAAAATATATATTCTAAATATATATTTATCAAATTTTATTTACGAAAATTAACCTCCGGCACTTAGTATTTTTGTTAATAAAAATCATGGCGAAGTTTATTTTGAAAACCACGTTAAAAATATATTTGTAAACACTTGTTAGAAAAATATTTCCATGTGTTGAAATTTAAGAAAAATTTCACCAGAGTTTCCTTTGTAAATGGAGGCGTCCATGCTTACTAGCATATCATTTTCTTTTGTAAATCATTCAATCAATCATCATCCAACAATATATAATTTCTAATCACCAATCTTGACAAAAATAAGCATAAATCATAAGCTTATGAACTTGAAATATTTATAAAAGCGAGTAGTAACTTACTAGCATAATTAGTGAGTCTTGTTACCTTTAAAAATGCGATTAGTTTCTTAAAAACTTTATTTTTAAAGGATTTGAACATTTACAACTTCTAGTCATGATTTCTAAAAATATTTCTTTGTGAAATTTCTTTTTACACAAGTGTTTATACACTTGTTTACTTACTAAAAATGTGTTTAGTTCATACAAGATCCAAGTTTTAACAAAACTCATATTTTTTAACTTGGTTCTTTCGAAAGACCACTCATAGATCTTTAGATCTACAAGTTTACAACTCATTTTGATCTTCATTTTTCAAGAAACATGTATGTAATCAAGTTCATAGCTTATGTGTGGATGATTTCATCATCCACAACATTTTTAACCTTCACATCTTGCTAGTTCATGTCTTTAAACATGATCTAGCAAGTCTATGTGATGAACCATACCATTCTATCTAACATACAACATTCAACAAGCATAACAACACAAGATCAACATGATTTCAACATCACTTTAACCATACATCTTCTCTAGTTAGTTTATACTTCAAGACTTGTTTATGTTCTTTAGAGTTTCTTAAATTTTCATCATTCTTTCAACTATTAACCACCAAAATTATGAACAAGATGAAGATCTAAGGCACTTACTACTAGCACAAGGCTAGGGGAGTTTCAAAGCGTAAAAGTGTTGGATAAAAGAAAACAAGAGCGGTCCTTGAGCTTCCGAGTGCACCAAGCTTACTTGTTCGGTCTCTAGCACCTTTGTGTATGTGTAGTTTGCTTGAAGGAAGCTTGAAGGTGGTGGTATGGTGGTGGTAAGGTGACGGCCAAACAAGGGGGAAGAAGAGAGGAGAGAGCTTGTTTGTTTGTGTGTTTGTGAAATGAAAGTCTTAACCCCTTGAGTTTATTTATAATCCAAAATCAACATTAACCATCATGTAATGTGTTCCTCATCATCCAACATTGTCAAATAAAATAAGGAAAAGAAGTATGGGGGGTATCCCCACATCCATGACCGTCGAAAGGGGGGGGTATGGGGTTGGGATTCAATTGATCTAGTTACTAACTTAGTTAAGATTAAAGTGTTTAGTTAGTATATTAAGGTGTGTTATGTAATATAAGGTGTGTTAGGGTGTTCGGGGACCCTAACTAGCCCAGAAAAGTAAAAACAATGTGTTTGACCATATTTTTATGTTTCCGGTAAAGTCCGGTTGTTCGGTTGGATGTTGATCCGTTAAAGTGCTAAATTAATCTTTAAAGTGTCTATTATATTACTTTTAGTGACACATTTAATTCCCAAGACTTTGGAAAATATCTAGAACTATTTTGCCAAGTTTTTACACTTTATTAGCATTGTTAAATGCTGAATTTTGGTTATTTAGTGCAGAATTCTGCATTTAAAGTATGTTTTAGGCACTTCCGGGCACTATAACTATCACCTAGTGACGCAGTTTTATGGTCCTCACTTCCCTACACTCCCTACTAGTGTAGTATTCTATCTCTGGCTCATACTGGCCTCAAAAACAATGTCTGTCTAGGTGCTGGCATTGTCAGCATGTTTTCTGGGTTATCTGCTCACTGTGCTAACTGTGCTTTGTGTATCAAGTTTGTCACTAATGTTTGTGTGTAATAAATAGAGTGACAATATAAAATGTGATGCATGTGTATGTATGTAACAGAAAACAGAAAGCAGTTTAATCACAGTTGTAATCAAGCACAGTCATTAAGCATAAATTAATTATTAATTAATTGTACGGATACCTGGAATTGTGAGGGTTGTCACATATAACCGTCTGGTGATGCACGATAGAGTCTTCCAGAAGATTACAGTTGTAATCCTGTGTTAGGATCTGAGTTTCTTTTTTATTGTGTTTTTGTTTAAGAAATAAGAAGATGAACAAGTAATGTAGTGGAATTAATAATGGAAATAAACTTTGCACACAATCAAACAGGAGAAATGCTTTCAACACACATTTTCACATACAACCGAATGATTGAATTTATTTCAAGATTCAATTACAATGCATGCATGTATAACAAACTCCCCCTCAGCCTGAGCTCACAGTATTTGCTCGTACAGGAAGACAAGTGGTGAAAGAGCTAATAGAACAGTACAGGGTACTGTTCTATTTTTTAGGCACGAGCAAACCACTGAAGCATATTGGCTGACGTCAGCATGAAAGTGACATCTAACCTCCTAACAACCTGAAACTACTGATCTAATACAAGCACTGTTTAGCTAGCTACTGATTACAATTCTTTACAAAAGGAAAGACTAAACTACTGCTTTCTCCTTCCACTATTGTGACTCCAGCAGTACTTGGTTTCTTCAACAGTGCTTGACCCATAACAGTAGATTGAGCATCAGGGCTTTAGTCTTCATCAGTCTTTACACTTGATCAGCAGTTCTATACGAACAGTTGATACAGGTCATCAGTTGTTAGAAACACTTTCAAGGGGAAAGTTGGAATACAGCAGTGCTTATGCTGGATCCATTGCTCTGATCCAGTTTTGGCTTTAATCAACTGTTCCTTTGGTAGGGTTCAATCCCAACATCCTGTGTGGCTCCTTACTGTATGGCATCAGTGAAGTAAATAATATCCAAGTCTGGGTATTATTTATGTGGGAGTGTTTATCAGGATTTTTATCCTTATCTGTTATGGAGATTGGCGCAAGGATTCGTTAGTTTCCTTTTGGCGCGCAGGTGCTGTTTGCTGTTTTCCTCCCAAGCTCCCTTTGTAGGACCAGTGCGCGGTCGCGCAAGGTCTAAAGAAGGTTAGGAGGATGAGGTTGTGGAATGGACCCAAGCACTTGAAGCGAGGTTTTTGGGACCTTACCCCTTCAGGGGCATGCCCAATCAGCATCAGAATAAGCATGTATATCAAGACTATCAGATCGTCGAATACTCAATCCATGAGAAATCCTCCCCCGAAGATATCGCAAAATATGCTTGACTGCAACCCAGTGACGATCAGTAGGTGTCTGTAAGAACTGTGACACCTTACCAACCGCATAAGCAATCTCGGGTCGAATCAAGACCAAATACTGAAAAGCACCAACTGTACTCCGATATAAGGAAGGATCAGACAACGGAATACCTGTGTAACTGGAAAGCTGACGTCCAGAAACAACCGGAGTAGATAAAGGTCTACACTCAGCTAGACCAGTGCGCTGTAATAAATCAAGTAGATAGCGCTGCTGGGATAGATGTAGAACATCATCAGTAAAAGTAGCCTGTATACCCAAAAAATATGATAAAACTCCCAAATCCTTGAGCGCGAACTGTGAATGTAAGCACTCAATCAATCCAGTAACATACTCAGAAGAGCTCCCAGTAATAATAATATCGTCCACATAAACCAAGACATAACACATCACTGAATCCCGACTGTAGACAAAGAGAGAGGTGTCAAAGAGACACTGAGTAAATCCTCTAGAAACAAGAGCCGATGATAGCTTGGAAAACCAAGCTCTGGGTGCCTGCTTCAAACCATAAAGCCTTCTGTAGTAAACAAACATGATGAAGTCGGGAAGAGTCAACAAAGCCTGGAGGCTGTGACATATACACAGTCTCAGATAAATCACCATGAAGAAAGGCATTGTTGACATCAACCTACCTAATGACCCATCCACGAGGAAAAGAAACAGAGAGTACAAGACGAATAGTAGTGGGTTTAACCACCGGGCTGAATGTCTCAGTATAATCAACACCCTTAGTCTGATGAAAACCCTTGGCAACAAGCCGGGCTTTGTATCGACTCACAGAACCATCAGAATTATGCTTAATCCTATAAACCCACTTACAACTAACAATGTTGGCATCAGTGGGAGCTGGAACCAGACGCTAAGTCTGGTTGGCATGTAAAGCACCAATCTCAGAACGCATCGCTCCCACCAAACAGAGTACTGTTGAGCCTGTCAAAATGTCAAAGGCTCAGTGGTGGGAGTAGTAGATACATGAAAAAGAACATGATCAGAAACCGACGCGGCTGTCGTGTATGATCACGAGATCGTGTAACCATCTGGTGAGTCGGAACAGGAGGATGAGGAGGAGAAGGATGAGAAGGGGGAGAAAAAAGAGGTGAAGGAATATCAGGAGAGGAGATATCAGGAGAAGATGAGGAAGAAATAATAGGAGGAAATGAACAAGAAGGAGAAGAAACATAAGTCGAAAGCGAAGGAGGATGAATAAAGAAAGGAATAGAATCTGAAGAAGCCGTGGGAGTAGTAGAACTCCCTGGAATGTCAAAAATCGACTCATGGAATCGAACATGTCGAGAGGTATACGTACGAGAAGTATGAGGATCGTAACAGAGATAACGGAGATGAGATGGAGCATAGCTAACAAAGATACAAGGGGTAGACTTGGGTGAAAGTTTATCCGCTCGAGTATCACCTAGAAACGGATAACACAAACACCCAAAGGTACGAAGAAGTGAGTAATCGGGACGAGATCTAAATAGAACCTTGTAAGAAGATGAGTGATGAAGAACCGGTGATGGTAACCGGTTAATAAGGAAGACAACAGTGGCATATGCATCATACCAGAATTTCTTTGGTAACCGAGCATGAAACAAGAAAGCTCGAGCTACCTCAGAAAGATGGCGGTTTTTCCACTCAGTAACCCCATTCTGTTGGGGAGTATAGGGATATGAAATGCGATAAGCAATGCCAGAATCTGAAAGAAAACGAGCCATAGAACCATGAATGAGCTTAGGAGCACCATCACACTGAAGATGTTTGATGGTACAAGAGAAGAGGTTCTCAACTAGCGGTTTGAAATGCCAAAAACAATCAACCGCTTGAGAACGACAAGTCAAAGGATACATCCATGTAAATCGACTAAAATCATCAATGAAAGTAATGAAATATCGGTATCCATCTCTAGACATAACAGGCGAGGCATCCCAAATGTCACAATGTATAATATGTAAAGGTAAAGTAGAGTGAGATACAACTGACGTAAAAGGAAGTCTAGTTGATTTTGAAACACTACAAGCAGTACAATGTGTGTGTTGGGTTTTGTTTGACAGATGTAAAAATGAACATCTAGATAAAACATCATCAGACGGATGACCCAATCGAGAATGCAAGTCTCATGAGAAACAGAAGTGAAAGCAACAAGTGAGTATAGCTGATGTGGAGTACCACGCGTGTGATGAAGGAACTGTCCATCAAGAGTCTGAATGGACAGACCAAGATAAGAGAAAACAACAGCTATAGGATGATCTATCACTAATTGTGTGATCGATAAAATGTTCTTGGCTAAGCCAAGAACCACAAGAACATGTCTAAGAGTAAGAGTACGATCAGATAAATGAAGTGTGGAAGTGCCAATGTGAGAAATAGTAAGAGCCATACCATTGCCTACAACAACTCGCTCAGAGCCGGTGTAGGGAGTAGCATCAAATACAATAGAAGAGTCAGCAGTCATATGCGCAGTGGCGCCAGAGTCGGGTATCTATGAATCAACACACTCGCATAACCCAGAAAAATCTGCCAATAATACAAAATGTGGCCCAAATCTACTAGAATCTGCTATGGTGGTGAGCTGACAAAGAGAAGAGGTTGACCCACTTGTAACATTAGTTTGTTGAAGATTGTTCGGCCCAAATGAAATATTATGTGGCTGAGTCCACACTGAATTATTAAAGCTTTGTGAGCCTGAGTCCAAAATGGAACTTCCATTATCTCCAATGTTTTGTAAACCAAATGGGCAATGAGATCCAATTGGATGACTACGCATATTCAACTGTTCACCACCAAAAACATTTTCTGTAAAAACCCTAGAATCATTATCTGAGTGTGTTATACAGGCATTCTCTAAAAATTTCAGATGGCATCCTCCATTATTCTGCCATCGTCGACCATCATAATTTCGATTAATACCACCACCACTAAATTTGGTTATAATCGCATTCGATTTATTTGGTTATCCGCATACGAGGAAAAGTATGTTTTATGTTTTAGATGAAGTCATCAAAACTTATAAATTACAAAATAAAATGCTTTCTATTTCTTTTTATAACGCGAACTGCGATTCAAATGTTAAAAATAAAATAGTAAACTAAAAGTTTTGTCCTTTATCTATCTATCATTTTATAGGCGGTGTCCTTTAACGCAAAAACTTGACGAGTTCTATACTTAATGTTTCAAAATCTTACACAATATGTCCTATGAACCTAACCCAGTTAAGTTTTTTTGTCATATCTGGTCACCCAAGGGTATTATTGTCTTTTCCCCTTTCTAATTTACAAATGATTTTTTAGGAAAACAAAACAACCCAGCCCGTCCTACAATTCGTCTCTCTAAACACACCCACTCTCTCTCTTTCCAACCACCACTTGCCACCTTCTGCCGACACCACTTCCCACCATCTGCCATCGACCACCACCCCGCATAACCCACCTCCACCGCTTCAACAGTGCAAACCCACCATAACTACCATCACCATCCACCCACAACAGTTATAACTACACCAAAACCACCCACACAACCCACCCACCACTACTGTTCCTAGTGTTCCTGTCACTAATTTTTTACAAAAGAGAAATAATATCTTACCAATCACAAACAAACTTAAAACACAAAAGAGAACAAACCTACACCGCCGCTACTCCCATGGTTCCAAACTACAATGCCGCCCACCACCCACCTGCAACCGTCCCTAACACCACCTACACCGCCACTCCTAAGGCCACAACCACTCACCCTCCACCCATCCACCATCAAAAACGATTCCGACCACCACCACCTGCAACCGCCCCACGCCGCCCCTAACACCACCACCAGATCCACCACCAAAGTGGATTCCGTTTCCGAGCAAACTATGCTTCCGGAAACATAAGGCTATTTCTTCTGTGGGGCACTTTTCTGGGAATAGTTCTGGCAGATGCATATCTTTTGGAGTGAGAGAGAGTGAAGATAGAGAGAGAGAAAGTGTACACTTTTGTTTTATTTAAATATATTTTTCTATTTTTACACAACAGTCCCTTGATTTAACTTCTTTTACACAATATTTCTTAGGGAGGCGAAATAACAAGAACACCCTCATGTGCAAGGCACGTGCCATACTTAACTGAAAAAATTAACTGGGTTAGCTTCAAAGACATACTGTGCAAGATTTTGAAACATTAAGTACAGAACTCGTCAAGTTTTGCGCCAAAGGAAACCGCTTGCAAAATGGTGTATAGATAAAGGACAAAACTTGTAATTTACTCAAAATAAAATATAATCCCGTTTGTCATGGAGGATTTTATTATAATCAATGTGTTGCACACATCATTAACTTGGTTGTGCATGACGGACTAAATGTTGAAGAAATTAGAATAATGAAAGAAAATTTTAAAGATATATCACCCAACGTTTTTATGGTTGGTAAAAAAAATTCGGATTATAGAAAATGGTGTAGAACTATAATAAAAAAGACCATGTTATAGCGCGAATTTTGACATGCCGGTTTGGTGGAACCATTATCAAAATGTTAACACAATTGCTTAAAGTTCTTAAAACTGCAACAAATGTTTTTTAGAAGTTTATTATCCCAAGATTTATTTAGTAGTTAAACAATTATTTTTGATGTGTCAAAGGTAAACGATTTTGAAATTTAAGGTGATGTTTATGATAAAATGATTTTTCCAATGAAAGAAAGGTTTAGAGAATATTTTCAAGATTTGTCACCGGTTTTTACTTGTACCGCCGCCTTGAACCCGTGTTTGAATGTTCGGGTGTTGAGTTGTTAATTAGAAATATTTGTTTGGATTTGGATTCAAATGAAATGATGAAGACGCGAATTTTACAAGAAATGCGATAAATCATTTTAATAATTCTTAAACAATCTTTTTGATCATTATGTACAAAGATATGGTAACGTGTCAATCATACACAAAATAATGGCGGCAAGTGCATCAAACTCGAGGATATACGCGGAGTTAACTTTATATAGTTCGTTAATAAAACGAAATAGTAAATGTTCTCGGGGTGATACGTCAAATAGTGAATTCAGGAGATATAATTTAACCGATTTTATATTCACTTTGTTACGTGCGTAAGTTCCACAATTGTGCTATTTTGGCTTAATAGCTTCAGAATCAACCTTTTCTCTTAGTGGCAAAGTATTATCTATTCGACGAACAAGACTCACACCAGAGGCGATGGAAATGTGCATTTGCTTGAAGGACCTCTTGGATGGTGCAGAATGTGTGGCGGTGGAAGAACAAATACATGTATAGCCCCCCAAGCGACTAAACTAGTAGTGGATGATGAAATGTTAAAAACAACTCAACGAGGAAGGCGAATAAACGATTATTATAAAAAAATGTATTGGATATTTTTGTCTTTTTATTCTATGTAATATTAGTTATAAAAGTATTAAAATTAAATATAAACGTATTTTATTGAGTTCATTTACACTTTTCTATAATTTTTTTTTTGGATTTGTTAGTATTTTTTTAAAATTTTAATCGAATTAACCGATTTTTTTACTGGTGACCAGTTAACCGGTTTTAATTAACCTATAGGTTAATGTTGGTTATAGGTTTTAGATTCAAAAGACATGTTAATAACCACCGGCCTGGTTAAAGTAATAAGAGTTAATTACTGTTTTCGTCCCTGTGTTTTGTCAAATATCACTATTTCAGTCCATTAGTTTAAAAATTGCGATTTCAGTCCCTGTGGTTTCACTTCCGTAACAATTTCAGTCCACCTCGTAACCATTTCAGTCCCTGTACTAACAGAATAAATGGATTCAAATGGTTACGAAAGTGAAACCACAGGGACTGAAATGGTTACGAAAGTGAAACCACAGGGATTGAAATCGCAATTATTAAACTAATGGACTGAAATAGTGATTTTTGACAAAACACAGGGACGAAAACAGTAATTAACTCAAGTAATAACTAGGTTTTTTGGGCCAAATTAACCGTTAGTTCGGTTACTTAAAAAACCTATCTCTGCACCTTAGTTTAGATCTCCAGTTGAGTAATGATGATAGGGCTGGCCTTTTGCTACTAAGGCCATGCGTAGTCATAACGCCCCTTTGTGGGCGTTATGCGACACGTGGCGCGCCACGTGTGCGGGTGGGCGTTATGGGACGTTATGCATTTAAGCCCGTAGTCATAAAGCCGCCGCCTAATCATTACTCAATTATTAATTTCTAATTTTTTAAATTATTTTCTAAGTTTATAAAATTAAAATTCATTTCATTAAATTAAAAAACATTACATTAAAATAAAAAAAAAACATTACACTAAAAAAAAAAATGGTTCCACTAAAAAAAAAGTTGGACTAAAAAAATAAAAAAACCTTACACTAATTAACTCAAAACACAAAATCAGTCCAAAGCCCATATAAAAACAAAACACAAACTAGTCCAAAACCCATAAATTAAAAACCCTAAAATTCTTCCTCTTCCTTGTCTTCCTTCTTCTTCTTCGATAGATACCTGCAACACAAACACAAACACAAACACAAAAACAAAGCAGAAAAGGGAAAAAAAAAATTCAAACAAACCCACACATCACGCCGCTATAGACATCGCGCCACCCCCTCATTTTCGATTCATAGCGCCCCGCGTATTGGTGTGCCCGGCGTTTTGCCGGCGCCATGCTCGGGCATACCACCCCACTACGCATTACCTAAGGCCATCCGTAGTCATAAAGCTCCTTGTGGGGCATTATGCGACACGTGTCGTGTCGTGCCACGTCACACAGGGGCTTCATGGGGCGTTATATCACTAGAGCCCGTAGTCATAAAGCCCCTACCCATCAATACCTAATTATTAATTTTCGTTTTTATTAATTAATTATAAAAACCCTTAAAGCCTTTTGATTGGTCAAACCCTTAAATCTTTCTCACATCACGCCGCTATATATCTCGCACCCCACCTCCATTTTTCTTTCATACCGCCCCTTGTGGCGGTGTTACCCGGCGTTTTCCGGCGCTATGCGGGAGCATAGCGCCCACTACGTTTGATCTAATACTTAGGCAACCCGAACTTTGAGCCCCATGTTTGAAAAAACATATATACATGAGTATAATATTGGGCCATTGTTGATAATTCTAACAGGCCTAAATTGAAGTTTGGGCCAGGATATCAGGATATGGTATTGGTAAGGAAATTATAATAAGTTTTTGGTTGATCAATTTTGTGATTCTGTCAATTTCTAAGGGACAACCACCATCCACCAAGCAACAACACAATCAGTATTTTTTTTTTCTTATTTTGATTTGTTTTTTCCTGTTTTTTCGAATGATCACAATCTATTATCGATACTAGTTTAAGTCATTTGTGCTCTCGTTTAAGTATTTTTTAGATTTCTTTTAATCATATTTTTTTTTTTTACATCTTTTGTACTCTAGTTTAAATCAGTTCTTTTTTGAATTTCTTTCAACTATCTCTATATAAATTAAGAGAAGATTAATAGTGACTTTTTATCATTTATTTTATTTCGTCATTTATAAACTAAGAGAAGATGAATAGTGATTTTTTATCCTTTATTCTATTTCGTCATTTATAAATTAAAAGAAGATGAATATGTTGATCAGTTCTGTTTAGACATATTGGAGAACATGTAAACATACCTGATTTCAGCAGTACAGGCCAGCATAGAATCCAGATGGAGACGCAACAATAAGGTTTGACATGATTGTCATCTTGGTCTGGTTCCTCCTTAGAGTGCAATCTAATGATGGTGATGAAGTAACCGAATAAGGGAGTCCGGTTATGGAGATGGAGGTCGATGTTGATGTTATGATTATTAGGTTATGTGTCTAACCCTAGAACCTCTACATAATTCTCCTTATATATGCATCCAAGAGAAAACCCTAATTAGTTAATAAGGGTAATTTGGCCAATCAACAATTACCAACTAATTATTTAATAGGATTGTTACATATTTTGATCCATATAATGTAAATGATTATAATGGCTACTAGATTAAATATAACATAAAATATATTTAATCTTACATTCTCCCACTTAGCCGAGTAATCATTTACTATGAGTATTAGATAAGCCTGATCAGGACTTAACACTCATTTTAGCCTTAAACAAGTACTATAACAGAGAAATACAGCCGTTGAATCATTATGCGACTCAGGACCCCCATTAGTCACACTATAGCCTTAATTTAAAACCTAATCGTCATGATCAAAATATGCATAAGCCCTTTATTTGATTTGTAACTTTATTTGTCTATATGCCATTATGTCGACTTGACATATTCTTAGAGACATACAAAATCAAACTGATGAGGAAAATTAACTAATACTTAGTCATTCATAGTACGATATGCAATTGCGCACGGCCATTAATTAATACCCGTCTATGAGCTCTCTTAATAAGACTTCTGGGTAATAGCCCTTCAGTTATAGGATCCTTAAGCATATCATGAATGTATTCGATACAAAACTTAGTTTCCTCAATTCGTTCATAAACGAATAATTAATTGCGTATCGAAATTTAATGCAGCACCTCTTGAACTGTTACTGTTCAAGGAGTCATGGTAGCTGACTTTATCACACTAAGTCTTCAAAACATTAATTATATGGAGTTAATAAACTTATTGTCCACTGATAAATTTCCAACAACATTTAGTGACTATATTATGTCGTTATAACTTAGGTTGTTAATATCAGTGCATTACGACTCTTCCATGAGATAGGTTTTGTCTGCTGACATAAAGATATACCCGAAATTACATTTTGTCATCTTTGAATATTACAAAGTTAAAGTAATCAACCGGTTTTTAGTTCTCACGTTTTCTTCAAATTTTAGCCTCTCATTTCTTTTAAAGATATTGTAATACTCCATTAGATGCTTCACATTAATCTAGACAAATCTAGTGTGTTGCAATGTGAGTAATATCTAAACGAGTATAGACTTAAACTTACATAAGGCTTCCAATTAATGAAGCGAAAGGAAATAATCTCATTTATCCTATTACCCTCTAAAGGAGAGCAGTATTGTTTGTTACACATGTAAGGACCCATTTAAGGTTAAACTTATGGAACGAAACTAATGTCCCGTTGGGTCTATCTCGGTATGTTATGATATCAATCACGTAAGAGATATCTCTGAGATCTATTATATCAAAGTTTGTGTTAACAACGCTTTGACTTATGTAACATATATTTGTCAAAAGAATATCATCTATATAGACAAGTTTAATTTAGTTGCTCCCACTCATCTTGAGGTAGGTACATTAATCCACTTGATTGTTGATGAAAATAATTGCGTTAAGATTTCATCACATTATGATGTTTGCATTAACCCATACATGGATTTTATTGGCTTACAAATAAAGTGTTCTTTAACCTTCAGTTTAGAACTTTCAGCTTGTTTTATGAACATGTAAATGTGTCAGCCATTTGTTAGGGAACATTGTTTTTAATGTTCATCTAATGTAGTTTTAAACTATTATAAGCTACTAGAACAGTGATGATCCTCAAAGAAAACTTTGATAATTTATCTCTTCCTAAGTATAACCTTTGACAATCAATCATGCTTCTTAGTGTCTTAACGCTTATATTAGGATTTGATTTAGTTATGAACACTCTTAGGTAATTCAATCAAATCCCAGACGTTATTTGAACACATCAGTTTTATTGGAAAACTGTTTTATTCCATTTAGAAGATTAATTAACGCTAATGGCTTAATTAGAAGAGATAGGATCAGTAAACTTTTCCAAAATCCATTTCAACTTTAGTTAGGGACGTTATGTAATCATCAAAGTTAGTAGGCTTTTAAACCTAGATGACCTCCTGAGTTGATTATTGGGTTCATTAGAAGTTTCAGTTTTATGGATTAGCTCTTGGTTAGGTTGCTATCATTTTCAGGATTTTAAGTATGTAAGAGTTGGTGTAGTATGGTGTACAAGAGGTGTAATCGGAGTTAAATTCAGAGTGAAATTTAATGACACTCTTCCCCCCGCCTCTTGTATTCCTTACAGGTCATGATAAGGACTTTGACTGCTCCCACTGACCTTAGAAATCTTTAGGAACTCAGCATGCTTAGGGTCAATATGTAATGACCAACAAATTCTAATAGAGAAACAAATTAATAACATTAGTCGTTGTAGTTTCTCCTATTGAGGATTATATTAATTTAGGTAAGAAATCTAGGTGTGCCCACAATTAAGCAATAATGAAATTTTTTTGTAAGTGTAGCATTAGATTTTAAGGAGACAAGTTATGATAGAACAATGTCAAGATGGAGCAGTGTCTTGTAAAAGAGGTGTAAATATAGGT
Source organism: Helianthus annuus (assembly GCF_002127325.2). NCBI lineage: Eukaryota > Viridiplantae > Streptophyta > Magnoliopsida > Asterales > Asteraceae > Helianthus > Helianthus annuus. The sequence goes on along the minus strand of NC_035448.2, from coordinate 198,135,443 downwards.
AATGTAAAATTTTCACTCCCCTACCTCTTGCAACTATTGCAAGTTATTATTAAGATACTTAATGCTCCCACTGATCTTTAATATCTCTAGAAAAGCTACAAGACAAGTTTCAATGAGATACGTGACGTGGGAAACTATCATATATATGTTAGACTTTATTTGATTTCCTCAATGTCCAGATGTCATAAGAAACCTAGGGACATATTTAATAGAAATCTTATTAAGTATATATATGAATAGATTTCTTCTAAGACCGTAGGCCATATGCGACAAAATTTAGATACAAGTTGATAGTCTTTTAAATGATAAATGAATTATGTCTGAATAATCTATTTAGAATAAGTTCCACGAATATCATTGAATGACTTATGATGGACCCATACTTATTCCTTAAGCCAAGTAATATTTAGGGCTTTAACGTCACGATTTAAAATCACTTAAAATGAGATTAGATAAAAATCATCCTCATTAACCATGTCATGATTTCTCATGAATTTCGGTTATAATGGATGAAATTTATAAGTCTCATTTTCCTTTTGTCAAATTCTCATTTGCATGATGACAAAAATTGTGAAAGTGTAAGGTATCATCTAGTTTTATCTTAGTAATATTTCAATCCAAATATTTAGAACAAATAAGATGAGAGTTTAAGGTAAGTGTGACTTTATGTTGACTATGCAAACCTCACAACCTTCATAACATTGCTTAATTATGATACTATATTCTGATTAATCTTCAGAATATATAAGGTATCGAAAGATGTTGTTAGAAGACTGCTTATTATGGTTCTTATAGCCTTAACAATTAATTTTGTCACTAACTCTCATGTTAGTTATTTGTCGAATTCTGGTAAAGAAACGTATGGAACTAGAGTCAACTAATCGTGTGTTAATTGGAATATTAAAATTATCAGACTTAAATATCATTAGGAAATGACTACCTAATTAACTTATCCAACTGTTCTTTAGAGTAATGGACAGTCTCGTTGCTTATGCCTAGTCTAATGGCATAATTATGCAGTGAGATTTTCCCTTAAAGAACCTTAGAGTTGGGATTTTGTACTTGTATTTTGTCTATGGACCTTAGAACAATCCTCTTTCAAAGTTTAAGTGGTTGTAAGGTGAGTAACAACTTATTTTCCAGCTTCAAACATTTATTTCTTTGTACATATGTTGCTTATCAACACACTCATTATACTTTGGTACTTTTGAGTGTTACAGTTGATTTATAAGGCATCAAATTGTACAAGTGAAAATCTTAGTATGTAATGTACTAGAAAAATGTACTTATTTCCATGCGTAAGCCCTTAACTTTATGGGTCATGGTATTGTACATTATAATATATTCACATACACCACTTAACTTTATAGTTTAGAATTTTAAATGAAGGCAAGCATCTTAGGAGTTCTAGTGATTATTCCACAATTATAGATTAGTCTTAGGAAAGACTTAATCTGGAATAACCTTTTAGTGACAACACTTATTCTTGATTATCATAAGAGACATCATGTTCTATTTATCCTAATCATCATGCTTTACTTTTCTTCTGTAGTGCTTTATCAGAAGAGAACAATAGGATTATCGTGTCTTAAGAGATAATTAAGGATTTAATTTAAGAGCTAATTCTTATAGAAACTTTAAGCAAAACATATTAGATTTAGGAATTAGAGTGGATGAGATATAGATTTATAGAAGAAAATTATAGTGAGTAAAATTATGGGTACTAAGAATAAGGCAGACGAAATGATCATAAAAATTAATTAAGGATCATTAATATAAGGATCATTATGTGAAGAGGTTGTGATATGTCTATTTAACATCAAAATAATAGACTATTTAAAGTTCTACTTAAACGAAGACAAATCAGCTTTGGCCAGAAGTGTAATCATTTAAGCATGTGTGCAAAGTGTTTGTAACAAATCAGCTTTGGCCAGAAATTGAGACAATCACTTTAGTTATGTACTTGTTAAGTATGCCATCTATGAAGGAATTAAATCAACTTTGGCCAGATATTAAGACATTCATGTTTATGATGCACACTTAACATAGCTTTCGTAATACTTGAATGATAAGTAGATGTATCAAATCAGCTTTGGCCAGAAATGATACATCAGAAGCTCATTCAAGTTAAGCCATTTTGGTTTTGTAAAACGTTATTTTATCCTTATTAATTAACTAAGTAATTACAAAAAACCAATTATTTAGTAGCAAACCACCTGTTAGCGCAGATCGAACTCCGCGGTTAGTTCGCTGAGGGGTGCAGGTGGACAGCGGGCCCCGCACGGGGTTCGGGGCGGAGCCCCGAGCTAAGTCTTAGTTCACATTAAACAGCCTAAAATAATTAGGTTTCGAGTGAGATCTCGACTCAGTTATAAGGTCTCGAGTGAGATCTCGAGTCAAGTCTCGACTCAGCTTGTAACATTATGAGGTCTCGACTCATTAATGGTCTCGAGTCGCAACCTCAGTGTCTCGAGTCGTAATAATGGTCTCGACTACTGTGTTTTATGAGATCTCGAGTACTTGATGAGATCTCGAGTCGCAACCATGGTCTCGAGTTGTGAAGATTGAAGCTCTTAGTCGAAACCTCAGTGGTCTCGAGTCGAAACCTTATGGTCTCGAGTCGAAAACGTTGTCTCGAGTTGTAAACATTTGAGAACACTTATGATTTCGAGTTGAGACCTTGTGGTCTCGAGTCAAGATCTTAATCTTCGAGTCGGAACCTGATGGTCTCTAGTCCACTGTTAACAACTGTTATTGTGATAATAACTGAAATTTCGAATTCTAAGGGATTTTGAGATATGTTTTCCTGTTTTAATGATGATCTAATTTTATCAAAATATTTCGAAAATTTTATCTGATTATCAATTAACAGTTTTCGAATAAACTTAAAAGATAAAATTGGATCAAACAGGAAAAAAACACTCATCAATCCTAATTACATTCCAAAACATAAAGGAATTTCGAACTTTCTAAGAACATATGATGAACCCTAAAAAATAAAACATAATTCTGGAATCCGAAGTCTCTAAAAATTAAGGCTTCTAAAACAGATTTCAGATTTGTTGATTTTAACCATTATGATTTCGAATCATTTATATAACATTCTTTTTCCGAAAAAAATGATTTCGGCACATCAGACTCGAAACCGGCTGATTATGATTATGAAGTTGTTCAAAATTTCTGTTATCATGATTTCCGAAACACTGACTCGAAATAGTAAATCGAGAACAGAGTTTCGAATTTTATTAAACTTTGAAAATTTATGTTTTCCAGATTTCAATCCCAGAATAATGGATAGAAACAGAACTGATTTATCAACATATGCTCTGATACCATATGTTGATCAGTTCTGTTTAGACATAATGGAAAACATGTAAACATACCTGATTTCAGCAGTACAGGCCAACATAGAATCCAGATGGAGATGCAACAATAAGGTTTGACATGATTGCCATCTTGGTCTGGTTTCTCCTTAGGGTGCAATCTAATGATGGTGATGAAGTAACCGAATAAGGGAGTCTGGTTATGGAGATGGAGGTCGATATTGATGTTATGATTATTAGGTTATGTGTCTAACCCTAGAACCTCTACATAATTCTCCTTATATATGCACCCAAGAGGAAACCCTAATTAGTTAATAAGGGTAATTTGGCCCATCAACAATTACCAACTAATTATTTAATAGGATTGTTATATATTTTGATCCATATAATGTAAATGATTATAATGGCTAGTAGATTAAATATAACATAAAATATATTTAATCTTACAGAATAGTGACTTTTTATCCTTTATTCTATTTCGTCATTTGTTGTAAACTTTCATGTGCAACCCATATAGTTTAATCATTGTAATTTTTTTAACGAACACGTTAATACTATTTTAGACATATTTTTAACTTTTCTTTTTATTTGCTATACTGAGTGCACGGAGATTTTTTTTAGTTTGTTTTTATTTTAACGAAAACACGGATACTCTTTTGAACATATTTTTTTGACTTTTCTTTTTCTTTGCTATCATGAGTGTATCGAAACCCATCGAGTTTCTAACATTTTCTTTTTCGTTTACCTTTGTTATTTACTATATTGTTTTACCGTTTCTTATTATTTTGATGTTCAGAGCCGAGTTACGACGCAAATAGCATAACACATTTAGATATCATTTTATTTATTTTAACGAATTTATCGGCTGTCATGGTGTGCTGTATGTTATGAATTCCAACAGCGTCCCTACGCAACACGCGGATAACTACTTCCCTAGTTTATTTAATTCTTTTACTTATCTATGATTCTATGAATAAGTTTTATGTTTGTGGGTTTGAATTAGACAATTAGTGATGTAAATGTGTTTTTAACAATACATGATTCTGATCCTCCTATATTATTGAAACGATAGATACATTAACGATAGATACATTTGATTGCATGTATAAAGTAACTGGGTAATAATCATAATCATTTCTTTATAAATATAAAACCTACTTTGTGAAAATTGAGTTTTCTAAACTAACCCATGAGCACACAACATTTTTTGTGACAACAAATGAAAAACCTGGGTGGCAAGCTTATCACAAAGCATATCCTCAATTACCGACGTATATTATATCTACAATGATTTCCCACTAAAACCAGCAAAATATATAGTGTTGGGAAACTTTTCTAAAAATATTTAGTCAGTAATTACCAACGAAAATTCAGTCAGTAATACTCAGTTATTTATTGGCACGCTTATCACAAAGCATATCCTCAATTACCGACGTATATTATATCTACAATGATTTCCCACTAAAACCAGCAAAATATATAGTGTTGGGAAACTTTTCTAAAAATATTTAGTCAGTAATTACCAACGAAATTTCAGTCATTAATACTCAGTTATTTATTGGCACGCTTATCACAAAGCATATCCTCAATTACCGACGTATATTATATCTACAATGATTTCCCACTAAAACCAGCAAAATATATAGTGTTGGGAAACTTTTCTAAAAATATTTAGTCAGTAATTACCAACGAAAATTCAGTCATTAATACTCAGTTATTTATTAGCAATGGTTTGATTGTGACTGTAATTATTGAAGGTAAAGGTGATCTATTACAATCCAATACAAACATAAATGACGAGAAAATTGTAACTTACCCAAAAATATAAGAAAGAATAAACTTTAAAATTTAACATATGCGAAGTTAAAAAAGAAAGAAAGTTGTTTTTGCATGGAATTTGAGAATTCAAAACAATTCCTTTTTAATAAGATTACAATTACAAATTTAGTATGTTTAAAAATTAAAGGGATATTGGATTTTAATAATCCTAACTATTCGCCGTTGGCCGCCAACAGTCTTAACTTAAAAATAACCACTGGCAGTCCCAACTATTGACATATTGGCCATCAATGGACCCTGACTAACAGAACCCTAACGTCTTTAGTCTCCGGTAGCCGGAAAACCGTTTTTGTCTAGAAAAAGGTTTCTAAAGGTCCGATCTAAGGTTACAAAGAGGCTTGGGATGAAAATGTTGAGTTTTCCGGCCAAAAAGTTGAGTTTTCCAGCGAAAAGAGAATTTCCCGGCGACTTTAATAATTAGGGCTTTTACTAGAAAAAGGTTCCCAAATGTCCATAATAAGGTTACAAAGAGGTTCGGGACGAAAATGTTGAGTTTTCCGGTAAAAAATGGTTTTCCGGCGACCGGAGACTAACGGCGTTAGGGTTATGTTAGTCAGGGTCCATTGGAGGCCAATATGTTAAAACTTAGGACTGCCAGTGGTTATTTTTAAAGTTGGGACTGTTAGTGGCCAACGACGAATAGTTGGGATTATTAAAATCCAACATTCCAAAATTAAAACACAGAAAAATGCCTCTCTCAGACAGAACTATAGATACACACCAGCGTTCAACTCTGATACGGCACCATTGTTGCTGTTTATATGCAGTGGTTGTGGTGCTGGGTTTGTCTCCCTCAACTCCACCAGAACCCATCCCTGTTCTCCAAGGGCGGATTTAGCATGGTTCCATGGGTTCCCAGGAACCCATTCGATTCGAAGAGAATGGAAAAAATTAGTGTAAACCTTGTATGATTTGGTAAAAAATAATGAAAATTAGTGAAAAACTGTAGGATCGGTTCGAGACCCAAATGAGTCAATCAGAAGAGCACTTATCCATTTCAGAGGCGGAAACAAAGAAACGGACTTGAAAAAACAGCTTGTTTCACTTAAAATTGCCTTGTATATTGATTTCACACTGATTACAATCAGACGGCACTTCGGCAGCACTTCGGTACCGGAAGAATGAATAACCACCTATGATTTCGCTTGAAGGAATATATATAGGCGGCTGATTCCGCTTGAAAGTGGCTGTGATCATTTCAAGCGAAATCACTAATGTTGTGATTTCGCTTGATATTGCACAAATCACTTTCAAGCGAAATAACATGCTTCAAGCGGAATTAGATCAATTACATCCTTAAACCTCCTATCTTCTCGTACAACGTGCCCTAATCTAACAATTCTAATACTAGATTCGATACAAGACGAAGTCGACAGATGAATGCACTAACAGACTCCCCCTCAGATGTTGACGAGTCTTAAGTGTCGAGTCTTCAACGTCTTCAGTCTTTATCAGTCTTTGGGCTTCCAGATTCTCGATCTGGTTCTTAACTCACTCTAACTCTCTTTTCAGCTAAACTCCCCTTCGAATGATGCTCTATCAATCTCTGGCATCTTCAGGATCAAACTCTTAGCTCTAACATACTCCCCCTTAAAATGTACTGTGATCGTAGTCTGGCTTTTACAGAAACAGGATCGCGACCTGGCTCTATACTCTCAATCAGAATCCAGGCTATCCTGCACATCCTCTACCCAAAACATAAGATTTACAAATTTCACAATTTGACAAACCTTTAATCTTATCTTACCATTTGTATAATCAAATTTCAAAAAGATTTATCATTTTAATAATTCTGATGACCACTTGCAAAACCAACTTTCTCATATAACACATTTCCCAAACCAGTTCGTCATGTTCAGCACACGGAATTTTGAAAATCAGCTTTCAAATATCAGATGTCGAAAATCTTTTTGAATTTTTTTTTCAAAAATTTATGCTAAAACACACTGAAACTCTTTTTGGAATTTTGTATATGAAATGCAAAGCAGTAATGAAATATTTACATACAATATTTTTGTGAGTTTGTGTAAGAGGATCATATCAGTTTATGAGACAAATCACCAACACCGTTAAGCTTTAAACATTTTAAGTTCTAAATGATTCACTTAGATTGTCAGTATACTGGTCCACTTAATTTTTCACACAAAGTTCAACTGTTTCGAGATACGATATTAATGTTTTAAGCACCTAAACTTATCCGCGTGTCCCACCTCTTGAATATACTCCCGTATCCAGATCCCAATATTCAGTCTTACAGGTGAGTATACCTAGATGATATCTGTAAGGGGTTAGATGCGAAACCGTGAGAGCTCAGGTCAGAACTTCCGTTAAGCAGAGAGATGACGGTTCGACTTTTGGTGTGTCCCCTTTAGAGGATCTTTTCTTCAACAGCACATGATTAGCATTTTGCAATGTTTCATCATCTTTTGTACTGAGGGTGATGCTATATTTCAAGCAATTTGCAAAGTATTATACGGGGACTAGGCCATTGCTTCCGCAAAATCAGAAGTCCCGGAATAATACCCCAGATATCACTGAGTATAAAGACCTAGTATCTCAGAAAGAGGGACCTTTCAAACAAGATTTCGGGGGTTACCCATATATCCGAGAGATGTTACCCATGATATAAGCAGGTTTGAATTTAGGTTTATATCTCGTCACAATCTACTAAATGTGCAAAAACCTACTGGCATATCATCAGTGAGACCCTTTATCACTTTTTTGACTTTCCATTTCTTTAGCATGCTATGATAGTCCACTGATGTAACTATCATTTCCTCTTTTATACAAGAAAACTCGTTTTTGATTTATCATGTTTTTGTCTTTTTCAAATTTTCTAATGTTTTTGGATTTTCTGAAATTTTTACTCCCCCTAAAATGCAAACACATTTAAAGAAATTTTAAAACAAACTGTACAAACAGTGCGACAACTGATATCAAATCACTTTAGATCGCCATCCTATTGGCATAAATAATCAGAACTCCCCCTCACAACAAACTATTTTCCCATTGTGATTTCAAAACACTTAAGTTTGTTTTAATCAAATGGTTTTTCCGGAAAATAAGTTTTGTTGATTTTATCACTTGTAAAATTGGGGTCATCACATCACTTTGTTTTTAATCACTTGAATGAGGATTACATCAAGTTCAAATTAATGACCTTGATCAATCACTTTGACAGAATAAACCTCTGTACTACTTAAAATATTACCAACCAAACATATACAAAGAATGATGCCGATTCATGCTCCACGACTACCCACTTGGGAGCTCCGGCAAGTCAGGAATTTAGTTAGGAAAAACTTTTCCCCAAGCCTGACCAGCCTTGGGAGATTCTGGGACACACCTATCCCACCAACATTTTGATTTGTAAAACTCTTTTGCACCCTTTACCTTCCTATCAACCATCTTACTGAAAATATGTTTGACTTTCCCGTTGAAAGCCTTCTCAACATCAAACTCTCTCTTATCAGCGAAGAACTGATTTGAGATCTCAACCTTCCCAACTTTTGACTTCAGATTTTCCTTTGACAATGGAGGAAAATTCTCATTGTTCACCTCTAGAACGGAATCCACAATCTTTTTCTCAACCAAAGACTTCTCTGATTTTATAGAATCAGTTTCATTGCCAGAACTACTCTTAGTTTTAACAACCCATTTTTGCTTATTCAAATCACCTTTTCTTTTGTAAAACCGTTTTGAACTTTCATCTGTTTCAGAACTAGAATTTTCAAACATTTTATCATTTTTCAAAAATAGTTCTGTCTTATCAACAAATTTTCTTCTCGAATCAAAGTTAGAAGAAACTCCTTGTTTTTTGTAGTTGGACTTGGGACAATTCCAAGCAATATGCCCAACTTCTTGGCATTTGAAGCAGGTACTTCTATCAACTCTTTTAGCAAACATTCTCACATTCTTCTTCACTTCAGCAAGAAACTCCTGGTTTGACTGTTTCCAGAAAGGTTTCTTCTGTTCATCATCTAAACTTCCACCTGCAACAAATTTTGTTTTTGGTTTATAATTTTTCTCATTTTTATAATTTTCTGAAGTACTAAAACCAAGACCTTTCTTTTTGAAATTACTGTTATGGTTCGATTTGTTTTGAAAACCATAACCACAACTGTAACCCATCTTTCTGTTAACTCTTTGTTGAGTTCTTGAAGAAGTGTATTTGTTAGGTTTTCCATCAAGATTTAAATCTTTTATTTCAGAAATATTAATTTCTGTTAATTTGAAAACCTGTTTGATCATTTCAGTTTTGACACTTCTTATTGGAAATTCATTATTAGAATATAATTTGTCTGAATCATTCAAAATATAAGCCATTTTGATTGATTCATCATTCAAATTAGATTTTGATAGTAAAAATTCCTTATTGTAAACCCTCTTGACCAGCGAACTCGGACTCTTCTTAGATGAACTCGAACTATCTGACTTAGACTCCGACTTTGACCCTTCATCCATCTCGAACACCTGATCGACAACTTTCTTTACTAACTCAGACTCATGATCAGTGTCAGACGCTGTGAATGTGACATCAATATTGTCTGGTAATTCATCAATGATTTCAGACTTTAACTTGATGTTGAGAGCCTTATTAACACGTTCCTCATTTGGATTTCTGGGAGAATAACTTTCAAAGATTGGGGGCGGACATCTGTTATACTTGACACTTTGTTTCTTACCAGTGTCAGTATCTTCAGTCTTTTCCTCTTTGAATGCCTCCAGACCTGCAACAGTAGGATAAACACGATCAATCAAATAATCGCATGTTGTATAACTCAACAGTAATCGTTTGATCCTTTCACTCTCAATCTTTTCAAGTTCTAACTCCTGCTTGAGCTTTGCACAGTCTTCAATATACTCATTGATGATCTTCTGCTTCATCATCAATGTTGAGCTCATTTTCTCCATTGCATCTTCGATTTCTGAATTCGTCTTTTTTCATTCTATCCACTGTTTTGTTTAGCACATCGTATGACTCTTTCACATACTTTACATCAGACAGTAAATCTTCTTTAATCTTTTCTAATTCAGCAACCTTCTTGTCTTTCTCCTCACAAGCTTTGCATGATTCTGAACATTTCAAACATGGTTTTTCAACTTCAACCACTTTTTCAACTATCTTCTCAACTTCGACAGTCTTTTCAACTTCAACAAGTTTCTCGACTTCAACAATTTTTTCTATTTCGACAATCTTCTCTACTTCGACAACTTTTTCAACTTCAACTATTTTCTCTACCGCTTTCTCCACTTCAACAATTTTTTCTATTGCATTCTCAGTCACTGCTTCAACTTTTGTTTCTCCAGCTTCTGTCTTTGCCTTTTCATCAGCGAGTAACTTTGCTGCTTCCAGCTCTCTCTTCAATCTGTCAATTTTCTTTTGATTCAGCATCTCAACTTTATCTACATAGAAAAAAATTAAAGCTGTCAGGATCAATGCTTTTTCTACATTTGTTAAGATATTCTTCCTCATAAATCAGTATCAACATCACTTCCTAGATCTGGAAAAATTGGAATTCTTTTCTGATTAGCCTCATTTTCACCCAGAATTTTAGCAACAAGAGCCGAACCAGGTATGTATTTGTCCCAACTAAAACCCTCGGCAACTTTTTCATCATCTTGATGAATAATTAAAGCCTTCTTCTTTCCATCGTCAATGGCACGAGATGATGATGGTTGTTGCTCAATCTGATGAAAAATTGATTTTTGATAATAATTGTTCTTTTCTTGATTCCCAGTTGCTTCTTGGTTTTTACACTCTCGTTTAAAATGACCTTTTCCTTTGCAACGAAAACAAGTCACTTTTGATTTGTCAAATCCTAAAGCGGAATTTGCCAGATCACGAAAACCATCTCTGCCAGTGATTTGTTGAAATTTTTCAGCTCTCCTACAAGCACTAGCTAAACACCACTTCACATCCATCAACTCAAGTTCCTCTGCATCAATTTGGTCATAATCTTCTTTTGTAAGCATCAGATTTCCAATTTTGCCAGCAATCAAATTTTCGTATGATTCCAACATAGCAATGAGTGATGCCATGTGTTGCTTAGCAATTTCAGGAGACAAGTTGTGACCATTTTGAATGTTTAAAGTAACATTGCATTGCAGATTTGTAGAATTCTGCTGTTGAGGACTTGATGTTGTGTTGTTTGGATCAAAACTTGAAAATGATGAAGAATATCCACCACTGTGAGTTGTAGTGCTAACATTCGGACTAGAGGATCCATCAGCACTAAAAGCAGTACTAATCTTTGGACTTTGGCTGGGTGTAGCCTCAAACTTGTTCCCTCGGTAATACAGACTGACATCCTGTTTAGCATTTGGATTTGTCATAATAGCCGTTTTCTGGATGTCTAACTCGTGTTCCTCAATTCTCTGAATAAATTGTGCCAAATTCATATCCTGAGACTTCATCATGTGTTTCAAGATCATCAAATAAGTTCCCCAGTTTTGTTGTGTTAGTGCTACAGCAAGTTTATCCACCCATTCTTCATCATCCTTCACAATTTCCATTCTTCCCATTTCCAAAACAAGACGACAATATCTGTCTATGGTCTGTTTTGTTCTTTCATGATCGAAAGCTACAAATATATCAAACGATTTCTTTAATAACGCCTTTTTATTTTGATCATATCTGTGCTTCCTTTGAATTTTTGAATTAGTGCATTCCAAATTGATCTAGCAGTACCCTCATGTTGAAGTAAAACAAAGATGTCTTCCTTTACTGCTTGTTGTAAAAGATTAATCATCATTTTCTCGCTTGTATACTTCAATTTATCACTTTCTGAAAAATCACAAAAAGCTTTTTCAAGCCCACGCTCATTTTTCGGTTTCTCGTAGTCTTTGTTTAAAGCACACCACGCATCAAACTTGTATGCCTGTACCCAATTCTCAAACCGATTCTGCCACCCTTTAAAATCTTCAATATACATCAGCTTTGGTGGTTTTTGGTAAGTTCCCGTCTCGTTCTCACTGTATAAAGTTTCAGCAGCAGTAACTGGAGCAACGGGTGTCGCGAACACATTATAAACTTCTTCAGCCATGTTTCGGTAAATTTTTCACAAAATCACAGATTCAAGCGGAATTCTAATTCAAACGGAAATAACTCTTGAAGCGGAATACCCCTTGAAGCGGAATAACACCCTGAAGCTAAAACAACTAATTTCGCTTGAATCAACTCAAGCGGAATCACACCTGTGAAGCTAAATCACCTAATTTCGCTTGAAACGGCTCAAGCGAAATCACCCACTGAAGCAGAATAAGGTATTTCCAAGTGGAATCAAGTGACTTTTCAAGCGGAATAACTGGTTCAAGCGGAATCAACCTGCTTATCTCGCTTGAAATGCCGCCGACGTCATCTTATGCAATCGTGTTTTCAAGCGGAATTACGAATTTTAATACTTTTTAGATCGATTTTAGGTCCAATTCTTTCCAGGATTAGTTAAAACACTGTTTCGCTTATAGTCCGTGTAATTCAGACCATTTTGACCGTAAAATTTTGTGAATTTTGTAAAAGAAGGTGTAAAAGTCAGAAAAATGGCTGTTTTTAGCAAGAACTCTTCTTCCTGAGCTCTGATACCACTTGTAGGATCGGTTCGAGACCCAAATGAGTCAATCAGAAGAGCACTTATCTATTTCAGAGGCGGAAACAAAGAAACGGACTTGAAAAAACAGCTTGTTTCACTTAAAATTGCCTTGTATATTGATTTCACACTGATTACAATCAGACGGCACTTTGGCAGCACTTTGGTACCGGAAGAATGAACAAGCACCTATGATTTCACTTGAAGGTATATATATAGGCAGCTGATTCCGCTTGAAAGTGGCTGTGATCATTTTAATCGAAATCACTAATGTTGTGATTTCGCTTGATATTGCACAAATCACTTTCAAGCGAAATAACATGCTTCAAGCGGAATCAGATCAATTACATCCTAAAACCTCCTATCTTCTCGTACAACGTGCCCTGATCTAACAATTCTAATACTAGACTCGATACACGACGAAGTCGACAGATGAATGCACCAACAAAAACTACCAAAAGGAACCCAGTGAAATCCGACCCTGGATCCGCCACTGCTGTTATCCCTTGTTTTCAGACCCAAACTACCTTTTTTTCACTGCCGCATCACCACTAATCACCATCACTTTTTACAATCACAAATAACACCATCACTCACCATCACTGATTACAACCAGTAATAACGCCACTGTTATCGTCAACCCCCGTTACCACCGTTTATGTTTCCGTCACCGCCACCATTTTTTTCACCAACGAGAGCTATATCGTTATCAATCACAGCCACAATCTTCATCGTCAACATTTCATCCTTCACCATCGTCATTCTCCATTTGAGTCGAAACACAGTCGCTAAACCTGCCATGGTGATGAAGATGGCTTGTTTTTATAATTTTCAATTTTAAATTTGAAGTTTGTAAATGGCAAAAATAAACCTTGGGAATATAGTCAATTATAAAAATAGTCCCTCTAGTTTTTAGAGTGCATTTTAGTCATTTAGGCACAACTTAACAGCATATTTAACCTCAGTTGGCCTTAGTACCCCAACATGTTACAAAAACGAAACGACATAACCTCAACGTGTTAAAAAAAAAGTTAGTACCTAAACGCGAAACTTGCTATAAACCACAGGGTCTATCCGTGTAATTAACTAAGATTTTTATTTGATATTGAAAGTAGGGATGTGCATGGGTCGGTTTTGGCCTAAAACCATATCCATAACCGCTATGTCGATTAATGGATAACCATAACCATAACCAATCGGTTATGGCGGTTATGGTTAATCGGTTTTGATGGTTATAGCGGGTCGGTTGTGGGTGGTTAACCATGTATTTAGCCTAGCTAAAAATTGCTTTATTTTTTAAGATGGAATTAATTGTTATTTGATATTTGTGTATATTAGTATATTACATAGTATTAAAAAATACATATCCGAATATTCAAATAAAGTGATGTAATATATTCCATAAATTCAAATAAACATTCAACCAAACCGCAAAACGATATGAAATAACCCGTAAACACTAAAAATCTTTAATAAAAAGCATCAAATATTTAAAAAATGGTGAAAAGTACTAAATCCTACAAAGATTTATTACATGTCGGTTCGGTTCGGTTATGATGGGTATTGAAACATTGATAACCATAACCGATCCGCTACTTTCGGTTTTCAAAAAAACCATTAACCGACCCACCGATTTTTGATTTGGTTCGGTTTTTTCGGTTCGGTTTTATTGATTAATTCGGTTATGGTTCGGTTAATTCGGTTTTTTGTACATCCCTAATTGAAAGTGACACTTGGTCGAATGGAGAAACAAAATTATAAGGAGTTAGTAAAAAAAACTATAACGGGTGGGTGGAGAAAATAATAAAGAAAAAAACATTTTGTATTGATTGATAGAAAGAAAAAAAAAGAAGTATAAAAAATAGAAAAAAAAATATTAACACTAATTGATTGGAAAAAAATGTTTAATGTGTTGTTAAAAATTGAAAAATATTAACCCTAACGCCATTTTGATAACGCACGAATATTGTGAGGCTATGAGCTCGAAAAAACGTGCCCTCGAGCCTTAACGAAGTAAATAATTTAAACTAGTTTTCCATACAATTGTGAACCGTTGACAAAAGTATAGCATTCAATAAACAATGCAATTAACAAAATACAAAATATAGTATTCGAATGAGTGACATACCATAAAAATTAATAAGCTAATAGCTAACCAATGATTCGTAAAGCCCTCCTTGCATTCTTGCTAGCAAATTGGTGAATCAATTCTTTACAGTTTAAATCATACCTGATGTCACACCCCAACCGATGGCGGAAACATCAGGGCGCGGCACTGAGCGAAACAGATTGTCCAGGAGAAATCCATAACAACTAATATTACCGAATATTTAACGTTAAGTCCCATACCAAAACATATCCAGCAAAAATAATTATTATAGACATAGTATCTGAAAGACAATAAATTGTTTCGACAACTCAGAATTTAAATTGTTTGTTTCTAGACTCATCCTATCTTGATTCCACAAAAGATAGCAAGCGTCCTAGCATTTTAAACACCTGTCACATACGTTGAAATAAAAGTCAATACACATAGTGTAAAGGTGAGCATACAAGTTTGGTAGTATAATAGATAGTGAAATCGTTTACGCATAACCAACATGTAACATGTAGCAAAGTGAAGCTAGAAGGTTATCGACAATGAAATATGCATAGACGTGACTGCGAGTTGTAGAGTGCGCAACACATATCACCACCGTGACACGTGAAGAAATACCCTAAGCAACCCCCGTCCACGACTGGTGCTGAGTCCAAACTATAGTACTATCGTTGCTAAGGTGTCAGGCAACAATCACTGTGTAAACATAACATACAAGCATTCATTGAGTAACACGTAATACATTGTGACAACCCTCATAATTACATGTATCCGTACAATTAATTAATATTATATTGTGCTTATTGATTGTATAGAAGATTGACTAAATGGTCCTGAATGTTTTCTTGAATCTTGGGAATTAAAAGCGTTATAAAAGTTACATAAAAGACACTATACGGAACAACTTAGCACTTTAACGAACCGGTATCTAACCGAACAACCGGACATTACCCGGGACACAAAAATATTGCAAGAAACATTGTTTAATTATTTCTTGGCTAGTTATGATCCCCGTTCACCATAACACCCACTAAAATATCCACTAACTAACATATGTAACCATATACTTGGATTTGAATTAGTATTTACCACTTACCATCAAAATGTTACAATTAACCCCCTCCCCCTCCCCTCCATTTACGGCCCACATAGGGGACCCACACCCTAATCATGATTATTGATTATTTTATTCTAATCTTGCTTGTAATCTTGAGCAAAATATTTCAAGAATCTCTATATGTATGATTCCCAAGACATATAATCATTTCATATCTTCATCATATCTCCTCAAAGATCAGACCACCTCCCTCATCTCTCTCCCTCTCCTCTCGGCTCCCTCTATAACCGCCACCATCACCACCTTGTCACCACCATTGCTCCATTTTCAAGCTTGTTTCAAGTGCTAGGAGGTGATACTTGGAGGTTGGAGCTTGGAGAGCTTGAAGGAACTTCACACATTGCTCTCACACACCACCTTCATCATCTTTTGTTCTTAAGTTCATCCCAAGCCCTTGAGCTAGTTGTAAGTCTTTGATTAAACTCTTGATTACTTTTATGTTGATTAGTCGAGAGATTGTTGTTTAATGTTTAACACAAGAACACAAGAAGAAAATGAACAAGAATCATGAACATTAGCTTACATAAAGATTAAATCTTGTTGGATTAAGGTTGATTAAAGAATGCATGGCATTTGATTGTTGATTTCTTGATAAACACTTGTTTAGTATATTTGTTGGTACATTTTAGTGGCATTTAAACTATAAAAAGCATGCTGAGTAACATTTTCAGCCAACTTCAACTGACTGTAAACGGATCGTTATAAATCTAAAAACAGATTTTCTGAAGTCTAAGTTATCTATTTTTGAAATACGGTTCTAATGGCACTGGAATCATAATTTTTTTTGACTTCGTTTGCTATTTTTAAAGGGTCGTTTTGTACAGCAGCAAAAGCTGCGTTTTTACTGCAGAAAATATGTGTTATGTTTTTCGTCATAACTTGAAATCTGTGTAGAATTAGCTCATGAAATTTGTACTGTAGATGGCACTGATGTAGTTGTAATTCTCCCACTAGAATTTCGTCAATCGGACTTACGATGAATTTTAAATGAATTTTTCTGTGGACTGCAGTCAGAAAGTGACGAATCTGATTGCAGTCCGGTAAATGATTTTTCATAAAATATTGGTAATGAATTGGACCCCGAGACTTTTACACAATAATATCCGGATCGTTTAAGACCTTCTCTAAAATGTTGGGAATGTTTGGAGTAAGTTAACTATTTTATTAAAATGCCCGAAAACAGCCCAGTTTTGGATATTAAAGCTGAAATGACATAAGTAGTAATTTGCGTGTCTAAATGTCGAGTATGCTATCTGAGGATGATCTAACATGTTATATGTCAATGAAAGTATTATGTGCAATATCGTATGCTTGCTCTTGAGTAGCTATAAGTGGAATGTTTATATGGGCGTGAACTATTAAAGTGAGTGCATGTTATGTAGTATATACGTGTAAGAACTTTGTGCTCTATTTGAAACCACTAAATGACTAACTAGTAAGCATATTAGGACGTGATTGACCGACCTTGACTGGTAGCTATTTTTGAGAGTCAAACCGAGCAACCAAAGGTGAGTTCACGCACTTTCTAAGGCATGGGATTCCCGGTGGTTGGGAATAGGTTAAAGAAATTAAAACGGAACCTACATATCCTCCTTGGGTAGGATATGTACCGCCATCCTCCATGGGTAGGATGCCAATATTAATCCTGTGTATTCTCCTTAGGTAGAATACGTACGTTCGTCCTCCTTGGGTAGGACAACAACCTTAAAACTTACTAGACAAAACTCTATCATTAAGTCCCTCATTTTATATCGACTTAACCGCCGAGGCCAATGGCGAGCGGGTCATTAGTTAATAGCGCTATTAGGTTTAACAAACCTCACACTGTCAATGATGATAGACATTGACGTAGGGCACAACTTACTTTCGTGAGTAGTCGATATGGTAACGGTCTAGTGGTTCACATGGGGAAGCCCCCACTGATTATGGATATGGTTTGGGTAATAAAGAAGGAACTGGTTAATCATATTTTCAACTATGGGGTAACCCCCACGACAAGTAAGCCAGCAAAGGACAAACCATGTCTTCGAAAACAACTTAAAACTAAACAACCAACCGTGAACTCACTCAACTTTGTTGTTGACTCGTTGTTACGTGCCTTATAGATCGTTAGATGCTTATGGAGCTTGCACGAGAAGGAGGTCGTTGTGGAATACGAACTGTTATGTTTCGTGCTAAACATTTAATCCTTATGAATTTATTGAACATATGTTTTGGACTTTAAAACTTATGAACTATGAAACTTATGTTTTGGTTTTACGTCTTATGCTTCCGCTGTTTAAATTGAACTTGGTTAACTAGTTTTTGAACACGAATTATATTGCGTGGTTGGATTTTATCTATTTTAAATACATTGTTCAATATGATTGGTGGCTGGATCCTGGTCATGTCACGCCTCCAAGCGGTGATACTCTGCATGGTGGATTTTGGGGGTGTGACAGATTGGTATCTGAGCCATTGGTTATAGTGAACTTGGTTTTAAAAAGGGGGAAAGGCTTTTTGATAAAACCAGAATATAACCTGTACAGTGTTCAACGATCCACAACGACGCTTCGCTCCACGTGCAAGACTCGACACAATAGGTGGTATGAATTATGTTTATATTGTTTGTTTGATAGTTCACATAGTACATTAGTTAACGTGATAACTGCTATTTGAGCCTTGTGTGCTTACTCTCTTCTGTCGTCCCACGCTTACGCACTTTCGCGACACTTTTCTCACTCACGTTGCTTCGTTGTAAAGATTATGAGTGGACGCGAAGGACGTGGTGGTATCAACCTAACTCAAGCCCAGTTGACGGCTTTGATCAATGAACGAGTTGCTGAGGCACTCGCAGCAGGTCCAGCAGGAGGTATAACCTACTATTTCGACCTATCCTAGGATGTTTAGATCCCACTCTCATAAACCAACCCTTGTGATAAACTTTGTCCTTCCTTACTCTCACGGCAGGTCAACCTCCTGTGTGCACGTTCAAGACGTTCATGGATTGCCAACCCAGTACCTTCAGCGACACAGAAGGAGCTGTAGGTCTTCTTCACTGGTTCGAGAAGATTGAGTCTGTTTTTCAGATGTGTAAATGCCCTGAAGATCGTAGGGTGAAATTTGCTACTGGAACACTTGAAGGTGTTGCGTTAACCGGGTGGAAAGCACAGGTTCAACTGCTAGGGCTGGCGGTTGCTAATGCCACCCCATGGAATGACTTCAAAGAATTGATCAAGGAAGAGTACTGTAGTCGTGACGACATCCACAAGCTAGAGGTGGAATTTTTCAATTTGAAGATGACAGGGTCTGAAATCGAGGCATACACTAAGAGATCTAACGAATTAGCTATCCTGTGTCCTACTATGGTGGATCCTCCTATCAAGCGTATTGATATGCGCAAAATGCAATATATAAATTATATCAATTGTTGGCATAAAACTAACCCTTTTTTAGTACTAATGTTGGAAAAAGTGTGCTTTTGTCTTCCTTTTGTATTTTCAGGATTAAATGAGCTCAAATTAACAAAAGAAGCAAAAAGACAGCAAAATCTAACATAAATACAAGAAAAGGAACAAAAGTGGAATGTCCGACCCCTCGACAGTATCTTCCCAAGCAAAACTAAGAAAACAGAAGACTGAACATGCCCCGTGCTCAGCGAGCACGGGGCCGTGCTCAAGTAGCAGCAGAAAAGACAAACCTTTAGAAGCTTCTACTGCCCACCACGGGGCCGTGCCCAGCGAACACGGGGGCGTGGTCAACTTCCTGCAAGCGCATTTATTGTAATTGCGAATTACAATTAATGAAAAGAGAGACGAGGATGGACACGTGGCCGTGCCCAGCGGGCACGGGGCCGTGCCCGAGCTTCTGTTCAGCCAATAAATAGGAGTGTTTGGAGCCATTTCAACTCATCCCTTGGCACACCACCTCTCTCACACTTCACCCACCACCCAGCACCACCATAACACCATCATCCCCCACCATTGTGAGTCGTCTCGGGATCCAAGATTAATCGTAAGAGTTCTTGACAATCAAAGGCCATGTTTGCCTAAGTCTCTTACATCACTTGTTGAAGACAAGTGTTTAGTGTAATACTTTTTATTTTTAATCTTTTGCACTTTTTATTTGGTTTTGTATTAATGACTTTAATTACTAGTTTCTTATGTTGAAGGTGATTCTTCCCTATCGTTTGTCCGTGGTGTCTTGGCATTATTTTACTGTCTATATAAAATAAAAGATTTTCACCATTCATATCTCCACGGTCTATATGGAGGTATGTTGGCTACCTGGTCGGGGGTTAAGGGAACGGTTTGGTAAGAGTCTTGCCATTGTTCAGTGTATAGATCCTACAAAGGACCTGGGTCAAATTTAGTAGGACCTCCTTCAATACCCAAAGGTATTGGATGGCGGGGGTCCAAACTCTTTGATCCCCTCATAAGTTAAACTACTATTAAAACTTTAACCCAGCTACTTAGGACTGTATCCCTGCTGACTCAGACTACTTAGCTGAGGGTAACGTCGCCTTCAAAAGAGGGGCCTACCACATTATGCATTAATAACTTAATTAATTATCTTTCAATAATCCGACCCTTTAGGATTGTATCCTTGCTGACTCAAACTACTGGGTTGAGGGTAACGTCGCCTTCAAAAGAGGGGCCTACTACAATAACTAAGATAATCTCTTAGACAAGTGCAAAAGTGCGAAAATAATCAAAGGTTACACTAACACACGAGTCGGATCCAAGTGATTCATCTTGTCTATCTGTTTTTATTTTTTATTTTATTTTCAGCATTTTAGTTAGTTTTATTTTCCTAGTTAGAACAAAAGGAAGATGGCGCCTACTATGTAAACGGGCGCATCTGGGTGCCACTTTACGAAAACTTACGCGAACTTGTGATGGATGAAGCGCACAAGTCTCGTTACTCAGTACATCCTGGTTCGGATAAGATGTACCACGACCTAAAGACTACATACTGGTGGCCGGGTATGAAAACCAACATAGCAACCTACGTCAGTAAATGCTTGACTTGTGCTAGGGTCAAGGTCAAATACCAGAAACCATCAGGCCCACTTCAACAACTAGAGATACCTAAATGGAAATGTGAGCAAATTTCCATGGATTTCGTTACTGGTCTGCCTAGATCTCAACGCGGAAATGATACCATTTGGGTGATCGTGGATCGACTGACCAAGTCTGCACATTTTCTGGCTATCAAGGAAACCGATAAGTTTTCTACTCTAGCAGACATCTACCTAAAGGAAATAATATCAAGGCACGGAGTGCCAACCTCCATCATTTCTGATCGTGACTCATGTTTTACATCTGAGTTGTGGCAAGCTATGCACAAGTCCTTTGGTTCTCGATTAGACATGAGCACGACATATCATCCACAGACGGATGGGCAATTTGAACACACCATCCAAACCCTTGAAGACATGCTTAGGGCATGTGTAATCGACTTTGGAAATTGCTGGGAAAAACACCTCCCGTTAGTGGAGTTTTCGTATAACAACAGTTACCACACCAGTATCCAGGCCGCTTCGTTCGAGGCATTGTATGGACGGAAGTGCCGATCACCTCTTTGTTGGGCAGAGGTTGGCGACAGTCAAATCACAGGCCCAGAACTTGTAGTAGATACAACCGAGAGGATTGCTCAGATACGACAACGAATGGCGGCAACTCGTGACCGTCAGAAAAGCTATGCTGATAAGCGAAGAAAGCCACTCGAGTTCCAGATTGGGGATCGAGTGCTACTCAAAGTCTCACCTTGGAAAGGTGTAGTTCGTTTTGGCAAACGAGGCAAACTCAATCTGCGTTATGTCGGACCATTCGAAATCATTGAGAAAATTGGCAAAGTCGCTTACAAGTTGAATCTACCTGAAGAACTCAGCGGAGTTCACAACGTATTCCACGTGTCAAATCTGAAAAAGTGTCTGTCAGATGAGACCCTCATAGTTCCCTTAAAGGAACTCACAATCGACGACCAATTGCTATTCGTCGAGGAACCAGTTGAAATCACAGACCGAGACGTTAAGATTCTCAAGCGTACCAGAATACCTCTTACTCGAGTTCGTCGGGACTCCCGTCGTGGCCCAGAGTATACCTGGGAACGAGAAGACCAAATGAAACTCAAGTATCCCCAGTTGTTTAAGAAAAGTGCAACCACTACTGAGGCTGAAGCTACTGCAGAATTTCGGGATGAAATTACAAACCAACGGGGGGATGATGTGACACCCCAGGAAAACCAGGAAACCACGCAACTCAACTAGCTTCCTCAGTAACCACGTGCTAAATTTCGGGACGAAATTTTCTTAACATGGGGAGAATGTGACAACCCTCATAATTACATGTATCTGTACGATTAGTTAATATTATATTGTGCTTATCGATTGTACAGAAAATTGACTAAATGGTCCTGAATGTTTTCTTGAGTGTTGGGAACTAAAAGCATTATAAAAAGTTACATAAAAGACACTATACGGAACAACTTAGCACTTTAACGAACCGGTATCTAACCGAACAACCGGACATTACCCGGGACACCAAAATATTGCAAGAAACATTGTTTAATTATTTCTTGGCTGGTTATGATCCCCGTTCACCATAACACTCACTAAAATATCCACTAACTAACATATGTAACCATATACTTGGATTTGAATTAGTATTTACCACTTACCATCAAAATGTTACAATTAACCCCCCCCCCTCTCGTCCATTTACGGCCCACATAGGGGACCCACACCCTAATCATGATTATTGATTATTTTATTCTAATCTTGCTTGTAATCTTGAGCAAAATATTTCAAGAATCTCTATATGTATGATTCCCAAGACATATAATCATTTCATATCTTCATCATATCTCCTCAAAGATCACACCACCTCCCTCATCTCTCTCCCTCTACTCTAGGCTCCCTCTATAACCGCCACCATCACCACCTTGTCACCACCATTGCTCCATTTTCAAGCTTGTTTCAAGTGCTAGGAGGTGATACTTGGAGGTTGGAGCTTAGAGAGCTTGAAGGAACTTCACACATTGCTCTCACACACCACCTTCATCATCTTTTGTTCTTAAGTTCATCCCTAGACCTTGAGCTAGTTGTAAGTCTTTGATTAAACTCTTGATAACTTTTATGTTGATTAGTCGAGAGATTGTTGTTTAATGTTTAACACAAGAACACAAGAAGAAAATGAACAAGAATCATGAACATAAGCTTACATAAAGATGAAATCTTGTTGGATTAAGGTTGATTAAAGATTGCATGGCATTTGATTGTTGATTTCTTGATAAACACTTGTTTAGGATATTTGTTGGTACATTTTAGTGGCATTTAAACTATAAAAAGCATGCTGAGTAACATTTTCAGCCAACTTCAACTGACTGTAACGGATCGTTATAAATCAAAAAACTGATTTTCTGAACTCTAAGTTATGTATTTTCGAAATACGGTTCTAATGGCACTGGAATCATAATTTTTGGACTTTGTTTGCTATTTCTAAAGGGTCGTTTTGTACAGCAGCAAAAGCTGCGTTTTTACTGCAGAAAATATGTGTTATGTTTTTCGTCATAACTTGAAATCTGTGTAGAATTAGCTCATGAAATTTTTACTGTTGATGGACACTGATGTCGTTGTAATTCTCCCTCTGGAATTTTGTCAATCGGACTTACGATGAATTTTAAATGAATTTTTCCGTGGACTGCAGTCAGAAAGTGACGAATCTGATTGCAGTCCGGTAAATGACTTTTTATAAAATATTGGTAATGAATTGGATCCCGATATTTTTACACAATAATACTTGGATCGTTTAAGACCTTCTGTAAAAAGTTGGGAATTTTTGGAGTAAGTTAACTATTTTATTAAAATGCCCGAAAACAGCCCAGTTTTGGATATTAAAGCTGAAATGACATAAGTAGTAATTTGCGTGTCTAAATGTCGAGTATCTTATCCGAGGATAATCTAACATGTTATATGTCAATGAAAGTATTATTTGCAATATCGTATGCTTGCTCTTGAGTAGCTATAACTGGAATGTTTATATGGGCGTGAACTATTAAAGTGAGTGCATGTTATGTAATATATACGTATAGGAACTTTGTGCTCTATTTGAAACCACTAAATGACTAACTAGTAATCACTGTTAAAGTGAGTGCCAGTCGGACGCGCGTGTACTAATGGACTACGGAAAACTGTCAATGATGATAGACATTGACGTAGGGCACAACTTACTTTCGTTAGTAGTCGATATGGTAACGGTCTAGTGGTTCACATGGGGAAGCCCCCACTGATTATGGATATGGTTTGGGTAATAAAGATGGAACTGGTTAATCATATTTTCAACTATGGGGTAACCCCACGACAAGTAAGCCAGCAAGGACAAACGATGTTTTCGGAAACAACTTAAAACTAAACAACCAACCGTGAACTCACTCAACTTTGTTGTTGACTCGTTGTTGCATGCCTTACAGATCGTTAGATGCTTATGGAGCTTGCACGAGAAGGAGGTCGTTGTTGAATACGGACTGTTATGTTCCGTGCTAAACATTTAATCCTTATGAATTTATTGAACCTATGTTTTGGACTTTAAAACTTATGAACTATGAAACTTATGTTTTGGTTTTACGTCTTATGCTTCTGCTGCTTAAATTGAACTTGGTTAACTAGTTTTTGAACACCAATTATATTGCGTGGTTGGATTTTATCTATTTTAAATACATTGTTCAATATGACTGGTGGCTGGATCCTGGTCATGTCACGCCTCCAAGTGGTGATACTCCACATGGTGGATTTTGGGGGTGTGACATACATGCAGTAACCATTAGCGTATAAAAGTGTTTGCGTTGTGTGTCGATTGTGATTTGAATAAGTAACGTATATAACACCCAAAAGTGCGTAAAGCAAAAAGGGATCGAGTATACTCACAGATTGTGTTTGGATTGAAGGGAGCGCTGGGGGATTAGCCTAAACAGTTAACGATAGCATAAGCGACGAACGGTGCGATAAACGGTGACGAGTGTGCTGGATGACGAATGGTCATCCGATCAGTTTGTCGTTCGATCGGATGGCAATCCGATCGGACGGCAATCCGTTTGGTGACTTGATCGTTTTGAAACTGGGAAATTTCGTTAAGTTGAAAAGTTTGCGGTTTGACCGAGACGGTAAGATAACGTGTTAAACAACAGAAACCCCATCAAGTCCGAGTTACCCGATCAGATAGGAACCACACAGCTCGATTAGTTAACTGTTCGTGACGGTTGTTCATGTTCAACCCGCTAAGTTGGTTATCTCATTGATAGGAATCAGATCTCAGACCGGCACTTCACTAGAAAACGAGTAGGAGGCCTGAACGAGCTCCGATTCTATCGGTTTTGTGTGCATGAGTGTAAAAGAGTTGAAGGAAAGTTATGAAAACATCTTTCAATCCTTACTAATCTTGAAAACATTTGGATTTATGCGAAATCAGTGTTTAAACATGTTGAAATCCTTTAGATCTGAGTTGTTCTTGGTGGAATGAAGCTAAATCTTGAAGTTCATGAGAACCCCATGATGACATCATCCTAAAACACCTCAAATCAGTCGATTTCGGTAACACCCCGTGTTTTCAAAAGTCAAAGTCAAGATTGAAGTCAAGAAGGAAAAGATCGCTAATAGCAATCTGTCTCTCCTTGCTCACTCCCTGTTTTGACTTCTTTGACTGTAGTTAGTCTATTTTATGTTAGATTAGTTGTATCATGTGGAGTAATTAATTGCAATCGAAGTATATTTCTCAATACAAACCGCTTTACGACTGTGAATAATTGGAAGTAACAATGCGATAAAGTTAATTAAACGAAAATCGATCTAATCTAATCAACATCGCGCTCGCAACTCGAAAATACGCATTTTGGGTTACTGTTATACGTGTGTGTGTGCCTTATGTATTACTTGTGCGTGTTTATTTATGTTATGTGTGGTAATCAATCGAATCGCAATTGAACTCGATCGCAATCGAATCGCAATCGCAAACCGAATACGAAATAGGGAAACTTGCATGTTGATATAGTAGTTGGGATTAAAAGTAATTTGAATAGGAAACTCTATCGTATTCGCGTCAATCGCAATCGAAATCGAAATATCAAAAATCATCGCGCCGAACACTCGAATCAGGCAGTTGATCGATCAGGCTACCAGCCGATCGAAGAGCCAGCCGATCGGACTGCTGTCCAATCAGACAGGCTGTCCGATCGAGCTCCCTTCACCTCTTTTGGCATCCTATAAATACCCCTGTCATTGTCAAACTTTCTACTTTTGGAAACCTCTGTCCGACCAGCACGCTCAACTCGCTTTTTCTCAGATTTCTCTCGATTCCGGTAAGATCTCGTCCTAAATCTTGTACTTCCTTGATCTACATGCACTCCTACACCTTTCTATCTTTCAAATCTTAACTTTTAACCGTGAAATCATCAAGATTCAGGTGTTCTTGGATGATGTCATCATGGGTTCTTGAAGAACTTCATGTTTTGGCCTCAATCCACCAAGAATAGCTTGGATCTAACCGATTTCCACATAAACAACCAAAGATCCTTCACAGATCTAAACATAATCACGGTAAAAGGGATTGAAGGATGGTTTTCCAACTTTCTTCCAACTCTTTTACACTTAATACCTCCAAAACCGATAGAAACGGAACTTGTGCCGACTTACTAACCATTTCGGTGGTTGCGTGACTCATGATCCGGAATCTATCCACGAGGTTCACCGATTTCGGGTTAAACGTTAAACACCGCCTCGAACCGTTCATCAACCGGATTTGGGTGATTCCTGTCCGAACAGGAGAACCAAGTAAAGACGAGGTTTCTGTTGTTTGACTCGTTGTCAAAATACTTCGATAAAACGACAAACAATCTGAACAACCAAGTGTTAGACGAATAGGCCGACCAGGTCAGGGTGCTGACCGATCGGACTGCTGTCCGAATGGACAGCCAGCCGATCGGACAGTCAGCCGATTGACTGGCCAGCCGATTGGCTAGCACATGGTCCCACACTTAATCAATTTGTTTGAAGTTGGGTATTGAACGAATGGCTAACCGATCGGACTACCGTCCGATTGGATTACTCTTCGGATCATGAGATACTTGACTTCAACACTTAATCGACTTTTCAACATGTTTGATGCACGGAAATGCCACCCGATCGAACTACTGTCCGATCGAGTGACCCCTTGCTGAGGACATGTCCTTCACTGAAGTACCAGCCGATCGGGTTGCCGACCGATCGAACGATCGTCCGACCGACCGACCTGAAAGGCAAAGATACTTCAAGGTTTTCAAATGCTACAACGAAAACTTCAAAAGTCAACCATCATACACAAACACATCCTTCTCAAAGGAAGAAACAATCCACTCGAACAGCCATCTGATCGGACCCCCGTCCGACCAGACAACTGTCCGAACGGACTGTCAACCGCATGGCCAGCCGTCTGATCGGACTACCGTCCAATCGACCAGCTGTCCGATCCATCGACACTTGTTTCTGTTTTACGCATTGCTTATCGTTATACTATCGAACTGTTCAGGCTAACCTTACTCTCAAGCGCTCCCTTCAATCCATTAACCGCTGTGAGTATACTCGATCCCTTTTTGCTTTATGCACTTTTGGGTGTTACATACATTACATATACGAAATCACATCGAACATACTACGCAATACTTTTAAACGCTAACCGTTACCGCATGTTATACGTGACTTAATGAATGCTTGTTTGTTATGTTTACACATGGAATGCTGTCTACCTACCTTAACGACGATAGTACTATTGTTTGGACTCAGAACCCGCTCATGCGGGGGTTGTTAAGGACAATTATTTGCATGGATTACAGTGGTGATCATGTATTACAAACTGCTTCGGGCAGTCAACCCACAGTCATTGGTATCGATAGATCCGTGTCGATAATTAACATGCTTCGTTTTACGCTGTGTACGTGCTGGTTATGCGTAAACTATTTCGAACTCTATATGCTATTATCAAACTTGTATGCTCACCTTTACATTTTATGTATTGACTTTACTTTAACGTATGTGCAGGTGTTTAAGATGCTTATCTGCTAGGAAAGCGAGGCTAGAATAAAGCTCTAGAGCCCAACAAATAGTTGTCTGTAGTGGTCAAATTATGGGTCTCTAGAAGCAGATAAACAATTGTTGTATTTAAAATATGAGTTGTCGGAACAGAAATATTTGCCTGGATTTTGTCTGTAATAACTTGTTTACTGTTTGAGATACGGTATGGGACGTGTTATTTAAATTGAATAGTAATGATAATTGTTATGGAAACTTCTGGACAATCTATTTCGCTCAGTGCCGCGCCCCGATGATTCCGCCATCGGTTGGGGTGTGACAATTTCATGGTTAAAAGTTAAGGTGCAAAGGTGAAAATGATGAAGAAGGGTGTGTAGGTGATAGATGTACAAGATTTGAGGAATAAACTTACAAGAATCGTGAGAAATAGAGAGAAATAGAGCCAAAAGGGAGCTTCGCACTAGAGCTATCACATCACTGTTTATGATGTGATAGGAGGTATTTATAGATGTCCAAAAGAGGAAAGGCGGTGTAGTGTGAGGAATCGGAAGGCAGTCCGATCGGAAGGCCACCCGATCGGATGGTCATCCGTATGGATGACCATTCGATTGAATGGCCATTCGTTCGGACGTCTCGACGAGTTGTGTTTCGACGTTTTGTTTCGTGCGTTGAGCGTTGCGATGCGTTGCGTTGCGGGTAAGCGTTGCGATAGTATTAAACAATAGTTACACAAATAACCTAACTAACATAAAACAACATACTTAGCCTTAAATCACGAGTTTGCGATGAGATTGCTTTGCGATAGAGTTGCGATTGCATTCTCGATTAATTACCACAAACACAAATAATCTTGCACATGTAACACATAATTTGCACACACACACGTAAAACAATATCCAGAACACATAATTTGAGTTGCGATGCGATAGCGATGAGATAGCGATAAATTGATTAGCGATAAACATCGATTAAACTGCGATTATTACATATACTCCACATAATACAACAAAAGTACAATAAATTAAAGGATTCGATTACAAGTCAAGGTGTACAATCAATAGTTAAGCAAGGAGTGACAGATCGCAATTAGCAATCTTTTCTTCCTTTGACTTTGACTTGTACTTTGACTTTCAAAACGTGGGTTGTTACAGCCTCCCCGACTTTAGGGAATTTCGTCCCAAAATTAAGGCGCAGGCGTAACAAAGAGTTGTGGACACTTCGCCTTCATGTCACTTTCGAGTTCCCAGGTGAACTCTGCGACGCGTTTGCCTTCCCAGCGAACCTTCACAATGGGAATGCGTGGGCGCCTGAGTTTCTTGGTTTCTCGGTCCATGATCTCAACAGGCTTTTCCAAGAAGTGTAATGTTTCGTCCACTTGTAGATCCTCAGGTGGCACTTGTAAATCCTGCTCGGCCAGACACTTTCTGAGGTTCGAAACGTTGAAAGTCGGGTGGACATTGCTAAGTTCCTCTGGTAGTTCGAGTCTGTAGGCCACTTTGCCGATCCTCTCCAGAATCTTAAAGGGTCCAACATATCGAGGCGCGAGCTTCCCTTTCTTGCCGAATCTGATCACACCCTTCCAAGGTGATACCTTTAGGAGTACGTGATCGCCAACGTCATATTCAAGGGGCTTGCAGCGTCTATCGGCATAACTTTTCTGACGAATCCGAGCTTTCAGCAGATTGTCTCGAATTTGGAGGATTTTGTCAGTCGTTTCTTGCTACAGCTCAGGACCGGTTATTTGTGCATCTCTGATCTCGTGCCATACAATAGGAGATCGACATTTTCTTCCGTATAATGCCTCAAATGGTGCCATTTGGATGCTAGAATGATAAATGTTATTGTACGAGAATTCGACCAAAGGTAAGTGCGCATCCCAATTACCACCGAAATCTATGACACACGAGCGAAGCATGTCTTCAAGGGTACGAATCGTTCTTTCAGTTTGACCGTCGGTTTGAGGATGGAAAACGGTACTTAGATTAAGAGTAGCACCAAGAGCAGATTGAAATGTTCCAAAAGACGCGAGGTAAACCGACCATTGCGGTCAAAGATGATGTCACAAGGCGTCCCGTGTCGACAGATGATTTCGTCGGTGTAGATCCGGGCTAATTTTTCTACCATAAAGTCTTCTCGTATCGGCAGAAAATGAGCAGTTTAGTCAAACGGTCAACAATAACCCAGATGCTATCGTGACCTGAAGGCGTGCGCGGGAGTTTCGTTATGAAGTCCATAGCTATACTCTCCCATTTCCACATAGGGATCTCAGGTTGGACGAGTAAGCCAGAGGGTCTTTGTTGTTTGGCCTTGACTTTTGAACAAGTTAGGCACTTCGAAACATAAATTGCGATATCTTTTTTCATGCCCGACCACCAGTACTTGTAGCGAATGTCCTGGTACATCTTATCGGCACCGGGATGAATAGAATATCGAGACTTGTGGGCTTCGTCCAACAGAATTTGTCGTAAGTTAGTGCGCTTGGGGATCCAAATCCAGTCTAGATAGTGGAATATCCCATTCGACTTATTTACGAGTTGCTCGCCATTATTAATAATTCTTTCCTTCTTCAAAGTGCGTTCGGTAAAACAAGCATGTTAAACGTCACGTATAAGAGCTTCAAGATTATGCAGGGCTTAGATATTGCGAACGCTATGCAAATAGCTTCGTCGGCTTAGAGCATCGGCAACGACATTTGCTTTGCCAGGATGATAACAAATTTCACAGTCGTAATCATTAAGAAGTTCAACCCATCTGCGTTGGCGCATATTTAGTTCCTTTTGATTCAAGATGTATTGCAGGCTCTTATGGTCTGTGAAGACCATACACTTGGTACCGTAAAGGTAGTGTCGCCAAATCTTCAACGCAAAAACAACTGCACCAAGCTTGAGATCGTGGGTTGTATAGTTCTTCTTGTGGATCTTGAGCTGACGAGACGTGTAGGCGACAACCTTGTCCCATTACATGAGAACACAACCAAGAACAAGGTTCGAGGCATCATAGTAGACAATGAAGTCATCGTGTCTGTCGGGTAAAGCGAGTACAGGAGCATTGCAAAGCATAAGCTTGAGAGTTTAAAGGCGGTCTCTTGTTCAGTTCCCCAAACAAAAGGCTTGTCTTTATGTGTAAGAGAAGTAAGCGGAACAACGATTTTTGAGAATCTTTGTAGGATCGTGCGACTGACCCGAATGAGTCATTCAGAGGAGTTTTACTCTGTTTCAGGTGCGGAAAACAAGAAACAAAGATAGAAATAGCTAAATCTTCACTTAAATCACTGATTGTATTGATCTGACGTTGATTACATTCAAATCTCACACCGGCAGCACTTCGGCATGGAATATAAGGACTGTTACATTGATTTCGCTCCTAAGTGACCTATTTATAGGTGTCTGATTCCGCCCGAAATGATACCATGACTGTTGGAGTGGAATCAGCAACTTCTGATTCCGGGCGGAATCACCTATTTGGCATTTGGAGTGAAATCAACATCTAACACTCTAAACCTTCCTATTTTCTCGTAAAACGTGCCCTGATCTATACAATCTAGTCTAAGACTCGATACAAGACGAAGTCGATAGATGTATGCACCAATATCCTTTGATAAATCGACGATAATAGCCCGCTAGTCCGAGAAAAGAACGGACTTCAGACGGGTTCTTGGGTGTAACCCAACTCTTAACGGCTTCAATCTTTGCAGGATCGACGTGAATACCTTGACTATTAACAATGTGACCGAGGAACTGAACCTCCTCCAGTCAAAATTCACATTTGGAGAACTTGGCATAGAGTCGGTTCCCCTGGAGTAACTCGAGAACCAAACGTAGATGTTGCGCATGTTCGGCTTTCGACTTGGAATAGATCTGGATATCATTGATAAACACGATGACGAAGCGGTCGAGAAAGGGTTTACACACGCGATTCATCAGATCCATGAAAACTGCGGGTGCGTTGGTTAAACCAAAGGGCATTACGACGAATTCATAATGCCACATCGGGTGCGGAAAGTGGTTTTGGGTATATCTTCCTCCTGGATTCGTAACTGGTGATAGCCTGAGCGTAAATCAGTTTTCGAGAAACACGTAGCACCTTGTAGTTGGTCAAACAAATCATCGATTCGGGGCAAGGGATAACAATTCTTGATAGTCAGCTTATTCAACTCCCTATAATTGATGCACATATGGAATGACCCGTCCTTCTTTTTGACGAAAAGAACTGGTGCGCCCCAAGGAGAGGTGCTAGGGCGAATAAAGCCTTTGTCAAGCAATTCCTGGAGTTGACTCGAGAGTTCGCGCATTTCGGACAGAGCGAGGCGATAGGGAGCTTTAGCAACAGGATTTGCTCCAGGAATGAGGTCAATGCGAAAGTCGATATAACAACTTGAAGGTAAACTAGGTAGATCGTCAGGAAATACATTAGGAAATTCACAAACAACAAGAACATCTTTCACTCGTGTCTTTCCTTCCTTTTCCTCCGCTACTACGATGTTTGCCAAGAAAGCTCTGTATTCCTTGCGGAGATACTTGCTCGCTTGGATACACGACATGAGTTTAAGACCTTTCGAAGGAGTTTCGCCATACACACAAAGTTGATCACCGTTAGCGAGCGAGAAACGAATCATTTTATCAAAGAAAACGACTTCAGCACGATTTTCACGAAGAAAATCCATGCCTACTATGATATCGAAACTACCGAGCTGCATCTGGATAAGATCGATAGGGAAGACGTGATTGTTGAGTTCAAGCGTACAATCACGTAGAACAGAATTGACAGCGACGGTTCTTCCAGTGGCAACTTCAACGTCGAACGTTGTAGGGAGATAGGCGCGCTTACGGTTAAGGAGATTTTCGAATTCAAACGATACAAAACAATTATCTGCTCCAGTATCAAACAAACACGAAGCATATTCCATTCACAAGGAACGTACCATTAACCACATTGTTGTCTGCTTAAGCCTGGCGGGCGTTGATGTTGAAAGCACGTCCGCGGACTGCTGGCTGCTGCTGCTGCTGTTGATGTTGTTGCGGCTGCTGCTGTGGCTCTTGCTTCACCACTCTGTTGGGACACATGTTTGCAAAGTGGTTGGGATCACCACATGCAAAGCAAGCTATAGCGTGAGCAGAGGGTGCAGGGGCTGCTTGTTGGCCCTGTGGAGCAGGAAGGAGAGCTTGAGGTGCAGGACCTTGACCTTGAGCTGGGGCTTGGCGAGGACCGGTACGGCAGTTAGCAGTAAAGTGGTCATACAGGTTGCAGTGAGCACAGAATCTGCAAGCAATCCTGGTAGGATGATGATAGGTACAGGTAGGGCAGAGCGGGTGAGGACCAGTAAATACACGTTTCGCAGGAGGTGCATTGGTCACTGGGGCCGCTACTTGGCGGTTCTGGGGTTGCGGTTAAGCAGGGACAGCTTGAAGTGGAGCGGCAGTAACAACACAATTCTTGCTACTGTTGTTGTTGTTCTTTCTTTTGCGACGGGAGGACTTTGAAGCTTGCGGTGCGACGGCGGCTTCATCGGTGGGAGCAGCGGTAGCTTGGTGAAGGTTCTTGGTGGCCTTATCAAAGTAACCAGCCTGAACTCGCTTGTCATTAATCTCGGCAGCGAGCAGGAAGGTTTCCTCAATAGTTATCGTCTTCGCGGCTTGCACGAAATCAGCCACACAATCCGGTAAAGCACGGATGTATTTCTTGATGGTGATTTCAGGGGTAGTAACTTGGCCCGGACAAATGATACTCAACTGCTTGAAGTGGGCAGTTAGACCAGCGTTGTTGCCACCCTCTTGCTTGATGTGCCAGAACTCGTCCTCCAGCTTCTGAAGTTCGTGGGGAGGGCAGAACTCCTTCATCATGATGTCCTTCAACTCATCCCACGTAAGCCCATAGGTTGCATCATTTCCACGCTTATTTCTTTCGGCAGTCCACCAGTCCAGAGCCCTGGACTGGAAAACGCCAATGGCGTTAACTGTGCGAGATTATCAGGACAGCCGCTTTGGCGCAGGGTGGCTTCAATTGAATCAAACCATTGAAACATGGCAGTAGGCTCGTCTTCTTCGGTGAATTCTTTGGGTCTGCGGGCTTTAAACTGCTTGAAGCTAAAAGTAGCTCGTGGAGAATCAGTCCTAGACTCGTCAGAGGACTTGCTAGCGTTTACGTTCAACTCGCTGACAATTTGTAGAATGACCTTAGCCATCTGCTTAGCGATTAGAGCAGCGATGCGTTTGCCCTCATGGTTTCAACGAGCGGTGTGAGAAGTATGCGATCTAAATGACGACATTGTCTGCAACAGACATCGCCATAGGACTCAAACACTATATAATCGAAATACCTAAGTGGAAGTGGGAACAGATCGCTATGGATTTCGTTACTGGATTACCAAGAACTCAGGCTGGAAACGACACTATATGGGTGATTGTTGATCGACTCACGAAATCGGCACATTTTCTAGCAATCAAGGAAACAGATAAGTTTTCGCAGCTTGCAGCAGTATATCTTAAGGAGGTAGTTGCTCGGCACGGAGTGCCAACCTCTATCATCTCAGATCGAGATCCGCGCTTTACTTCTGAATTATGGCAGTCTATGCACAAATTGTTCGGTTCGAAACTTGATATGAGCACCGCTTACCACCCACAGACGGATGGTCAAAGTGAGCGCACTATTCAGACACTTGAAGACATGCTGCGGGCATGTGTGATCGATTTTGGGAAGGGATGGGAAAGACACTTGCCGTTAATAGAGTTCTCCTACAACAACAGCTACCACACGAGTATTCAGGCAGCTCCGTTCGAAGCATTGTATGGACGGAAATGTCGTTCCCCTCTCTGTTGGGCAGAGGTAGGTGACAGTCAACTCACAGGTCCTGAACTCATTCTGGAAACCTCACAAAATATAACTCGGATAAGGGATCGTATGGCAGCAGCGCGTGATCGTCAGAAAAGTTATGCTAACAAGCGTAGAAAGCCTTTGGAGTTCGAAGTTAATGATCGGGTTATGTTGAAAGTTTCACCGTGGAAGGGCGTTGTACGCTTCGGGAAGCGTGGCAAGCTTAATCCACGTTACATTGGGCCATTCAAAATTCTTGAGCGGATCGGTAAAGTCGCTTACAGACTCGAGTTACCTGCGGAATTAGGTAATGTTCACAATGTCTTTCACATTTCGCAACTAAAGAAGTGTCTGGTTGATGAGACACTGGTTGTGCCATTTCAAGAGCTCCGGTTGGATGACAAGCTGCAGTTTGTTGAAGAGCCTATTGAAATCATGGATCGGGAGGTCAAGGTGCGTAAACACAGTAGAATTCCGATTGTTCGGGTTCGTTGGAATTCAAGGCGTGGACCGGAGTTCACATGGGAACGCGAGGATCAGATGAAACTAAAGTACCCTCACCTCTTTCCCAAAGACAAGGCAGAGTCAAGCAAAACTAGTGAATCTCGGGACGAGATTTCCCTTCAAGTTGGGGATGATGTAACACCTGAGGGAAATCCGCAACAATCTTGAATTGTCACTCCACTCTCCGTACCTACTTGCTAAATTTCGGGACGAAATTTCCTTCAAGTTGGGGATGATGTGACAACCCGACTTCTTGAGGTTAGTATTATCCTATTTCCCGAACTCTTTTGCTGTATTTACATATTCTTGAAATCTTAAACGAGTATTATACTAGTCGGGTTACGTTGCAAACTTGTTGGATAAGACATATCCTTTGACCTAGAACCTTCGAAACATAAGAGCTATCCTTCGATCCAGAACCTTTCGAAGGATGATCTTTCAATCACATGTTCGAAAGATCAGATCCTTCGAAAATCATTCGGATCCTTCGAGGCAGATCCTTCGATCACGGCCCAATCTTTCGGCCCAGTCCTTCGGCCCACAAGTTTAAGGTTATAATTAGAACATACGTGTGTGATACGAACAGTTACAAACCCTAGACTCCCCTTATTGTACGACGGCAGAAGATAGGTTTTCCCCTCTCGAAGCACCGACCTGTTGATCCTGTCTTTCGGTTAGTGAGATTCTTGTTCGTCTAGTGAATTAAAAACAATTATGACTATTTGCTTGATTGTATGTAGTAACAATTTTGTTCATGAATCGAATATATGTGCGATTAAGTCATGACTGATTATGCATGTGATTGTATTTGGCGTTCAATTTTGATTATTGTTTATTACGATGATGATGATGAACCGATATGTCTTGTGCCGATGACTTTAGTGAATAATTCTGATATGATGAATGTGTATGTGGATTAGATCGTTAGACATTATGCGTAAAATCTTGGTGACTAGTTAGCATGGATGTTGGTTTCGATTAAGGTCTCGTTTTGTTAGACGGTATAACATAAACTGCTGGGTTAAACGGGTTAGATCTGGATACATGTTTACGGTGATGCTTGATGCTCAATTAGGGTTTGTGCCGTAACTGTTTGTTGAATGAAAACTGCTGTGATTGAATGATAACCGTAGTACCGAAAGATAACAGTAGATCGAAACATTGTTGTTGATCGAAAGATAACTGTTGATCGAAACATTGTTGTTGATCGAAAGATAACTGTTGATCGAAACATTGTTGTTGACCGAAAGATAACTGTTGACCGAAAGATAGTTGATGTGTCGAAAGATGTGTCGAAACATAACTGATGTGTCGAACAATAACTATGAATCGAAAGATGATAACTGTGAATCGAAGGATAATGTGTCGAAAGATGTTGTACCTGAATTAGTTTCCTAACATGCTTAGTGATGAATGTGAACGTTGGTGATCGTGTACATGATTAAATGAGAAAAGTTACGTGATGTGCTTGTATGCAAACTGACTGTTAAATGTAAATATCATAGGGCTTGGTAAATCACCGTGGTTAAACGAATAATTAATTCTACCGAGCAATCCCAGGTGAGTTCACTACATTCGAGCATG
The DNA here is from genome assembly GCF_002127325.2 of Helianthus annuus. Classification (NCBI taxonomy): domain Eukaryota; kingdom Viridiplantae; phylum Streptophyta; class Magnoliopsida; order Asterales; family Asteraceae; genus Helianthus; species Helianthus annuus. The sequence goes on along the minus strand of NC_035448.2, from coordinate 198,098,545 downwards.
CGTCCCAGTGGTTGGGGACAGTCAGTGGGTATTCCATGGGGGGAATGAGTCATTGGGTAAAAACGAGTATATTGGTTAATGATCTCACCTATCATCATTTGTAAGTCCCTCATCGGGTATTAGTTAGTAGCGCTACTTAGGTTTGGCACCCTCACCCCGTGCCTGTAGAGGACGGAGGTGAACTAATGACCCAGTCTGGCCCAGTACTAGATAGGAGTACGTGGGAAGGGCAGTCATGTATTTCAGGAGCCGTCCGTGTTTGGAAATGAGATATTAACAATATTACTTGCATTGGTTATTGAACTATTTTATATATAACGGGTGATCAAACGTTTTCTAAAACTGTGAACTCGCCAGCTTTGTCTGATACACGTGTTACATGCTCGCAGGTCCTTAGGTACTTGGAAAGCAGGAACTTGCTGGCTGGAGGGCGCGAGTGGTCATGGTTGTTTGATGGATTTATTATCAGACATTTATTTACTATGATTGATTGGATAACATTATATTACGATACATTAACGCTTCCGCTGAACTTATGGTTTTTGAATAACTTATGTTGGGATTTCAGTATCTTTAAACAATGAAGTTTTATTTCAAACTTGTGATTCAATGTAATTGGTGGCTCATTGCTAGTCGTCACACGCCTAGCAGAGACACTCCCTAGGTGGTAATATTTGGGGGTGTGACAGTTTGGTATCAGAGCCACTGGTTATAGTGAATTGGTTTTAAAAATGTTTTATAAAACCAGACTATAACTGAACTGATACGACATACTGATACGACATGGACCATGACACTCAGCTCCAGGCAGCAAGGTTCGTCTCTTGTTTACTATTGCATAGCATAGCTAGTACATACTCATGATTAATATCACACCCGAACGCACGCATGATATTACAATACGAATTACTATGCTATCTGTCTATACTACGTGTTTTAAGAGTGGAACTCTTCTTGGGTTTACGTGCTCTATGTTGTGATATCGACGGTCGTACTGTATGAATTTGGGAAACCTTTTTAACATGAGTAGGGAGGAACTGAGATAAGCATGCAAATCAGGTTATTATTATGGGTGCACACATAATAACAACGTGAGGTGCATGTGAGTCCCAGTAAATCTCGACTAGTGTGAAAAAGGAATCCCGCGTTGTTAGTCAGTGTTGTATTAGAACTTCGAAAACTGTGAATACTATAGCAATACTTGACATCTGCTTGAAATGGTCTGTTAATTTGTTACTTCTTCCCATACTTATAGAATCATGAACGGACGTGGTGGAGGTCGTCGTGGTGGACACGGTGGACGTGGTGGAGGCCGCGGTGGCGGACAAGGCGAAATCCATATGACTCAAGCTGAGCTAGAGGCATTACTCAATGCCCAGGTGGCTGCAGCCTTGGCAGCTTATCAGGCTGGTATGACATGTACCAGACATTTCTTCCTTTGAATCGTGAACTTGAGTCTTACTTGTTGGTTTATTTTCTCTCGTTAATAGGTCAGCCGGCGCCACAAAACCAGCCTCACCCACCGGTCTGCACTTTTAAAACTTTCATGGATTGCAAGCCACAGACCTTCAGTGGCACTGAAGGGGCTGTAGGACTTATACGCTGGTTCGAAAAGGCGGAGTCAGTATTTGCGATATGTAACTGCCCAGTTGGGGATAGGGTAAAGTTTGCAGCAGGCACGCTTCAGGATGGTGCCTTGACCTGGTGGAATGCCCAGGTCCAACTGCTAGGTATTGAGGCTGCGAACGCCACTACGTGGGATGATTTTAAAGAACTGATGAGAGAGGAATACTGTCCTCGAGATGAAATAGCGAAGTTAGAGAATGAGTACTATCATCTGACAATGGTGGGGCCTGAAATCGAGGCGTATGTGAAGCGGTCGTACGAGTTAGCTGATTTGTGTCCGAACTTGTCCCGACCCATGCCCCGAAGAATCGAGTTGTTTATTAAGGGGTTACCTCCACGGGTGAAGGGTTTAGTTACAGCAGCGAACCTCAATAACCTAACCCAGATTGTTAGATTGGCACATAAAATCGTTGACCAGGAGGTGGAGAGCGACTCATTGCCACCTCGTATTTCTAGCACTACCACAGCTGCCACTACTTCCACTGCATATGCTGCAGATGGCAAACGTAAGTGGAACGATACAGACAAGGGGTCCAACTCTACACAGCCTCAGAAGAAGACGGATACTGGCAGCACCCGCAGTTTCAGCCAGACAGCATCAGTAAATCAGAACTCGAGTAACAGATCAGGGCAGGGATCATATGCGGGGAAGCTACCCTTGTGCAGCAAGTGTGATCTTCATCACAAGGGGCAGTGTACTCGAGTTTGTTATCGGTGTAATCGACCGGGGCACAAGGCCAGGGATTGTAGGACCACACTTCCAGCTCAGCAGCAGCCAGCGCAGCAGGCGGGTAGGCAACAACCTCAGCAAACTCAGGGTAATCCGAAAGGGTGTTATCAGTGTGGGGCCGAGGGGCACTTCAAGCGAGACTGCCCTCAGCTGAGACAGAACACAGGGGGTGGTAACGGGAATAACAATGCAGGGAACAACGGGGGTAATGTTGCGCGTGGGCGCGGGTTTGTGCTGGGAGCTGGGGAAGCGCGGAATGACGGCAACGTGGTTACTGGTACGTTTTCAGTAAACGGTGTTATTGCTTCTATTTTATTTGATTCTGGTGCCGACTGGAGTTACGTGTCTTTAGAGTTTAGCTCCCAATTAGGGTTAAGTCCTACACTTCTTGTAATGAAACACTTAGTAGAAATCGCAAATGGTAAAACAATCGAAGCTACACATGTTCTATTTGGGTGTAAAATCGATCTCCTGGGTCAAGTTTTCGACATTGACTTGATTCCTATTACTCTTGGAAGCTTCGACGTGATCGTTGGTATGGACTGGTTGTCCAAGTATCAAGCAGAGATTCTCTGTAAGGAGAAGATCATACGTGTTCCCCTTCCCAGTGGGGAATTTCTATCAGTACAAGGTCATCGCAGCGGGACCCCAGTTAGCATTGTTTCGGCAATGAAGGCTCAGAAGTATTTACGTAAGGGCTATCCTGCTATATTAGCTCTTGTCACCGATTCACCGTCTGACGAAAGGAAGATTGAGGATCTTCCAGTTGTTCGTGAATATCCTGACGTATTTCCTGAGGAACTCCCTGGTTTACCTCCACATCGTCAGGTGGAATTCCAGATTGACCTCGCCCCAGCGGCAGCCCCAGTTGCTCGTGCTCCTTATCGTCTTGCGCCAGGAGAACTGCAGGAATTATCAAACCAACTCCAAGAGCTGTTGGATAGGGGTTTCATCCGACCTAGCTCTTCCCCCTGGGGAGCCCCGGTCTTATTTGTGAAGAAGAAGGACGGGTCCTTACGAATGTGTATAGATTATCGCGAACTCAACAAGATGACGATCAAAAACCGTTATCCTTTGCCTCGTATTGACGACCTGTTTGACCAGTTACAAGGGTCGAGCTTTTACTCTAAGATCGACTTAAGGTCTGGTTATCATCAAGTGCGAGTCAGAGAGGAAGACGTTCCCAAAACCGCGTTTCGGACGCGATACGGTCACTATGAATTCTTGGTTATGCCATTCGGGTTAACCAACGCACCAGCGGTTTTCATGGACCTCATGAACCGCGTGTGTAAGCCATACCTTGACGACTTCGTTATCGTTTTTATTGACGACATTCTAATTTACTCCAAGAACAAGGAGGATCACGAGTGGCACCTACGCCTTATCCTAGAACTCCTGAGGAGGGAGCAGTTGTACGCAAAGTTTTCTAAGTGTGATTTTTGGATACGGGAGGTACATTTTCTGGGGCATATAGTCAATGAGGTAGGCATACATGTGGATCCTGCCAAAGTTGACGCCATTAGAAATTGGGCGGCACCAAAGAACCCTTCGGAGGTGCGGCAATTTCTCGGTCTAGCAGGGTATTATCGCCGTTTCATTCAGAACTTCTCAAAGATTGCACAGCCACTCACCTCGTTAACACAGAAGAAAGTAGTTTACTCTTGGGGGACGAAACAGGAGGATGCTTTCCAGCTTTTGAAACAAAAGTTATGCAGCGCACCAATCTTATCTCTACCAGATGGCACTGAGGATTTCGTAGTTTATTGTGATGCTTCGATTCAGGGTCTCGGTTGCGTGTTGATGCAACGCGAGAAAGTGATAGCTTATGCCTTTCGTCAATTGAAGGTTCACGAGAGGAACTACACGACACATGACTTGGAGTTAGGAGCAGTAGTGTTTGCGCTAAAGATTTGGAGGCACTATTTATACGGTACGAAATGCACAATCTACACCGACCACAAGAGCCTTCAGCATATCTTCGATCAAAGAGAATTGAATATGCGACAGCGTCGTTGGGTGGAATTGTTCAATGATTACGAGTGTGCCATCAAATATCACCCAGGTAAAGCTAACGTTGTGGCGGATGCACTTAGCCGCAAAGAAACGAAACCAAAACGCGTTCGCGCATTACAGCTCACTATCCATTCCAGCCTTCCTGATAGGATTCGTGCGGCCCAGACTGAGGCATTGAAAGAAGAGAACATTAAAACTGAGGGTTTGCGCGGTATGGAAAAACAGTTTGAGCAGAGATCTGACGGCATCTACTACATCATGGGAAGAGTATGGGTTCCTCTGTTTGGTGATCTTAGAGAACTTGTAATGGATGAAGCACACAAGTCACGATATTCTATTCACCCGGGATCGGACAAGATGTATCACGATCTTAAGGTTATGTATTGGTGGCCGAATATGAAAGCCCTCATCGCCACGTACGTGAGTAAGTGCTTAACTTGTGCTAGAGTTAAAGCGGAACACCAGAAGCCTTCGGGTCTACTACAGCAGCCAGAAATACCTAAGTGGAAGTGGGAACAGATCGCTATGGATTTCGTTACTGGATTACCAAGAACTCAGGCTGGAAACGACACTATATGGGTGATTGTTGATCGACTCACGAAATCGGCACATTTTCTAGCAATCAAGGAAACAGATAAGTTTTCGCAGCTTGCAGCAGTATATCTTAAGGAGGTAGTTGCTCGGCACGGATCGAGATCCGCGCTTTACTTCTGAATTATGGCAGTCTATGCACAAATTGTTCGGTTCGAAACTTGATATGAGCACCGCTTACCACCCACAGACGGATGGTCAAAGTGAGCGCACTATTCAGACACTTGAAGACATGCTGCGGGCATGTGTGATCGATTTTGGGAAGGGATGGGAAAGACACTTGCCGTTAATAGAGTTCTCCTACAACAACAGCTACCACACGAGTATTCAGGCAGCTCCGTTCGAAGCATTGTATGGACGGAAATGTCGTTCCCCTCTCTGTTGGGCAGAGGTAGGTGACAGTCAACTCACAGGTCCTGAACTCATTCTGGAAACCTCACAAAATATAACTCGGATAAGGGATCGTATGGCAGCAGCGCGTGATCGTCAGAAAAGTTATGCTAACAAGCGTAGAAAGCCTTTGGAGTTCGAAGTTAATGATCGGGTTATGTTGAAAGTTTCACCGTGGAAGGGCGTTGTACGCTTCGGGAAGCGTGGCAAGCTTAATCCACGTTACATTGGGCCATTCAAAATTCTTGAGCGGATCGGTAAAGTCGCTTACAGACTCGAGTTACCTGCGGAATTAGGTAATGTTCACAATGTCTTTCACATTTCGCAACTAAAGAAGTGTCTGGTTGATGAGACACTGGTTGTGCCATTTCAAGAGCTCCGGTTGGATGACAAGCTGCAGTTTGTTGAAGAGCCTATTGAAATCATGGATCGGGAGGTCAAGGTGCGTAAACACAGTAGAATTCCGATTGTTCGGGTTCGTTGGAATTCAAGGCGTGGACCGGAGTTCACATGGGAACGCGAGGATCAGATGAAACTAAAGTACCCTCACCTCTTTCCCAAAGACAAGGCAGAGTCAAGCAAAACTAGTGAATCTCAGGACGAGATTTCCCTTCAAGTTGGGGATGATGTAACACCTGAGGGAAATCCGCAACAATCTTGAATTGTCACTCCACTCTCCGTACCTACTTGCTAAATTTCGGGACGAAATTTCCTTCAAGTTGGGGATGATGTGACAACCCGACTTCTTGAGGTTAGTATTATCCTATTTCCCGAACTCTTTTGCTGTATTTACATATTCTTGAAATCTTAAACGAGTATTATACTAGTCGGGTTACGTTGCAAACTTGTTGGATAAGACATATCCTTCGACCTAGAACCTTCGAAACATAAGAGCTATCCTTCGATCCAGAACCTTTCGAAGGATGATCTTTCAATCACATGTTCGAAAGATCAGATCCTTCGAAAATCATTCGGATCCTTCGAGGCAGATCCTTCGATCACGGCCCAATCTTTCGGCCCAGTCCTTCGGCCCACAAGTTTAAGGTTATAATTAGAACATACGTGTGTGATACGAACAGTTACAAACCCTAGACTCCCCTTATTGTACGACGGCAGAAGATAGGTTTTCCCCTCTCGAAGCACCGACCTGTTGATCCTGTCTTTCGGTTAGTGAGATTCTTGTTCGTCTAGTGAATTAAAAACAATTATGACTATTTGCTTGATTGTATGTAGTAACAATTTTGTTCATGAATCGAATATATGTGCGATTAAGTCATGACTGATTATGCATGTGATTGTATTTGGCGTTCAATTTTGATTATTGTTTATTACGATGATGATGATGAACCGATATGTCTTGTGCCGATGACTTTAGTGAATAATTCTGATATGATGAATGTGTATGTGGATTAGATCGTTAGACATTATGCGTAAAATCTTGGTGACTAGTTAGCATGGATGTTGGTTTCGATTAAGGTCTCGTTTTGTTAGACGGTATAACATAAACTGCTGGGTTAAACGGGTTAGATCTGGATACATGTTTACGGTGATGCTTGATGCTCAATTAGGGTTTGTGCCGTAACTGTTTGTTGAATGAAAACTGCTGTGATTGAATGATAACCGTAGTACCGAAAGATAACAGTAGATCGAAACATTGTTGTTGATCGAAAGATAACTGTTGATCGAAACATTGTTGTTGATCGAAAGATAACTGTTGATCGAAACATTGTTGTTGACCGAAAGATAACTGTTGACCGAAAGATAGTTGATGTGTCGAAAGATGTGTCGAAACATAACTGATGTGTCGAACAATAACTATGAATCGAAAGATGATAACTGTGAATCGAAGGATAATGTGTCGAAAGATGTTGTACCTGAATTAGTTTCCTAACATGCTTAGTGATGAATGTGAACGTTGGTGATCGTGTACATGATTAAATGAGAAAAGTTACGTGATGTGCTTGTATGCAAACTGACTGTTAAATGTAAATATCATAGGGCTTGGTAAATCACCGTGGTTAAACGAATAATTAATTCTACCGAGCAATCCCAGGTGAGTTCACTACATTCGAGCATGCGTCCCAGTGGTTGGGGACAGTCAGTGGGTATTCCATGGGGGGAATGAGTCATTGGGTAAAAACGAGTATATTGGTTAATGATCTCACCTATCATCATTTGTAAGTCCCTCATCGGGTATTAGTTAGTAGCGCTACTTAGGTTTGGCACCCTCACCCCGTGCCTGTAGAGGACGGAGGTGAACTAATGACCCAGTCTGGCCCAGTACTAGATAGGAGTACGTGGGAAGGGCAGTCATGTATTTCAGGAGCCGTCCGTGTTTGGAAATGAGATATTAACAATATTACTTGCATTGGTTATTGAACTATTTTATATATAACGGGTGATCAAACGTTTTCTAAAACTGTGAACTCGCCAGCTTTGTCTGATACACGTGTTACATGCTCGCAGGTCCTTAGGTACTTGGAAAGCAGGAACTTGCTGGCTGGAGGGCGCGAGTGGTCATGGTTGTTTGATGGATTTATTATCAGACATTTATTTACTATGATTGATTGGATAACATTATATTACGATACATTAACGCTTCCGCTGAACTTATGGTTTTTGAATAACTTATGTTGGGATTTCAGTATCTTTAAACAATGAAGTTTTATTTCAAACTTGTGATTCAATGTAATTGGTGGCTCATTGCTAGTCGTCACACGCCTAGCAGAGACACTCCCTAGGTGGTAATTTTTGGGGGTGTGACACCTGAGTCCAAGATCCATCCTGCTACCTGAAATACATCTAATTTTGGAAAACATCAAAAAAAGTTGAGCGAGTTCATGCGTCTTGTTTGTGTAATGTAATTCATGTAAATCTTTGAGAGACTCCTTTGTGAACAGGTATGAAAAGCGTGTATGAACATGAATGTTTTACAAGAACTTAAAGGCATGTGAGGACATAGGGAGCACTCGTTATGGCTCATAGGGAGCACTCATAATGGCTCATAGGGAGCACTCGTAATGGCTCATACCCTTGTCGATTTTCCTCGACTGTGTCGATTAACCTCGACTGTGTCAATTTACCTTGACTGTGTCGATTACCCTCGACTGTGTCGATTACCCTCGACTGTGTCAATTAACCTCGAATGGGACTCCGAAGCACTACTAGGTACTAGTTATGACCATGAGTGGGGTTCGGCGGTACCCGTTAGATCTAACCCTCGTCCCTAGTTATGTATTTACAACTTGGTACTAGTTTTCACCAAGAATTTATGGCATTTCAATATTAAGTCTAAGCTCACATGATCTAGTATTTCATAGGCGTTTCATACTGTTTAAGCATTTGTAAAATGTATTTCACCCCCGAGAGTTATAAAATCAAAAACAGTTAAAGAAAAGGGGGAGCATGAACTCACTGGTTTGCGTCTTCAGTACTCGTAACTCAAATCTCGTCAGCAAATACGACTACCTACAATGTGCTAGGGTCTATTAGACGAGCGGGTTGTGCCTTGCCTTAGTATTCATGTTTTGAGTTACGTTTTCTTTATGTCTTTACATCATCCAGAGTTATAATACTTTCCAAGTATTTGTTTTAGTGTTTCCTTCCCAAGGATGGAAGTATTTCATACATGTATTCTCGTATTCTTGTATTTGTAGTTTCCAGAATAATATATTTTCACTTAGAAAATATACGTAGACTTGTTTTGTCCAAAAATAATGTATCATCAAGAAAATATATATTTTTCTTCAAAAATCATATATCTTCTAGATATTCTAAGAAAATATATTTTTACTTCCAAAAGTTATATATTTCCTCTTTGTCGAAAATATGATATACTTGGTAATAATAAAAATCATACTTTCGTTTCTTTTGTGTCCAAAATAATATTTACCAAAAATATATTGTAACGGTACTTCTCGGAATATTTCGTAAGTTCCGTTATTGCGTTCGGTTTCACAATATCAAGTGTGTAACTTATATATTTCATTCCATGTAATTTTTGGTACTATTTTGGTGTTGTAAATTCTTGGCATTTGTTAAGTTATATTATTTTACCCTAAAATAATATAACTACTTCACATAATCACACACAATGTCTTTAATGTAAATATATATTCTAAATACATATTTACCCATCTTTATTTGTAAAAACCAACCTCCAATACTTGTATTTTTGTAACAAAAATCTATGGCAAAGTTTATATGGAAAATCATAGTTAAAAATACACTTGTAATCACTTGTTTAGAAAGTGTTTTCTAAGTGTTTACATTTTTAAAAAATTCTGCCATAGTTTCCCCTAAAAATGGAGGTTCCATGCTTTCAAGCATATCATTTTCTTTTGTAAAATCATCACCAATCATCAACAAATCATTCAACACTTACCATATGTCAAAAATATGAAATTTACACTATGTCATGAACTTGAAACTTTGTAAAAATTTGTAGTAACTTACTAGTGTATTTAGTAAGCTTAGTTACCCTTTAAAGTGTGGTTATTTATTTAAAAATATCATTCTTGAAGAATCTAGATCTTCACAACTTGTAAAGTGATTTTCTAAAAATATTTCTTCTTGAATTTTTCTTGTTAAATATATATATCTACACTTGATTAACCACTAAAAATATGATTAGTTTCTTTAAAAATCATGATCTTGTAAATCTTGTAAATAACTTTAGTTTCTTGAAAATATTATTCTTGAGATCTTTTATTTTCAAGTCTTATAACATGTATCACAAATCATCATACACTAAAACAAGTTTATTTTCAAGTTCATGTTTAACATAAAGGATGATCATTACAAATTTCTCAAGATCTATCCTTACACTTGCTAGATCATGTGTTTAATCATCATCTAGCAAGCTTCAGATGGTGATCTACACCACAAACACAAGAAATAATCAAACAAACTCAATACATACACTAGAACAACTTGATCTTCATGTTTTAGAGCTTTATATTCATGTTTATGCTTATGTTTCTTTATGATCTTTAGTTTACCAAGTTACATCATACTTTAACCACTAAAATTGTGAGTAAAAACAAGATCAATGGAACTTACTACTAGCACTATGGCCAGGGAAGAACAAGTATGAAGATGATGAAGAAGTAGAGTGGATAAAAGCTCCTAGATGAGGTCCTTCCACTTCCAATGCTTCCAAGCCTCCTAAATACACTTAAGACACCTTGTAGTATGCTTGGATCTTGAAGGAATGGATTGAAAATGGGGAGGTTAGAAGAGGGTGTTTGGGCCGTGAGTTATGGGGTGGAGAGGAAGAAAGTTGCTTGAATGGAGGTAATGGTCATGAGTTATGGTCTTTTGGTTATAAGGAGATTACTTCCACCATTAAGGAAAGCATATGGCATATTGTTGGTATATTACTAAACACAATCTAATAAAATATAGTAATCAAATCTCGTGTGGGACCCATGTCCCCTAACCGGCCATCAAGAATGGGGGGTGGGTCTAGTTGGGTTTCAATTGCTAGTTACATAAACTAGTTAGTGTTTAATTGTTAAGTTAGGGGTTTAAGTGTTTTATAGTGTTTTAGGGTCTAATATGGTGTTTGGTGACCATAACTAGCTTCGCTATACTAAAACAATGCTTCTAGTAATATTTTAGTGTTCCGGGTAATGTCCGGTTGTTCGGTTAGATACCGATTCGTTAAAGTGTTTAGTTATATCGTATAGTGTCCTTTATGTAACTTTTTGTGTCACTTTTAATTCCCGACACTTAGGAAAGCATACAGGACCATTTTACCATATTTTTGCTTGTAATAATCTTGTTAAATGCTGAATTTTTGCTGATTTGTGCAGAATTCTACACTTTATGTGTGTTTTAGGCACTTTCCGGCACTTTATCTATCACCTAGAAAAGCAGTTTTGTGGTCCTTACTTCCCTACACACTATACTAGGGTATCACTTGGTCTCTGGCTCATACTGGGCCTTAAAATATTGTCTGTCTATGTACTGAACATCGTCAGTATTTTTTTTTTTGTTTGTTTGTCTAATAATGGTGCCAATTCTGTTATGTGCATTATTAGCACTATATCTTGTTGCATGTAGCAACGAATATGAAATGCCATTGTATGTATATAACAATAATCAAAAATTCATTTGTCTTGTAAACTAGATCATGCACAATTATTTAAGTATAGATTACTGTTCAACTAGTGTACGGAATGTACAGAAAAGTGACGGTTGTCACAGTCTCCCCCCGTTAAAAGAATTTTGTCCTGAAATTCAAGCGATGCCATTGGTCGCAGGGGAGTTGTGAATCAAATATGGTCACTTATGTTTAAAATTTGTCTTCATGTGCCCATGTACTCTGGGTCATGTTATAAATTCTATCGTACTCAAGTAAATCAATTATGTCTTTTCGGTGTCTTGTGGACTCTTGGTCCGTAACCTTAACAGGTTTCTATAGTAATTCTTGTCGTTTGTCATTGACGTGAATCTTATTTGTGGGAACAACGACTGTTCCTTAAGTCAGACTCCTCTAGACACATGGAATGTGTCGCGATCACTTATGATCTTTTTCTGGACGTTTCATCTTGTGAACAGTGGTTCCGATCCCTACATCAGGGTCCAACCTTTACGTTTTCCAAATCACACCACGCCTTCTCTAGGCGAGGCTCCCATTTAAGTCATACTTCTTGTCTCAAATTCTTACGATTTCTGCCGCTCATCGGCGTAATCTTTCTGTACTTCGCGGCTGTCTTGATATGATCACATATTTGAACGATCTTGCTTCTAGTTTTCCCTGGGCCACTCGGGCCAGTTGATTGTTTATTCCCGGTCTCTGATCAACATGATGGGGATCGACTTATTATGTTCCATCTAAAGCTTCTCACGGAGCGGTTTAAACAGCGGTGTGATAAATACTGTTGTAGGAAAACTCTACTAAGGGCAAGTGAGTGTTCCAACTTTTCGTCAAAGTTTATCACACAAGCACGTATCATGTCCATACAGTCTGCATCGTTCATTAGCTTAGTCTATCTATGTTAATATTTAAGTTCTTACGATCAATGGTGTACTGCAATCTTTGTGATCAGTAGAGATCGTGCAGCGTTTTCTTTCAGGCAATGACATCAAATTTGTGGCGCACAATACTGTATCTAGCTCAAGGTTTCTTCTTATGATTCCTTAATCAATGTGCCGCGTATGCAATGTTGTGGTCTTGTTGCATCGACGTACAACCGAGACCTTGTCGAGAAGCGTCACATAATTGCAACTCTAGCTCCTTAGCTCTTGGTTGCAGGGTTGGCATGAATCTCGTTCTTTATCCATCATGCATCTTAAAGTTCTTACCTCGCGAATTCGAAATCCGCTTTTCGTTATCATAGCACATACTGTTCTTTCTCTAAGAGTTGCAAGGTAAATTGCAACTATTGCTCACGACCTTACTTGGTCGTTGGCCATATAAGAATGTAATCAATAAGTATAATCATGATCTATCCAGGTATGGCTCACACGTTCGATTCATGAGGTCCATGAATATTGTCGATGCATATGTTGAGCCAAATGGTACGACAAGGAACTCGTAATGCTCGAAGCGAGTCCTAAAGGTCGCTTTAGTGATATTTCCTTCTTGAATTCACAGTTATGGACATCCTGTCCTCAAGTCGAACTTTGAGTGGTAACTAGAACCTTACGATTGGTCTGTTCATGTCATCATCCTTTGTAAAGGATACCAATCTTTGATATCCAATTCTCCGAAATTTATGCAAAAAACGGAAACTGTCAACTTTCCCTTTGTGTCCTTAACTAAGGGCGTCATGTCCTTAATTTCCTCCGTCTAGCAGCTCTTGCAGTTATATCGGAGGCTCATGCTTCGCGGACGAAGCTAGTCGGTAAGGCGTCATTCGACACTGGTGCCGCTCCTGGCACGAGATCTATCCCAGACTCCCCTTGACGCTGTGGAGTGGCGTTCATGGCAAGTCTTCAGAAAAGGCTTCTGGAACTTCTTCCATAATGGGGATGTTCTCAGGCTCTATACTTGGATATCCAATCCATGCTGACCATCATATTATGACTTCTCAAGTCAATGGCAACAGGAGGTTCCGGCCTTCTGAGTCCCTTAAATACAATCATTAGTTGCTTCGTCTGCTTAAACTAGCCTTCTATATGCCCATTTCTAAAGAATACGGGGCGTCTATTTTACTCGAAACTAGACCAAGCAGTTTCTTAAGTTCTAAGCATACAAAGTTAAAGTTGATGCCAGTATTAATCAAAAATAGATGCATAAGGTTGGTTAATAGGGAATGTACCCGTAACCGCATCTGGATCCTGGCGTATCTCACGAGTTTCGATCGTGAAAACCCTTCCTTGCTTATTTCTTCCTAGGGCAATCTTTCCTAAAGTGCACTACTTCACCACATTTGTAGCAACCTGGTACTCTCTTATCCCTTCCATCTGGGTCCTTCGCCCAACAGGCGTCCTTGCTATGCCTTCTTTTCCACACTTTCCGCACTTAGGCCTCAGACATCGACCTTCATGGTGGAAATTGCATTCCCCGCACCTCGGCTTAGTCCCCGAGTAACCTTTACCACCGGCCTTATTAGTGGCTCCAACAGTTTTCCTGCCATGCGGCGGATTCACTTTCTTTCTTTTGTTTGCTTTAGAGCTCCCATAGCTGACTTGGGTGCTTATCTTTAAGTTTTTAGACTTCCTCTTCTTGTTGCCTGATGACTCCACATGAGTCTCTTTCTTGTTATCCTCAGATTCCGAAAATTTCCCCATGCGTAGACCTTCCTCAGTAAGAGTGACACTCAAATCGATAGCTTCTTCGATGGTCGAGGGCTTTAAGGAAGTAACCATGCTCCTGATCTGAGGTGCAAGTCCCCAAATGAATCGTTCAACCCTTTTGAATTACGGTTTGACTAAGTAGGGGACGACTCTAGACAAGTCATGAAATCGATGGACATATTCAGGAATCTTCGGTCCGTCCATTTTCAAATTCCAGAACTCCACCTCAAGCTTCTGGATTTCAGCCCTAGAACAGTATTTCTTTTCCATCATTTCCTTGAGCTCGTCCCAGCTCAGTGCGTAAGCAGCATCTGCGCCAAGGGTTTGAACCTGAAGGTTCCACCAGGAGAGTGCGCCATCTAAAAATAACCCTGAGATAAAGGTAACCCTCTGCTGGGGTGAACAGTTACTCATTCTTAGCACGGAGTCAGTCTTTTCTGCCCAACGTACAAATACAACGGCACCTCCTGTGCCATCAAAATTCAGTGGCTTCCAGTCCAGAAATTGTTTATAGGTGCAGCCAGTTGGAGGGTTATTTCTGGTAGTGCCACCGCTGTGCTCGGAGCGGAGGGCTTCTTGTCGTGCAATTGCCTGTAAGATTCTTTCTTGAAGCTCAGCTTCTGTTCTTGGTAACGTACTTGTGTATGTGTCTCATCTGGGCATTCTTTTATGTCAAAAGATATGCGGTAGGTTAGACAATATTCCATAATTGTCTACGGGGTACATATTACCACAAGCATCATATAATCACCCAATTTCACATGTATATATATAATCATTATTGTATGAGCGAGGAAACAATTACTGAGCCTTCACATAGGCTGGGCAACTTGGCTTATTATTGTTTGCAATAATGTATTCGAGGCTACATCGCCTTGGTCATACAAGTTATATGAAGTGGTAGGGTGTAACGTCACTGTTATCCATCTTCTCTTGCTTAAATATCGTTTCTCAATCGTCTCGTGCACGGGTAGAAGTGTCAGACGTGAAGTAGGCAAAGACAGGTTTCCTACTTTATAAAGTGCTAAAGCACAGATCTATGTATTGTTCTACCATAAGAAGGTGTGAACACCTAGAGTTTATTTTTGTGTAGTAATCGTTAGCTTAGCCCGCAGAGTCCACCAGGATTTCCATGCACTACAAGTTGTTATTGCGTGGGCCCCCGTAATAATAAATTTCCATGCACAATTACCCCAATTTCCTCTCGTCCAAGCAGATGATCAATCAAGGAGGGGACACTACTGCCCTTATACCTATGTCATGGAAAGGACCTTTGCGATGGTCCACGCGCTAACACTCATTATCGTTACGCGCGTATAGGCACGATGATAGGAATAAAGAGAATTCCTAATAGTTGGAGGGGCACCTTTGAGATGAATACTTCATCTTCCTTTTCTGGTCAAGTATGTTGTCAATCTTACTTCACATAAGCCACAGGGATCTCGTCCCGTTGATTAAGAATTCGTTCAAGGTTCCCGCCTCTGCCTCGTCATCATCACCGTATTCATGCACCTTCACGATCGAGAGGGAAGAGCAGCCATCTCCTACGGAAGCAAGCTCAGAATCTTGTCTGGTAATCACTCTAGCTATGAGCTTTGCAATGAACGCGAGGTCGACAGCTTCATCGTGCGAGTTACGTACAGCAATATGAGTCGGAGTCGAAAGTATCTTGTTCACGTCAATAATTATTCCGTACACTTATTCGTATGTATGTATCGATAAACAAATATGTTACTTAGCATATACAGGCATTTCGATGCATCATATTTCATATAACTCTCGTTTTTTGGGGGGTCATTTTTCTAGTTGTCGATTCACGACAAAAACACTTCTTGGTACTAGTTATCACCAAGAGTGTATTTTATCTTTGGCAAGTCTAACTCGTGTAGACCATGCCTTAATTAGCACCTTATCTTGAGGGTATTCCCTACTAATGTCCTTGCCTTGTCTCTTTTTGAAAAGTGTTTGACTTGTGGATCTTGATGCTTATGTGAATGCAATGAAAACCTTTTTGTAAAATGTTTTCGTGAGAGAACTCTAGTGATTGTAGTCTAGACTCGAGAAGGAATCCTAGTTCACTATAATCGAAGCTCTGATACCAAACTGTCACACCCTGTCTTTTGCGGAAGCGTATGATGTGTGACTGGTTTAATATCATTGCATTCAATCGTAATAAACAACTACATGATCAAAACGATGTGCATCCATTCATAAAATTTATGTATTACAAACATTGTTTATTCAAGTTTTTAAGATACAACCTTCGACTAGGTTACAAACCAACAAAAGTGGATGACATCTAAACTTCTAGTTATGACACCTGCGTCAAAGATCCATCTTGCTACCTGAAATACATGTTATTTTGGAAAACATCAACAAAAGTTGAGCGAGTTCATGCGTCTTGTTTGTGTAATGTAATTCTTGTAAATCTTTGAGAGACTCCTTTGTGAACAGGTATGAAAAGCGTGTATGAACATGAATGTTTTACAAGAACTTTAAGGCATGTGAGGACATAGGGAGCACTCGTTATGGCTCATAGGGAGCACTCGTAATGGCTCGTAGGGAGCACTCGTAATGGCTCATACCCTTGTCGATTTTCCTCGACTGTGTCGATTAACCACGACTGTGTCAATTTACCTTGACTGTGTCGATTACCCTCGACTTGGACTCCTAAGCACTACTAGGTACTAGTTGTGACCATGAGTGGGGTTCGGCCGTACCCGTTAGATCTAACCCTCGTCCCTAGTTATGTATTTACAACTTGGTACTAGTTTTCACCAAGAATTTATGGCATTTCAATATTAAGTCTAAGCTCACATGATCTAGTATTTTATAGGCGTTTCATACCGTTTAAGCATTTGTAACATGTATTTCACCCCCGAGAGTTATAAATCCAAAAACAGTTAAAGAAAAGGGGGAGCATGAACTCACTGGTTTGCGTCTTCAGTACTCGTAACTCAAATCTCGTCAGCAAATACGACTACCTACAATGTGCTAGGGTCTATTAGACGAGCGGGCCGTGCCTTGCCTTAGTATTCATGTTTTGAGTTACGTTTTCTTTATGTCTTTACATCATCCAGAGTTATAATACTTTCCAAGTATTTGTTTTAGTGTTTTCTTCCCAAGGATGGGAGTATTTCATACATGTATTCTCGTATTCTTGTATTTGTAGTTTCCAAAATAATATATTTTCACTTAGAAAATATACATAGACTTGTTTTGCCCAAAAATAATGTATCGTCAAGAAAATATATATTTTTCTTCAAAAATCATATATCTTCTAGATATTCTAAGAAAATATATTTTTACTTCCAAAAGTAATATATTTCCTTAATGTCGAAAATATGATATACTTGGTAATAATAAAAATCATACTTTCGTTTCTTTTGTGTCCAAAATAATATTTACCAAAAATATATTGTAACGGTACTTCTCAAATATTTCGTAAGTTACGTTATTGCGTTCGGTTTCACAATATCAAGTGTGTAACTTATAAATTTCATTCCATGTAATTTTTGGTATTATTTTGGTGTTGTAAATTCTTGGCATTTGTTAAGTTATATTATTTTACCCTAAAATAATATAACTACTTCACATAATCACACACAATGTCTTTAATGTAAATATATATTCTAAATACATATGTACCCATCTTTATTTGTAAAAACCAACTTCCAATACTTGTATTTTTGTTACAAAAATCTATGGCAAAGTTTATATGGAAAATCATAGTTAAAAATACACTTGTAATCACTTGTTTAGAAAATGTTTTCTAAGTGTTTATATTTTTAGAAAATTCTGCCACAGTTTCCCCTAAAAATGGAGGTTCCATGCTTTCAAGCATATCATTTTCTTTTGTAAAATCATCACCAATCATCAACAGATCATTCAAAACTTACCATATGTCAAAAATATGAAATTTACACTATGTTATGAACTTGAAACTTTGTAAAAATTTGTAGTAACTTACTAGTGTATTTAGTAAGCTTAGTTACCCTTTAAAGTGTGGTTATTTATCTAAAAGTATCATTCTTGAAGAATTTAGATCTTCACAACTTGTAAAGTGATTTTCTAAAAATATTTCTTCTTGAATTTTTCTTGCTAAATATATATATCTACACTTGATTAACCACTAAAAATATGATTAGTTTCTTTAAAAATCATGATCTTGTAAATCTTGTAAATAACTTTAGTTTCTTGAAAATATTATTCTTGAGATCTTTTATTTTCAAGTCTTATAACATGTATCACAGATCATCATACACTAAAACAAGTTTATTTTCAAGTTCATGTTTAACATAAAGGATGATCATTACAAATTTCTCAAGATCTATCCTTACACTTGCTAGATCATGTGTTTAATCATCATCTAGCAAGCTTCAGATGGTGATCTACACCACAAACACAAGAAATCATCAAACAAACTCAATACATACAGTAGAACAACTGGATCTTCATGTTTTAGAGCTTTATGTTCATGTTTATGCTTATGTTTCTTTATGAACTTTAGTTTACCAAGTTACATCATACTTTAACCACTAAAATTGTGAGTAAAAACAAGATCAATGGAACTTACTACTAGCACTATGGCTAGGGAAGAACAAATATGAAGATGATGAAGAAGTAGAGTGGATAAAAGCTCCTAGATGAGGTCCTTCCACTTCCAATGCTTCCAAGCCTCCTAAATATGCTTAAGACACCTTGTAGTATGCTTGGATCTTGAAGGAAGGGATTGAAATGGGGAGGTTAGAAGAGGGTGTTTGGGCCGTGAGTTATGGGGTGGAGAGGAAGAAAGAAAGTTGCTTGAATGGAGGTGATGGTCATGAGTTATGGTCTTTTGGTTATAAGGAGATTACTTCCACCATTAAGGAAAGCATATGGCATATTGTTGGTATATTCCTAAACACAATCTAATAAAATATAGTAATCAAATCTCGTGTGGGACCCATGTCCCCTAACCGGCCATCAAGAATGGGGGTGGGTCTAGTTGGGTTTCAATTGCTAGTTACATAAACTAGTTAGTGTTTAATTGTTAAGTTAGGGGTTTAAGTGTTTTATAGTGTTTTAGGGTCTAATACGGTGTTTGGTGACCATAACTAGCTTCGCTATACTAAAACAATGCTTCTAGTAATATTTTAGTGTTCCGGGTGATGTCCGGTTGTTCGATTAGATACCGATTCGTTAAAGTGTTTAGTTATACCGTATAGTGTCCTTTATGTAACTTTTTGTGTCACTTTTAATTCTCGACACTTAGGAAAGCATACAGGGCCATTTTACCATATTTTTTCTTGTAATAATCTTGTTAAATGCTGAATTTTTGCTGATTTGTGCAGAATTCTGCACTTTATGTGTGTTTTAGGCACTTTCCGGCACTTTATCTATCACCTAGAAAAGCAGTTTTGTGGTCCTTACTTCCCTACACACTATACTAGTGTATCACTTGGTCTCTGGCTCATACTAGGCCTCAAAATATTGTCTGTCTATGTACTGAACATCATCAGTATTTTTTTTGTTTGTCTAATAATGGTGCCAATTCTGTTCTGTGCATTATTAGCACTATATCGTTGCATGTAGCAATGAATATGAAATGCCATTGTATGTATATAACAGTAATCAAAAATTCATTTGTCTTGTAAACTAGATCATGCACAATTATTTAAGTATAGATTACTGTTCAACTAGTGTACGGAATGTACGGAAAAGTGACAGTTGTCACATAAATCACCAAAAATCGATACACATAAACATGTAAAACCACATAAAACATATAAAATTCCACATAAAAGCGACAAATTTCAGAGTTAGCGGCGGCAAAATCTAGAATCAAAACACATAAAATCAGCGATGGGAGTGTCTGGGTATGAGACGTTGACTACCCAAAGTGATTCGACTATTCACAAGGACTTCGAGTGCACACTTTGGCCTTCTAGACTGTGCTCTCGCTTCGATTTTGGGCGATCGGCACGCATCCTTCCAGTTACAGCGTGACTCAAGTCATTGGAGTCCGTCGAGACTTTGGTGGGAGTTTTATAAAACCAAAATCGAGAGTGGAACGAGTCATCAAGGTTCGGGATTCACCCCTAACTTAACGACCGCATCCCTGTTTGTGGGATAGAATCACGAGAGATAAAAAGAAAATCTGCGTCGAAGTATGGATTTCACTCCTGATTCAACGCACATTCTCGTGTTTATAGTAAAAACTTGCGACGAACAAGCGATCCAATCGAGAGTTTGCGGCTTTCACACCTAATCCTGATATAATCACTCGTTCATTTTCGTAAAAAGTGTGCGGTGCTAGCCTTAGGAAAGGCTAAGTGATAGAGTATAGCATGATTGCGAGTCGATCGATTAATAGAAATAGGCTCGCACGAAACCCCTACTGGGCTTCGCACAGGGCGGGCTGTTGGTACTTAGTGTCACACCCCAACCGATGGCGGAATCATCGGGGCACGGCACTAGGCGAAGTAGATTGCTCAAGAGAATCCATAACAACTATAAAGCGACAATATTTATTAAATTTGTATCCCATACTAACAATCAATACAATCACATAAGTTATCACGGATTTCTTGTCCTCCCGAACAATACAAATCCGACAACCTAGATTTTAGGTGAGTTTCTAGACTTCCTAGGTTGGTTTGATGTAGACTGTGACTAAACCTGCAACATACGTTAAAACAATGTCAATACAAAAGTATTGGCGAGTATACAAGTTTTGATTGAGTAGCGTAAATAGTTAAAAGTGCTGCGAATTACCAAATACATAAACGGGATACCTCAACATACATGCATAAAAGACAAATACTCCCAGCTAAGTCACTCGAGCTGCGATTGCGATTGCTATTCATCCTAACTAGACCCCGTCGGGTACTATAGTACTATACTAGTTAAGGTGGGACTTTGCAAGTATAAGTCCTAACACATATGTAACTAGCATCACATGTAAATATGCATAACAGTTATTCGCAAGTGATAAACAGTTTGATTGAATAATTCGTTTGATAAATTTGATTTGATAGGAACGTATGTTACACCCAAAATGCGATAAAAAGGGTTCGAGTATACTCATAGTTGGTGTTCAGCAAGTAAATACAACTTGGTTGGATTGAAGGGAGCGCGTCTGAGATTAGCCTGATTACAGATTGATAGCTTAAGCGTTGGATAGTGAGTTAAATGGTGGCGGTGAACCAAGTGTCGGATGGTAATCCGATCGGATGGCCATTTGATTGGATTATCACCTCGTTTGGTGAGGATGTGTTTGTGTATGATGGTTTGTCTTTTGAAGTTTTCGTTGTAGCATTTTAAAAACAGGGAAGTATCTCTCCCTTTCAGGTCCATCGATCGGACGGTGGTTCGATTGGCGAGACATTTCTAATGAGAACAAGTTCACAGCAGGATGGTCACTCGATCGGATGGCAATCCGATCGGATGGCAATCCGTTAGAACTAATGATCTTTGAAAATTATGAAAATGATTAAGTGTCGAAGTTCCAAATGTCAATTGATCGGATGGTCGTTCGATCGGGTAGCAATCCAATCGGACGGTAATCCGTTCGACATTCAGATCCTTGAATAGTTTTGAAAAATGTTTAAGTGTTGGAACCAAGTGCAATCCGATCGGGTGGCTGTCCGATCTGACGGCAATCCGATCGGACGGCAATCCGTCCCAACGGCCTGATCGTCTTTAACACTTGATTGTTTTGATAGTTTTGCAGTTTTGATCGAGACGGTGTGATAATAAGCAAAACAACAGAAACCCCATCGGGACCTAAGTGATCTGATTGAACAGGAATCACCCTAGTCCGATCAGTCAACTGTTCAAGATGGTCGCTCCTGTTTAAGCCGATCTCGGTAGTCTCTTTGATAGAAATCAGATCTTGAACCGACACATCACTTAGAAGGAGTAGAAGATCAGTACGAGCTCCGATTCTATCGGTTTTGAGTGCATTGAGTGTAAAAGAGTTGAAAGAAAGTTAGAAAACCATATTTCAATCCTTTTAATCATGAATATTTGTAGATCTATGCGAAAACATTATTGGTTCATGTGGAAATCCTTCAGATCTAAGTTGTTCTTGGTGAAATGAGGCCAACACTTGAAGTTCATAAGAACTCCATGATAACATCATCCTAGAACACCTCAAATCCACTGATTTCACGGCTAAAAGTTAGGATTCAAAGGTGAAAATGATGAAGAAGTGTGTATGGATCATAGAAGTACAAGATTTGGGGTAGAAACTTACAGGAATCGCGAGAAATTGTGAGGAAATAGCCCCAAAGCGTGCTGGTCGACTGAGAGCTGTCACGTCACTTGAACAGTGATGTGACAAGGGCTATTTATAGGTGAAGAGGAGAAAAGGTGATGGAGTGCCATGGATCGGATGACTGTCCGATAGGGTGGCAATCCGATCGGTTGGCCATCCGATCGATCAGTCACTCGATCGGTGGTCTCCGGCGAATTGCATTTCGATGTTTTGTTTTGTTCGTTAAGCATAGCAATAGTTTGGTTACACATTTTCATACCCTCATTCATATATCTATTATAATTAGTCACAAAGGGTCGTATATATATCCACATTTCAAAGTCTGTGTTGCGATAATCGAGTTGCGCGTTTTGAATATGTGTTGCGTTGCGACACATCACGGCTATCGAGAAGGGTAGAATAGGTCCTCACTCAACGTCATCGTGAGTGTTAGTACGTGCGATGTGATGTGTTATAGCGATAAAGTATGCGTAATATGCGAAAATACTGCGAAATAGCGATGTATGCGATGTAGCTACATTATGATCCGAATCTCTGGTGCTAGGCGTAACGAGTGTAACGAGTAGTAACAATGCACGAACGTGCGGATTGTTACAGTCTACCCTGCTTTAGGAAATTTCGTCCTGAAATTAATACACAAGAAGGGTTGCGAGGATCAATGCGAGTGGGAGTAGCGATTAAAGCGTCAAAAATAAGTGAGCGATCGATCGAAATTCGACGAGGGAGAGTGTTGTGATGACTGGCGATGGCAGCGAGTAAGGCGGTTCGTCTACAAAAGATGGTAACACACAAAAAAACGATGCAAAAGTGTTTTGAATTCTCGAAAAGTTGATAAATTCGAAAAGGTTTGAAGAAACTTGTTTATGAAAAATCTTCCCACAGTGCAGCGTTAAACTGTTTCGATGTTCACACCAGTGCTATGAGTGGGGTTTTATTAGGTTACTAAAAGATTTTAGAGTGTTTAAAACTCGTTTTACGAAATTTTCTCGTCACGCGGCAGTAACTTGAGTCGATTGTCACACCATTGTTACAAGATAATCTCGTTTTGTACAAAGGTTTTGATCAAATTTTAGAAAGAAAAGTTTTGTAAGAAAAGCTTTGTTTACACAAAGGTTTTACTAATATCAAAATTTTAAATTTAAAGTCGGCCCCGCATGGCACTTTCCCACGAAAGTTCGACAATATGGCTAAAACACTTATATATAGGAAGTACCAGCGGCGTATCCACCATGTTTTAGCCATATGGCTTCCGTCCCGTGAGGCGGTGTCATGTGTGTCGACGTAGTACTGATAGGTTTCGATTCCCTCGGTCCACGCGAGAGATGGTTGGACCAAGTGTAAGAGAAAGATTTAGCAAACTGAGCGATGAAGTCGCTTCCAAACTTAGTATAGTGATACGAGCGAGTGCGACAAGCGATAAGCGGTACGCGATAATTGATAGCACAAAACAAACACAATAAGCGAAGACGACGGCGACAAGCGAAAAGCGACGAGCAACAACGACAACCGTCGAGCGATAGGAGACAATCGATGCGTTGCAAGCGATGGGAATACGAGATTTGATTAGATTAAACGATACCACAAGTTACAACTGACATTACGCCCTACATGGCCCTTTTCCACGAAAATCTGCTAATATGGCTAAAACACTTATATATAGGAAGTACTAGCGGCGTATCCACCATGTTTTAACCCTATCAGTTTCGTCTCGTGAAGCGAGGTCATGTGTGCTAACATAACACAGATGACATAAATAACGGTAAACGATAGCGATGGCGATAAACGTTAAGCGATACACGATGAGCGATGGAGCAATACACAAGCGATAGAGCGATACACAAGCGATAGAGCGATACCCACGATATGCGATAGCGCGATGCACATAATAAGCGATTGAGCGAACACACAACAAGCGATTGAGATTGCGAGACAGATTCTAGCGATAATACGATTGCGAGCGTGTTGACTTACGAAAAGTCTAGCGATTACATGCTTTGAGTTGCGATTGAGATTGTTACGCCTTGCGATGTAGTGTAGTGTGTCGAAAATAGAGTTAATAGTATACTTGGTCTAATAACGTTCAACTTGTATGGCACTTTCTTCACAAGTCATTGGTTGGCATGGCGAAGCACTTATATATAGGAAGTACCAGCGGCATATCCACCATGCTTCCACCACACTCCTCTGTCTCGTTAATAGGTGTCACATTGTGTCGATGTAACGCCCTGCTTTTTCATACTTTCCATAATTAGAAAGCTCGCCTTGTAATGCTATTTTTGGAAATCTCGTATTATTGTAGTCGTCTTTTCGTTGTAAAATCCGAGACTTGGATCATAAATAAAATTCGTATTTCTTTAAATTCACCATCTACATATTCATACATGTTCATACGTTGGAATTCATTGTACATCGAATCCTTATTTGTAATCCATACTTATACGATACTTATTCACGATGCATGTCCATGCTTGTCCTCAAATTGTTGATACCTAAAAACCCCTAATAATATGCTTATTTATACAACGGTTAATCATCTAATATGTGACATATACTTGTCACTTACAAACATGTTACATACTTGTACATTACACTTTTTACCTAGTTAAATCATGTTTTATTTCATATTTCACCTTGTTACAAGTTAGGGGAAACATTGTTGCATATTAGTACACAACTTAATTAACAAAATTACTCATTATAATGTTTTAAAAAAATAAAAAAATAAAGAAATATGGCAGCCTCAATTCAGCAAAATTCAGCCCCATATAGTTGGGTTTTGTGGGCTAGTTTCAAGGTGTAACCCCTTCTAAACACTTCCAAAGCCCAACCCATTGAAACCCTAATCCTTCCCCCTATAAATACCACTTATAACCAGCCTCCCTACCACTTTTGCAACACTAAAAACTCTCAAAACATCCTCCAAACCGTAGCTGAAAGCAAAGGTTCGAGCAGATTGACACCCCTTCACGAAAATGAGCATAACTCACTCAATTCTTATCCGATTCACTCGATTCTTTTTCCTACTACTTTGTATTGACCTTATCTACGTCTCCATGGGTTTTTCACAGTAAATAAGTCCCTGGAACTCCAGCAAAAAGGCTCCAAAGTCCACTGATTGTTTTTGTTTTCATGAAATCCTTATTATTTCTTACCAAACTTGAGTCTATCTCATCTCAAACCTATGTCCTAATGCTTACAACACTTTAGTGGTTGGTTAGGCTTAAAAACAAGGTTGAGACACTTAAAAATCAGAGGATTAAACCTCATAAACTTGGTGTTTTGTTTAGGGTTTTTAACCCACAAGTCATGTCAAACTTAGTCTTTGATACATGAGTGATTATGGAACAACTTGGGTTGTCCAAACATACAATCCTCACATGATTTGATGATTTCTATTAGTTAGTTTACTTTACA
The DNA here is from genome assembly GCF_002127325.2 of Helianthus annuus. Taxonomy (NCBI): domain Eukaryota; kingdom Viridiplantae; phylum Streptophyta; class Magnoliopsida; order Asterales; family Asteraceae; genus Helianthus; species Helianthus annuus. The sequence goes on along the minus strand of NC_035448.2, from coordinate 198,072,773 downwards.
TACTTGTAATGACCTTAGTTCATGACCCTCCTTGGTTGTTTTTACATCAAGTGTAGTGGTGAACATCAAAGGGGTACCTAAATGGAAGCCTTGTCTTCCTACCCCATCCATGACACCCATGACCCAACTTGAGGTACCTAAATGAAGATGTAATCTTCTACCTCTTACTTGAATACTTGAACATTTGGACTTAATAATATGTGTATAATATACGACCTAAATACTATCTATGTACACTCAAATCTTTGATGTTGAAATCATATTCATTTGTCAAAGTAGTAGGTTATCATCTAAGGACCTAAACCTTGTTATGATTCTTATGGGTGTTCAACTCATAAAATCATTATAACCCTTGTGGTTACCAAGTGTCATACAAGTGTTATGTGGGAAGATGAATATTTTGGTATAATATTTTCATGTCACTTTCATTCCGAATCTCGACTCTAAACATGCTTGAACTTAAACCCTTACGCATTCAACCTTCCAACCTCGTCAACTTTGTCACATTGGATAATCGGAAAGCATATGCAAACTTTGTGAGTATACTCGCAACCCCCTTTTTATGTTTACCACTTTTTGGGGTGTAACATGTTTTACTATTAAACTACACTTAAACGTATTCTTTATGCAATGCACAAAACAATCCTTATACATGAATACTATGGTATGATACTTGATGCTTACGTGGACCATACTTATGTGATATGTTTTAGTCATTAGCTCTCACGAGCCTCCCTTCGACATGTATAGCGCTATAGGAGTAACGCACCGCCCCCCTTAAACTTGGATCATGTTGAATTAATTAAACTTTCTTGCGTAAACAGAGGTTGGCTAGAAATATTGCATGCCACACTAGGTTGATCTCGTATAGACTAAGTTGCCATGTGGATTCGTTTTAAACTTTTAAACTTATACTTATACTTATGCTTAAACTTGTATACTCGCCTTTTGTTGGTGCATATTCGGTGACAACAGCTTAATAGTTTGATTAATTAGTCTTTCGATATTTTGTATTGGGCTTAGCTTATTGGTTAGTGAGTTTATTGTTGTAATGGGCTTGGAAAATGGCCTAGTCCATGTAGGAAGCCCAGTTCACAAACATGTGGTATATAAACATGTTTTTGTGATTAGGGTTTTAGTGGTTAGAGAGTTTTAGAGAGAGAAAACATAGAGAGAGAAAAAAAAAACGTTTTTGTGTGAGGCAATATCACAGAGATAGGCTGTGAGGTTGTGAAGGTCTTGAATTGATTGTAAACTGCAAGTTGGATAATCAATAGAAGACCCGTTTGATTGGAATTTCTATTTTCTACTCGTTTCTGTGCAAATCTGATCTAGAGGATTCCGCACTCTAGGTTAGATATACAATTCTGTTAAGATCCATAAGACTCAAGGGGACCTACAATTGGTATCAGAGCATTAGGCTCTTGAAGAAGCTCGGTTCAGAATTGGTGGCTGCAGAAACTTGAAGAAATTTTCGAAAATTTTAAAATTTGAAAACTAGGGTTTTGAAAAATTTCGAAATTTTTTAGTTTTGTTCTTGGGATTTTTGAAATTTTGGGTATTTTGATCTTATTGCGTATTTAATTTTGCTGTTTTTAGTGTTTTAGTTGCAGGAAAGTTGAAGATTTTGAAGAAAAACTTGAAGATTTGAAGAAAAACTTGAAGATTTGAAGATTTGTTCTTCGTGTTCTTCGTGTTCTTCATTGTGTTCTTCATAAATTTCGAAAATTTTTGCTGATTTTGGTGTTTTGATTTTGCAGGAAACTGTTAAAAGAATCTGGAAAATCTTCAGAAATTTCAAACATATTGAGTTTCCAAAATTTTCTAGCAAATTTAGCAATTTCGCAGCAAATTTAACATCTACACTGACAAACCGGTGAAATTAAGTCCTAGCAACTCGGTGACCGGTGAAATTAAATCCTAGCAACTCGGTGACCGGCGAAATTAAAATCCAAAGGCGACTTTGGTGACCGTTTTAATTGTCCTCAGCGACATTATTACGGTGATCGGCGAAGTTACTAGACGTCGTGCTAGCGAAATTATTTACCAGCGAATTTGATCAGCTAGCATAATTACCCAGCGAATTTAATTGATCAGAGGAATTACCCAGCGAATTTAAGTGATCAGAGGAATTACCCAGCGAATTTAAGTGATCAGAGGAATTACCCAGCGAATTTAATTGATCAGAGGAATTAATCAGCGAATTTGTTCCAGCGAATTTAAAAAGTCAGCATAATTATATCTACTCTACCAGCAAATTTATAATTTCTCTATCAGCATATTTAACTTGGCTTGCCAGCATAATTAGCGTAACCCGGCGAAATTAACTTGGTTTGCTAGCAAAATTAGCTAGAGGAATTAAAAGGTGGAGTAAAAAAAAAAAAAAAAAAAAAAAAAAAAAAAAAAAAAAAACAGTTTTCGAGAGGATTCGTTGGATTCGTTTTTTTCCGAATTGGGTTTTCGATATTATATATCATTGGATTCGTTTTTTTCGAGACGATTCTAAGGGTATAATTTGGTAAAAACAGTTTTCGGAAAAATTTTGTACGGTTTTATCAGTACGGTTACGGTTACGGTAAAACTTGTTTTAAGATGGTTAAAATGGATAAGGTCAGTGAGACTGTTAAGAATTGGCCAAAGCTGAGAAACGTTAAAGAATATGCTGTCTGGAAGGAGGAGTTTGAATCGGTTGTGAAGAGTGAAGATACCAAAATGTGGTATTGTTTGATTGATGGATATGTTGCTCCTACACGTCGTGTCGAAGGAAGGGTTATAGTGATGTCTTATGACAAGATGGATGAATCTGAGAGGCAAGTGGTTGATGCTGAGAAGAAAGTTTTAGCTGCAATTAAAATGTCCTTACCTGATGGCATCAAGCATACCTTTTCGAAGTACACTAATTCAAAGGATATGTGGGATGCATTAGAAAAGCGATATCAGGGAAATGCAGATGTTGTGGCAGAAGAGAAGAAGAAAGCTGTTGAGAAGAATGCTGCAGAAGTTTCAAAGGGCTTGAATGGTGTGAATGAACTTACAACAGAGGTGAAGGTAACATCAGAACCTGTAAGTCATACATGTCATAATTGCACTGAACTACAGGGTCAAGTTAACAGACTATCGGAGCAAAACAAAATTCTGTTAGCTGAATTGGAAAAACAAAAAGAGTCAAATGTTCTTTTGATTAAAAGAGAGTCAAATTGCTTAAATGAACTCAAATCAAATGAACAAGAAATCAGCAGTTTAACAAGCAAAGTCAATGAACTGTTACAGATCATTGATTTGGCTCGTGAAACTGTGAAAGATAAAACTAATGAATTTTCTGATAAGTGCAGGGAATTGGCCGTTGCACAAGACCAAATTGTTGAACTTAAAGGAAAGTTAGACAAATTTGGAAATTCTTCATTAGTTAGGACTCAAATTCAAAAAGGGTTGAAAAAGAGTAATGATAAAAAGGGTTTGGGGTTTAGTAAAGCCTCATCTTCTAAAGATCAAGATTACTCGTTTTTACCTGATGAAAATGAGCTAATTGATTTTGTGCCTACTACACCAGCTGTAGTGGATCCGATAGTTGTGGACTTGCCAAGTAGTCCAGAAACTTTGAAAGAATCTGTTGAGTCTGACAGTACACCTCATAAATCGGATGAGGATACTGAAAAGGAAAAGAAGAAAACATTTAAAAAGAGATTTAAGAAAAAGAGAAATTACAAGACAAAATCTTGTTTTAGATGTCACAACAAAGGACACGTGGCGAGTTGTTGTCCTTTGAAGAAAAATAAAGAAAAAGTTGATGAGGTTAAGGATAGGAATAGGGTTGGTTTAAATAATAATGTGCAACCACATTGTCAACGAAATCAACCAAGGTTTCAATCTAAAACTTCAACACCAAGACGATTTGATAGACCAAGAAACAATTTTTCACATTTTAGTCATTTCAATGGTAAATCAAATCGGTTTCAAAATGAAAATAGAAATTTTGGATATCAAAATCGATACCAGAGTTTTGGTAATCGAAATTTTCAAAGAAGAAACGAACATAGGGGTTTCAGTAACTCAAATGTTCAACATAATCCAAAATTTTTTCAAAATTCACGGTTTGATAATGGGAGAAGAAGGTATCAAGATAACAATTTTCAAAGGTCAGAAAATTCGAGATTTTATTGGAACTCTCGCAATCGAAGACCTAGTGAAAATTATAAATCTTGTTCAAGCATGAGGAATACATCCAAGACACCAGTAAGGTGTGATGGATATTGGTTAGAAGCATCTTATACGGATTTACATGGTCAACCCAAAACCGCTCAGGTTTGGGTTGTTAAGTCTAACTAAGTTGTTGAGTGTGTGCAGGATGACCAAGAAGGATTGTTGATGTGTTCGACAGTGGTTGTTCCTGTAAAGTGTCTGAGGTGAATAGTAGGTTAACATGGGTAACGAACTATTTACTTCAGTGATGGTTATGATTTTTCTAAACTTCAAAAGTGAAAAACTTATTGTCAGATTGAAGTGGGAGTCTGCTTGTGTTTTTAAATTTGTGTTTTTTAAAAAACTTGCTCCATAAAAACAAAAATTTAGGGGGAGAAATTTCCCTAAGCCAAAGAGAGTTTAGTTAGTGCGTGAGTTTAGGGGGAGTAAGTTATAATTTAAAAATCAAAAATACAAAAAAAAATTGAAAAATCAAAAACAAAAAAAAAAATAGAAAATCAAAAATGAGTTATCACTGTGTGAAAAAGAAGAGATGATAGTACATCAGCAAGTTAGACTGTCACACTGAAATTGAACCTAAATTGCTTAAGTGTGATAGCAGCTTCATCATATGATGTACCAGTAGGCAAAAAGCATGAAATAATCAACTTACCAATGTGATATAAACCTAAATGAACTGAATATGAGTGGGGAACGCATCAGTGGTGTATGGTTTAATGACCTTAATTCTTGCGTTGATAGATTGCCAAAATCTGAGGTTTTGGGTCTTTATACTGTTATTTCATCTGGGGATATCAGGGGTGTCCTTCTGCTGCATCCAGATACATGCTGACCTAGACACACCCAGGATATCTTAAAAGAGCTAAAAATGCCAAAACCTTGAAAATGAAGAAGCTCTCATAGAGAGTCATTCAAAAAAAAAAATGCAAAATGCATAATTCGTACCAAAAATGGTATCTGTCTTAGCCCTCGATAAGATATTTTGGTCTCTCTGCTGTACGGAAGTACTGACCTGTTCACCAATTATCTATCGTTGAAAAATAAAACGGATGAATTCAGTATACTCACCTACTACGATGAATCTTTGTGCATACCTTGATCGCGGGGGTATATCCTGAAGTGGGACACACTAGTATATCAGAATTAAAATTACCTTAACGTATCATACGGTAATGGAACTTGAAATGTTCATGCATTTTGTTTAAGTGGACAAACATACTGGTAATCGTCTTGGATTGCTTTTCACGAAAAAATAAAATAAGATTTATCTAATTGTGTGAAACAGTTTGATTGTGCTGATATGATCTTCTTACCAGTGATTCTCACAAAAATAGAGTGTTTATTGCTTTTGTATTTACTTGCTTTTGTAAATAGTTTACTGCTTTCTTAAAATATCAAAAATACCAAAAATATTTTTTTTAAAAAGACTTCCATTTTGAATTGACAGGTAGTTGTTTTTGCAAACTAAGATAAAATATTGGTTTATCTTTAAATGTGAAAAAGACTAATGGTTTTTCGAGATACTAGCTTGTGTTTCTAAACAGATTGATGCAGTTATCAAAATGAAGTGCAGAATACAAGTAAAGTGCAGATTGTGAGTGAAGTGAAGAACTGTCACACCCCCAATTTCCACGTGTCACCGGTGGGCCCGGTGTGGGGTACAGTGACGTAGTTGGCATCGTCATAGACAATCAACACAATATAATAATGCACAGCGGAAGCAGAATAGAAACATTTCAACTTTTAAATAAAGTGTAATAATAAATATCACGGTAGTTGAAATGGATCCACAGGCGGATCAAATAAAATAGAAATAAATAGTTCAACAGATAAATGTCGTCCGAGTTTGCGAGACTATTGTGGACGCTCTCTAGGAAACAGCCAGCCTATTTCCGTATAGTACCTGCACTTAATCTTTTGGGAAAAATACGTCAGTTTACACTGGTAAATACAAATCGACTGACTCATTTTGAAAATGATTTAAAACTTATTTAAATGCACAAGGCATAAATATTTTTATTAACTTGGGATAATTATATAATATAAACTTGTGAACGAATTACATGCACTTATATCTCTGGTGGCCCGGGATCTACTGTCCGGGCTAGAGATTTAATTGACACACCACATCAAAGAGTTATACACGACGGGTGTACGCCTACACCCCGTGCTCTGGTCGTGGCCATCTCGTAAGATAATGCCAAGGATATCCGGGACATGGTCAACAACCCCCCAAAGCCTTTAAGTAAGACAAAACTGTTTAAACGAAGTCGCACAAGCTATTCAAGACTGAACACCTATAAGGAGCAGGACTTGTGCGCCCGATCAAGCGGTATTTTAAATACCGTACCCCAAGCCCGTATAGGGAAAATAAGTCAAAATGTATTTACCTGAGCAAGTATAAGTCACAAACGATAAGTGTTGATAGCTTTTACCGGGCTTCCTAATCTGGAACAAAGGTTTATAATTAACCTATTAGATTCCTAACGGCCTTTTATTTAAGCTTAAGCTTTGACCGGTTAGTTTTTAGGAATGATACGGTTTACGCACGATTAAGCGAAAGACCGGATAGAATGTGATTTAGACCCGACAAGTTTGAATACTTGTATAATATGGGTATACTAAATACATTCTGGATTTTGAAATAAAAATGATATCGTTTGACCCGTTTCGGTCAATTTACGCAAACTAGTTACGTAAACCGAACCGAACGCGAAAACGGCGTTACGGGTAGACCAAAGATTCAAATGCAAGTTTCCTGAAGTAATATGCTTAGAATATGATATTATATCAGTAAGTTATGTCCTATATTGCCCGGGATAATTTTTAAACTCAATTTATGCCTTAGAAGGGCATTTTGGTCATTTAAAAGATAATAAAAGGATAAAATTAGAAATCTGAGTTTCGGGTCTGGTTCATACAGTAAATATACTTAATATAACATATTATATCAGTAGGGTATGACCCATATATCAAATGTATCATTTAAAACCAAACTATGCACCGTAGGGGCAATTTAGTAATTTCACAAGGGCTAAAAATGCCAAAACTGGAAACCTGAGTTCAAAATATCATACTTACTGTTATTATATGAAAATATGTGATTTACATTAGTAGGTATAAGTTTTATAGGTTTAAAACAAGTACAACGCTTACTATGCGCTTAAAACGCTAAAAATACGATTTAAGGGCGTTTTCGGGTTTTCACAGTAAATCTGAGATTTTTATATTTCCAGAAGTCTTATAATAATTTATTCATCATACAAAATCAGTAGAAAAAGGTTTCGGGTCAAACGGATGTGTAAAACTCCTTTTATAGCTAAAACGGTCAAAACCGACATAAGCCGATATGACTAGATGATCTAGGATCCGTTCAGCCAAAAGTTACTTAAAAATCATCAAAATTCCCAGAATATTATATATAATCAGTTGGTAAAAAGTTTTGTACCAAAACGTGGCCAGAAACGGGTTCTACGCGAAAAGGACCGTTTATGTAAATTTATAACATAGTTTACGCTAATGGCCATAACTCACAATCTGGACCACCAACTGATCCGAAACTTTCGGTGCAAGTTTATATAATAAAAATAACGATTTCTATCCTTTCACTTTTCCAAAAATCCCGTTTTAAATCAAAAAGGGCAAGATAGTCAACTTTATGCATAAACCTGAAACAAGCATTCGAATAGGCTAAGCATAGACTCAATCAAAGAAAATTCCAGAAAGTTTAACTAAAATAAAAATAGTCAAAATACTTTCCAATACAGATCTCGAACATGCATGTACGAATCCGAATCGATAGTCTACGAAATAATCGTTTTACAAGACTTTCGGTTCCGATCCGTGGCTATACTATAGATTGTCGAGTGGATGATGATTAAAACACATTCTTATATAAATTACAAGTCATTTTTAGTGATCAATCAGGTTGCATGTCATCTATATCATTAATCATGTCATTTTTCACCAAAATCGTTTCTGTTGACTTTTTAGAAATAGGTTTGACTCGACATTTAGCATGCATGTAGTGGGAATCAGTTAGTGCCCTTTAGAGGGTTTGTTTCCCACATAAATACCAATCTATAACAAGTTTCAATTCGAGAAATTACTGAAAGAAATCCGTTTAATCAGAAAGTCAAAGGTTATGAACACCCAGTTTGACTTTTACTAATAATCAAAGCAAAACGGATTATAGAACGAATTGAAGGCTTACAATGGTCCTAAAGATGTTTAGTGGACACTAGAAGTCGGCCTTGTTGATCAGATTTCCTCCAGAGAGCTTTTCTTGAGAGTTCTTGAAAGAGTGCTCCTTGTTTACTATGGGAAATGTCCAAGAATGAGCTTTGATCTTGTTTAAATGCTGAATTCCAGAGGTTGCAGAGGTTCTTAGATGTCCTAGGCATGCATGGGAGCTGATTGGAGTACAAAGGAGGTGGAATGAGCTGTAAACAATTTAAATTCGGACCCAAATCAGCTGAATTCGCGAAACTGAGGTTCTGGGCAACCTTTACGGACCGCAAGCCCCTCCCCATACGGTCCGTAAGGGCCTGGTCTGCAACCAGCAACTTTCAATGTTTGGCAGATTTGGCCCCTGGACTTGCACGCGATGTTTCGGCTACTTTTCTCGACCCGTAAACCCCCAAACTTGGTTTTTAAGAACTTTAGGACTTTTACCAACATGGTAATGCCCTCGGATAACTTTGCGCTCAACCGAAAAGCCCTGAATTCGACGTTGACGCTTTTAGTCCCTTAAGTACGGTTTTGGCCATAACTTTCTCATACGTTGACGAAACTTCATGAAATTTTTACCACATATTCTAGTGAGTATATTTTAGCTATACAAAGCTTCGGGTCTGCCAAAAGTTCACTCAGAGGTATAATTTAAACATGTTGACACTTTTGGCCCCTATAGTTTACAATACTTCACTTTTGGGCAATTTCCGCGTCGTATGATCCATGAACCATCCGTTTAAGGTTATGAACATTATGTGGGGTTATCATAGAGTCTATTTATCCATTGTTGACACTTTGGACCCTTACGTTCCATAGTTTTCACTGTTTGTCACTTTTAGTCCCTCTAAAGTATGTTTTCACATAACGGAACTTTATGACACGTGTCAAGACATTATTGGACGAAATTTTTCGAGGTGTTACATCCTCACCCCCTTAAAAGAAATCTCGACCCCGAGATTTATTCAAACAGATGGGGATATTTATCTTTCATCGTGGATTCCACTTCCCACGTGTATTCGGGACCTCTACGGGCATCCCATTTGACCTTTACAATAGGCACGTGCTTCCTTCGAAGCTTCTTTACCTGTCGATCCTCAATCGACAAAGGTTTTTCAACAAACTTTAGACTTTCGTCTATGTGTATATCTGTATGCGGTATAACCAGTGAATCGTCAGCGAAACACTTCTTCAAATTACAGATGTGAAACACATTATGAATGGCACTAAGCTCTTCAGGCAAGTTTAACTTGTAAGCGACTGCCCCGACACGTTCGATTATCTCGAAAGGTCCTATATATCTCGGGCTCAGCTTGCCTTTCTTTCCAAATCTCATCACACCTTTCCAAGGTGATACTTTAAGCAACACTTTTTCACCCACATCGAAGTGAAAATCTTTGCGCTTAGGATCCGCATAACTTTTCTGCCTATCCCTGGCAGCCTTCAAACGATCTCGGATCTGAACGATCTTGTCTGTCGTCTCAAAGACGATATCTGGTCCAGACAACTGGACATCTCCAACTTCTGCCCAACAAATGGGCGATCTACACTTCCTACCGTATAGGGCCTCAAAAGGCGCAGCCTTTATGCTGGAATGGTAGCTATTGTTGTAGGAGAATTCAATCAGTGGTAGGTGCTTATCCCAACTACCACCTAAGTCGATCGCACATGCACGAAGCATGTCTTCCAAAGTTTGAATAGTACGCTCACTCTGACCATCAGTCTGAGGATGATAGGCCGTACTAAAATTCAAACGAGTGCCCAACGATTGTTGGAAACTCTTCCAAAAGTGCGACGTATATCTAGTATCTCTATCAGAGATAATAGATATAGGTATACCATGTAGCGCTACTATCTTATCGACGTATAATTGAGCTAACATATCTGAGCTATACGTCTCTTTGATGGGTAGAAAATGAGCTGACTTAGTCAGTCTGTCTACTATGACCCATATGGTATCATTTCCCTTTTTCGTCTTTGGTAACTTGGTGATAAAATCCATTGTCACCATTTCCCATTTCCATTTGGGAATTTCAGGTTGTTGGAGCAAACCTGACGGCTTCTGATGCTCAGCCTTGACTTGCGCACAAGTCAAACATTTGGCCACATACTCGGCCACGGACTTTTTCAAACCAATCCACCAGTAGTTTGATTTCAAATCCTGGTACATCTTATCAGCTCCAGGATGAACGGAATATTTAGAGCTGTGGGCTTCCTGGAGGATAACATCCCGAAGTCCTCCATATACTGGAACCCATATTCGTCCGTTTAGTCGTAGCATTCCATCTTTGTCGTGGGATAACTGCTCCTCAGTTACTCCCAACTTTTCTGCAGGATAGTTAGCTTCCAGCACAGCTTCCTTCTGTGCAGCTAACACCCTTTCATTCAAACTATTCCTTATCTCAATGCGCTTGGCATTGATTC